>NC_059181.1:92424050-92779886 GCF_019923935.1 Bubalus bubalis
TGTAAGAAGTGTGGGAAGCACCAGCCCCACAAAGTGACACAGTACAAGAAGGGCAAGGATTCTCTGTATGCCCAGGGTAAGATGGTTTGTACGTGATTTGGTTTTAATGCGGTATTTGTGTAGTAATAGAATACGCGAGCCCAGTCTCCCTTCCCTTTCCCACTTGGGCATTGATATTTCTGCTGGAAAGTCCAAGATACAATCGATGAGAAGACTTTTTCACATGTCTGTTCTGATTGGTTATGTTTGATAAACCCTGACAAATACCTTGCATTCTCCCAGGAAAGCGGCGTTATGACAGGAAACAGAGTGGCTATGGTGGGCAGACTAAGCCGATTTTCCGGAAAAAGGTTCGTAATAATTACTGTTTGATATGCTTTTCTCACTGACCGCGGCAGAGACTTTACATTTGTTTTTAGCCCACACACGTCTACAGTATAGGTGTGTGTTTTTATAGTTTCAGTGGTTACCTCAATTACCGGTGGAGACATCTAGTAGCTGGGAGTGCAGTCCAGGTCTTACTGCAGTGTACAGTACTGCACTGCCTCACTGTTTTTTATATTTTTTGTCCTCTTTGTGAAGAGGCAAACATCAAGGAATGAGACCTGCTTTCCTAAGGACTGAAGTTTGAGTACAACTATAAATCCTTTCCTTTGCCCTGTTCTTATCTGTTGTCATGTCCTAAGGAGTCCTCATGCTTGCAGTAAGAATCTTATTTTGTGTTTCAGTTCTGTTCAGAAGCCTGAAGTCAGCTACTTACCTGACGAAGTCTTAAAAGTTCTTTAAAATAGCCATTTAGGTCTGCCACTGACTTCCTGAATAACCTGTGGTTCTCAGTCTGAATTTCTGAGTTTCTGTTCTGATTTGTCTACCCCTTAAAGTACACAATGCTTGGAGCATAGCCTTCCCACAAACAGTATTTCTTTTGGCACTTAGCTCCTCATTCAGCCTGCTTTCAGAAAGTATTCAGGAATGATTTCAGTGTTCATTTAGATAGAGTAAATGGTTTGATCCCAAGGTGGTAATTTCCATTTCCACATTTGGATAGCTTGTTTAGAAGATGGGGACATTATATCTATGTTTTTGCCCTTTTGAGAACTGCAAACGAGTAACAATAGAATTCTGACTACAGGAGCAGGCTTTAAAAGTTGAGTATTTGTGGGAAGTGTACTTTCTGAGTTACATAATATCACATAAAATCTCGATGTAATTGTTAGTAGTCTCTGAAGAGTAGATTTAAGGTGAAGATTGCTCAGTTGTGTCTCTTTGTGACCCCATGGACTGTAGCCTACCAGGCTCCTCTGTCCATGGGATTTTCCAGGCAATAGTACTGGAGTGGAGGGACCTTCCCGACCCAGGGATCGAATCCGGGTCTCCCACATTGTAGACAGACGCTTAACCATCTGAGCCACCAGGGAAGTCCCAAAGTAATACTTATTAACCTTGTTTAATGGGTTGCAAACGCTGTCTGAAGTATAGTTGCATGGACTCAGTTGACCCATTTTTGCCTGTGGAGAATACTTAACTGCTAAAAGGCCAAGGTGGTGTGATGAGGGCCTATTTGATAAGAAAACCTCTATGATATTTGATTTGAATGGAGAACTTGATTTCAAGTAGATAGTGCCACTATTTTCTCTTACATCTGTCGTGGTTCAGGTGTGGGTTGGAAAAGAATTTCAAGACATGAGACAGAATGAGTGGGAAATAAAGTTTATTAGAATGGGAGACACTGTTAGAATAGCAGGCTAGCTCAAGGGAGAACCGACGTTGAACAGGGGTCCTTAGTCCACTTTTATACTCAGGGTACAAGGAGTGGGATAGGGGTCTTGTGGGTCATTTGCTGATTGGATGAGGCATGTATACTGGGTAGGGGGAAGAGTAAGGCAAATACCTTCTCCCTATGGGGTAGGAAGGGAGACAGTTTATACTGCTCAGGAGGAACTGAAATCCATTAATAGTAACAACATGGAGGGAAGGATGATGAGGGTCTTGTTTTTCTGTTCCTGCGTTCCAAGACCCTCCTTGGGTCACCACAGCATCTACTTACTTTCACAATTGTCACAACTCTTAAAATTTGCAGAGCTTTGCTTTACGTAGTACTTGACCCAGCATAGTCATATTTTTGAAGAAGGATTTTCTGCAGTGATTTACAAAGGCTTTGAGTTCTTTTTCCAGGCTAAAACTACAAAGAAGATTGTACTGAGGCTTGAATGTGTTGAGCCCAACTGTAGATCAAAGAGAATGCTGGCTATTAAGAGATGCAAGCATTTTGAGCTGGGAGGTGATAAGAAGAGAAAGGTATGTAATTATGGGGTGAAAGGTACAATCTTTTCTATATGGTTTTGTAATGTTTAAAGAAAAGAAAGTGAAGTCACTCAGTCGTGTCCAACTCTTTGCAACCCCATGGACTGTAGCCTAGCAGGCTCCTCCATTCATGGGATTTTCCAGGCAAGAATACTGGAGTGGGTTGCCATTTCCTTTTCCAGGAGATCTTCCTGACCCCGAGATTGAACCTGGGTCTCCCGTATTGTAGGCAGATGCTTTACCATCTGAGCTACCAGGGAAGATGTTGAGAGGTATTGGAATGTTGAGAGGTGAAGATTCCTGCCTACTCATTTTTTGTGGCCCCTCATTAAGATCAGGGGCAGTCATTCCTCTCAATATAACTAAGATCCATAGATTTTGGAGTTTTGACATAAGAAGGGGGAAATGAAAAGACTGGTTTTTAATTAGGGATGGTGATCCTTTTAGGAACAGACACTATTCTTGATGGAGTAAAGATTCGTCACAAAATATAAAAACTCACTTTTTTTTTCCTGTTCTATTGCAGGGCCAAGTGATCCAGTTTTGAGCTTCATATTTTGTTTTATTATGAAGACAATAAAAATGCCATCAATAAAATCCTCTTATTTATGCTTGATGGTTTTGGATTCTTGACTCATTAGGAGTTCAATCTGACTGGTTGAACTCACATCAGATACTGTGATGGGTTTGGTACTTTCAGTACTTATTGTTAAAAAGCTGTTACTGGTTATCATGGAATATAAGTAGAGACCTGAAACTTTGCTAATAGGACAAGATTAGTACCAATTATGTCCATATTGAATATGGGGTTCACCAGGCATGACATAATTTGTCTCACATGTTTACTAATAAGTAGCCTGCTAGGCTCCTCTCTCTGTCCATGGGATTCTCCAGGCAAGAAAACTGGAATGGGTTGCCGTTTCCTTCCCAGGGAATCTTTCCAACCCAGGGATTGAATCCCAGTCTCCTGCTTGGCAGGTGGATTCGTTACCACTGCACCACTGGGGAAGCCCTTATATGTATTAGACTTACTCTCATCCCACCTAAACTTGCTCAAATTTTAAAGTAGATAAAAAAGTTATTTTAATCAGTGGAATCTATGGGGAATGACCTATTCACGTTGTAAAATGCCTAGCAGTTGGAATCCTCTGTATGCTTTTGTATTCTTCATTCTTGTGCAGCAGAACTGGAGGTGAAGCAAATAAGCTATGCATTTTGGTAACTGGAGATGGAGGTGTTTCCTTCCAAATTAGTTTCTGTGGATGAACTAAGTCTGGATTTGCAAATTCTATTCCAGTTTTATTAACTGACAATTTTAGTCAGTTAATAGTCCTCCAGTTTTATGAAAAAAAAATTGGTTATCACCTGACAGCCTAAGAATTGTTACAGCATGCACACTGTGTTTTGAGTGGGCCTTTTGTACTGTCCTGCATTCATGATGGGTGAGCTGAATAGCTTTTTTGCTTATGTGGGAAAAGGGTAATGGTAAAAGGGGAAGTGGAGAAGGGGCAGGCCTGAAGCATTAGCTACAGGTTGGTCTTTAGGTAAACCAATGAGGAAAAGGAAGGTTGGAAATCCTCCAATGACTCATTCCTCCATACTCCAATTTGAAGTTCATTGACTCACTGTGGGACCTCAAGGCAATTCATCTTAGAGTGGAGGAGGTCTTCTGTCCAGATGTTTGGTATTTTAGGTCATAATGTACCAACTGTTGTTGGTGAAAGCAAGCCATTTGCATTTGTTGGACCTAGATTATAAAAACAACTGTTTCTAGATTTAGAAAGTTAAGTGTGTGTGTAGGGGTGTTTCCTGACAAGATTCTTCCATAAAAATTCAGTAATGTGGTCTGTTGGATTGCCTCCCAGATGGCATAGTGAGTGGTAAAGAACCCACCTTTGCAGGAGACAGACACTGGTTCGATCCTTGGGATGGGAGTATCCCCTGGAGGAGGGCATAGCAACCCATTCCAGTATTCTTGCCTGGAGAATCCCAAGGACAGAGGAGCCTGGTGGGGTACAGTCCACAGGGTTGCAAAGAGTAGTACACAACTGAAGCAAATGAGTACACATGCATGGGTTGCCTCTAAATCATCCATTATGAAGGGTATTCCTGCTAGGTTTTTTTTTTTTCCCCTTCAACTGAGAAAGTAGTTTTCTTTTTATATTCCCTTTCAGTTCATTTCAATCACTCAGTTGTGTCTGACCCTGCGACCCCATGGACTGCAGCATGCCAGGTTTTCCTGCCCTTCACTATTCCCAGAGTTTGCTCAAACTCATGTCCATTGAGTTGGTGATGCCATCCTACCATCTCATCCTCTATCGCCCCCTTCTCCTGCCTTCAGTCTTTCCCAGCGTCAGGGTATTTTCCAATGAGTTGGCTCTTTCTTTGCATCAGGTGGCCAAAGTACTGGCCTTTAGGCTAAAAATTAGTGTCATCCAAGTAAGTAGCGGTGTAAGGGTTAAAAAGTGAAAGTCGCTCAGTTGTGTCCGTTTTGGCACTCCGTGGACTATACAGTCCATGGGGTTCTCCAGGCCAGAGTACTGGAGTGGATAGCTGTTCCCTTCTCCAGGAGATCTTCCCAGCCCAGGGATTGAACCCAGGTCTCCTGCACTGCAGGTGGATTCTTTACCAGCTGAGCCACCTGGGAAGTCCAAGAATGCTGGAGTGGGCAGCCTATCCCTTCCCCAGGGGATCTTCCGACCCAGGAATTGAACTGGGGTCTCCCCGCATTGTAGGTGGATTCTTCACCAGTTGAGCCACCAGCCTTGGTTTAAATTCCTGGCTATAATTTACAGTGATTAAGCACCTGCATCAGGGTTGCTGTGAGGTCAGTACACCTTGTGCATCTAGAATAGTGCCTGGTCTGTAGTTCCAATACAGGCAACAGATAAAAAGGTAGTCACCAGTTTTTTGGTTTTCCAGTGCATATAGAACTTAACATTTATACTGTAATTATTAAATATTAGCAATATCATGCGTAAAACAATGGATGCATTAAAAATACTTTATTGCTAGCTAGCATCTAAATCTTCAGTGAGTCAATATTTTTTGCCATAGTAAATCACAATCACCATGATAAATACAATAATAGTGAAAAAGGTTGAAATATTGCGGGAATTACCAAAATGTGACACAGAGACATGAAGTGAGTAAATGCTGTTGGAAAAACAGGGTCGACAGACTTGTGACAGATGCAGGGTTGCCACAAACCTTAAATTTGTGAAAAACAAAAACAAAAAAAAACCCAAACCCCCACAGTATTTGTTAAATACAACAAAATGAGGTATGTCTGTTAATTATTATTTTACTTATTACTAAGCTATTCTTTCTCAGCTATTCATATCTGGTTCAAAGGCTTTTCCCCAAAATGTTTTCAGATGGCTCAAATGTGGAAAATCTTACTCAAGGAAATAAAAACAGCTGAAGATGGACAAAAGCAGGGTAGTCACTTGTAAAGGAAGCTTTTTAATGCAGTCTAGCTTGCAATCTCAAAAAGGACAGAATGACCTCTGTTCATTTCCAAGGCAAACCATTCAATATCACAGTAATAATCCAAGTCTGTGCCCCAACCAACAATGCTGAAGAGGCTGAAGTTGAATGGTTCTATGAAGACCTACAAGACCTTCTAGAATTAACACACCCAAAAGATGTCCCTTTCATTATATGGGACTGGAATGCAAAAGTAGGAAGTCAAGAGATACCTGGAGTAACAGGCAAATTTGGCCTTACAGAATGAAGCAGGGCAAAGGCTAACAGTTTTGCCAAGAGAACACACTGGTCATAACAAACACCCTCTTCCAACAACACAAGAAAAGACTCTACACATGGACATAACCAGATGGTCAGTACAGAAATCAGACTGATTATATTCTTTACAGCCAAAGATGGAGAGGCTCTATACAGTCAGCAAAAACAAGACGGGAGCTGACTGGCTCAGATCATGAACACCTTATTGACAAATTTAGACTTAAGTTGAAGAAAGTAAGGAAAACCACTAGACCATTCAGGTATGACCTAAATCAAATTTTTTACAATTATACAGTGGAAGTGACAAATAGATTCAAGGGATTATACCTGATAGAGTGCCAGAAGAAGTATGGATGGAGGTTTGTGATATTGTACAGGAGGCAGTGATCAAGACCATCTCCAAGAAAAAAAAAACATAAAAAGCAAAATGGTTGTCTGAGGAGGACTTACAAATATCTGAGAAAAGAAAAGAAGCTAAAGGCAAAGGAGAAAAGGAAAGATATACCCAATTGAATGCAAAATTCCAAAGAATAGCAAGGAGAGATAAAGCCTTCCTCAGCGATCAATGCAAAGAAATAGAGGAAAACAACAGAATGGGAAAGACTAGAGATCTCTTCAAGAAAATTAGAGATACAAAGAGAACATTTCATGCAAAGATGGGATCAATAAAGGACAGAAATGGTATGGACCTAACAGAAGCAGAAGATATTAAGAAGAGGTGGCAAGAATACACAGAAGAACTATACAAAAAAGATCTTCACGACCCAGATAATCATGATGATGTAATCACTCACCTAGAGCCAGACATCCTGGAATGAGAAGTCAACAGGGCCTTAGGAAGCAACACTACGAACAAAGCTAGTGGAGGTGATGGAATTCCAGTTGAGCTATTTCAAATCCTAAAAGATGATGCTGTGAAAGTGCTGCACTCAATTTGCCAGCAAATGTGAAAAACTCAGCAATGGCCACAGGACTGGAAAAGGTCAGTTTTCATTCCAATCCCAAAGAAAGCCAATGCCAAAGAATGTTCAAACTACAGCACAGTTGCACTCATCTCACATGCCAGCAAAATGATGCTCAAAATCCTCCAAGCCAGGCTTCAACAGTATGTGAACCATGAACTTCCAGGTGTTCAAGCTGGATTTAGAAAAGCTAGAGCAACCAGAGATCAAATTGCCAACATCTGCTGGATCATCAGAAAAGCAAGGGAGTTCCAGAAAAACATCTACTTCTGTTCTATTGACTATACCAAGCCTTTGACTGTGTGGATCACAATAAACTGTGGAAAATTCTGAAAGAGATGGGAATACCAGACCATCTGATCTGCCTCCTGAGAAATCTGTATGCAGGTCAAGAAGTAACAGTTAGAACTAGACATGGAACAACAGACTGGTCCCAAATTGGGAAAGGAGTACGTCAAGGCTGTATGTTGTCACCTTGCTTATTTAACTTATATGCATGAGTACATCATGAGAAACGTTGGGCTGGATGAAGCATAAACTGGAATCAAGATTGCTGGGAGAAATATCAATAACCTCAGATATGCAGATGACACTACCCTTATGGCAGAAAGCAAAAAAAACCTGAAGAGCCCCTGGATGAAAGTGAAAGAGGAGAGTGAAAAAGTTGGCTTAAAACTCAACATTCAGAAAACTAAGATGGCATCTGGTCCCATCACCTCATGGCAAATAGATGGGGAAACAATGGAAACAGTGACAGACTTTTATTTTGGGGGGCTCCAAAATCACTGCAGATGGTGACTGCAGCCATGAAATTAAAAGACACTTGCTCTGGAAGAAAAGCTATGACCAACCTAGATAGCATATTAAAAAGCAGAGACATTACTTTGCCAACGAAGTCTAGTCAGAGCTGTGGTTTTTCCAGTAGTCATGTATGGATGTGAGAGTTGGAATATAAAGAAAGCTGAGCGCTGAAGAATTGATGCTTTGAACTGTGGGGTTGGAGAAGACTCTTGGGAGTCCCTTGGACTGCAAGGAGATCCAACCAGTACATCCTAAAGGAAATCAGTCCTGAATATTCATTGGAAAGACTGATGCTGAAGCTCCAATACTTTGGCCACCTGATGCGAAGAGCTGACTCATTGGAAAAGACCCTGATGCTAGGAAAGATTAAGGAGAGAGGAGAAGGGGACGACAGAGGATGAGATGGTTGGATGGTATCACCCACTCAATGGACATGAGTTTGAGTAAGCTCCTGGAGTTGGTGATGGACAGGGAAGCCTGGCATGCTGCAGTCCATGGGATCACAAAAAGTCAGACACAACTGAGTGACTGAACTGAGCTGAGCTTGTTGTTTCTAGCCTAAGCAAAACCGTGCCTGTGGGATTTATTTGAGTTTTTAAACTTGAAGTCCATTCATAAATCCCAAGCTTCCTCTTCTTAGGCAGGAGCTCTGTGATCAGGCAGTTGGGATTGCAGGCCAGTCCTCGACCCAAGGAAGTAACAGAGATGGTGTAAGAACGAGGTCCACCAATCTCCTGCAGGTTTACTATAGCCACAGCCCATGCTAAGTTCAAGAGAGGGCGTTCCCACATCTCAAAGTTGTCCTCCTGAAAAGCAAGCCAGGAAAAGAGTTGTGATAGTTTGGTAACTAGCAATAAGCTGCCATATTATTTGTGGCATTATGTCTTAGAATTATCGAGCACTTCTAGAGAAAAGTAGCACAAAGGAGCCTCATTACCGATTATGATATCAAGATTAAAAAATGCCTTCTTAAAAGATCAGTGCATATCCTCCATAAAGTAACACATTTCAGTCCAAGACAAACTTGGTACTTGAGTATTAAACCATCTTAAAATACACACCCCAAATAAACATTTGGATGAATTGTAAATGATAAAGCAAGAGAAGATGTTCCTGGCCAATTCCTACTTTCTCCCATAGAACATTATTTACTATACCTTTCTAAGCCAGTAACCCTGCTTGCCTAAGCGGTCCTGGTTGATGGCAATTACATCCTTATCCTGAAGAAGGGCTTTGGCTTCAGGGCTGATGTGTCGGAGATCATTGGACATGAGTAACGGAGCCGCCATGATAGCCCAGAGGGCCATCTGAGTTATTTGCTGATCCCGGCTGAGGCCAAAGTTGCCAATCACCAACTGGGACAAAGAATGAAGTAAGAATTCAAGGGAGATAAAACATTCTTAAAGTTACCTAGACACAGAGAAGGCAATGGCACCCCACTCCAGTACTCTTGCCTGGAAAATCCCATGGACGGAGGAGCCTGGTGGGCTGCAGTCCATGGGGTCGCTAAGAGTCGGACACGACTGAGCGACTTCACTTTCACTTTTCACTTTCATGCATTGGAAAAGGAAATGGCAACCCACTCCAGTGTTCTTGCCTGGAGAATCCCAGGGATGGGGGAGCCTGGTGGGCTGCTGTCTATGAGGTTGCACAGAGTCGGACACGACTGAAGCGACTTAGCAGCAGCAGCAGCAGCATAAAGACAAGTCATCTTCCAGGGCATCCTGCTCTGATTACTCTCACATAAAGCCTCCTCCCAGGAACTTCTCCCTTCTGATTTATCCTGGGTGTCAAGTAGGAAGGAAACAGGTCCACCTGAGGAGCTTGAACCAGAGGGCTCAGGTTCTTACCATATCTGGGTCATTCCAACCTCCTGGTCCTGCAACAGGAACAATTATCTTCTGGTTAGAAGATGTCCAGTCCAAGGTTTTCCTTATACTTTCCCAAGAATCATAAATGTCAGCAAAATTTCTCCAGTGATTGCAGTACTCTCGGATTTCTGTGTAATTGGGCTGTGAAAACAGAGAGAACTCTTCTGTTTACTTTCTACTAACATTCTTGTGATAGGAAAACAATCATGTTTTTAAAAGGCACTTGTAGCTTCCTTAGTTTACAGATTAAAGGTCTCTATGAGGAGAGCTAAATCCTTATCATTAATATAATGGAATTTCATTATAAGACGTTTGCTTCAGAAGTAGGCTATATAACTTAAAATGGTTCTAACAGTGTTTTTGCTGGAAATTTAGCAAACAGTAACTAGGTGCAGCAGTCCCCCCTTATGTGTGGGGGATGCATTCTAAGACTCCAAGTGGATGCCTGAAACCACAGATAGTACTATTATATGTACTACCTTTTTTTCCTATACAGGTACCAATGGGTGGGTAGTGTACACAGCATGCATATGCCAGACAAAAAGGATGATGCATGTTCCAGGTGGGATACAGTGAGATGGTGTAAGATTTTATCACAATACTCAGAATGTGTGCAATTTAAAACTTATTAATTGTTTATTTCTGGAATTTTCCATTTAATACTTTGGACTGTGGTTGACCTTTGGTAACCAAAGCTGTGGAAAGCAAAACTGTGGGATGGGGGGACTACTGTATTGGGATTATGGAGGATTTTAATTTTTTCTATAGTTCACGGTCAAATTTTTCCAAAATGCACATGTATTACTTTTATAATCAGAAGAAAATACAGTGATTTCCTAATATGATACTATAAATCAATTATACTTCAATTAAAAAATAACTAAAATAATCTTAATAAGTAAAAGTTCCAAATTACACAGGACTCAGCCAGCAGATGATAAGGCAATTTGAATCCCAGGCATATAATTTGTTATGTTTAATTAGAAATAAAAATTTGTAGATAGGCAGGTGGGCTATCTGAGGTTTAAGATGTTTAGAAAGAAGTTAGAGAATTTTGCAGAGATTAGAAGGAGGTAACGGATTCATTCTGTAAGTAATTATTCACCACTTACCATAAGGTAGGGATACACTGATAAAGTCAGAAAAGGTCCCTGCCCTCCTGAAGCTTACATTTTAATGGAGGAGACAGACAATACGTAAATCAACAAATAATTCCATATAATGTTAAGCTCATAGAAGGAAATTGAATAGGTTAACATGATAATGAAGTGGGCTGATTCAGGATATATTTTGTAGGCAGTACTAAAAGGATTGCTGCAGATAGGTTGTGAACCGTGAGACAAAAATGAACAATCAAAGATGACTGGCTTCTCAGTTCATGGCGACTTAGTCTCCAATTACAGCAGTGGGGATGGTGAGAAGTGGATGGATCCTGGGAGGAATGGCAGGATGAGACTGTTAAGTAAGGCTGGACTTTGACAGGGACCTTCGTCTCCTTTGCTCTTGAGTTCTGAAAATCTATCAGCAAGGCTCTACTGGATTCTGGGCTCACTAGCTCACCTTAAAGATGGGCCACACATAAAGGGGCCACTCACAGGAATACACAATGCTTCTGCCAGTCCTGTTCAGGGCCAAGGACATTTGCTTATAACCTGTATGAGAAAACAACGTGTAAAATAAAGAAAGGGATTTCCAGCTGGGACTGTATATTTTTAATAGAAGCTGCCTGGAAGGGCCACGTTTCTATTTTAAACCAGCAGTACAGAGAGGTGACTGTTCTGTGCTTACACTGTGTGGAGTGCCACCCAGACTGCTGGGATTGTTCTGAGGAGAGAGTGCAGGATGGTGGCTATATTGAAGAAGGGCAGGAAGGGAGATGTTCTTCTCTCTGTGACTGTGCCTGACATCTGGGATTCTTTTCCCAGTGATGGACAGAGAGTTAACAATTATCTGGAGTCAACTCAGAGCTCTCTTACATGAAAAGTTCACGCCATTAGCTGTGGTTAGGCACATGTGGCTTTTACATGCATCAATGAATAAATGCATGGACAAGCTGAAAGAAGAGGCAGGAACTCTGGCACACAGAGAATCATTATTTCCAGTGTCGTGACTGGATATTTCCAAAGTGAGGAGTAGTTCTTTGGATGCTTAGCTACCCTGTCCTCAAAGTTCTGCTTTTTGCTCTTGGCTAGATCTTGTGGATGAAACATACCCTCTGCCAAATGTTGTATACTGTCACAGTAACAACCATCAAATTTTAGCAGATCTACTCCCCACTCAGCGAAGGTCTGGGCATCAATGTCATAGTATCCAAAACTCCCAGGGAAGCCTGCGCAGGTTTTATTTCCAACATCTGCATAAATCCCTAGCTTCAGTCCTTTGCTATGAACCTGAAATGAGAGAAAAGAGTCACCTTGCTAGAAGGGCAATCATGAAATAGAGAGAACCACTTCAGGCTGGAGGCAGAGACCAGTACCCTTCACCAGGTAGATACTGGGGGGCTTTCCCCTGCCCCCCGGCCCATAAAATCATCCAGATTAGTTTGTCAGGAGATAAAGAACAAAGACCCCAGTTCTGCTGAGTTCAAACTCTACATGTAACAATAGCATAGAACTGATGGGAAAGCTGTCAGTTGCTCTGATCTTCGTTTGACGGGATCTTAAAAGTTACATTTTCAGGGCAATGATAGATTTATCTGGACAAAGACTCTTTCCTTGACTGAACCTTAGGTACCTCTAAACCCCCTCTCAAGCAGGCCTCTACCTTAGCTTACCCTGTCTAGTTTTAGTAAGAATCCTGCAAAGTCACCCTCCCCCCTCCACCTTTTAATATCTGATCAAATTCCTTATGCCCCACCCTTGATGTCTAAGTCCTTGGCTTGCTTCCCCTCCTCCTGATATCTTCTCTTAGTAACTGTTCATCCACTGACCCCCACAATCTGGCTATTTAAAACCCCACTCATCTTTGGTGTATTCTGGATTGAACTTGGCTCTTTCCCCTATTACAACAGTACTGAATTGTACTCAGTATCCGTCTTCACTGCCTTTAACTAGTGTTCGGCTCCATTACTCTTTAACAATCTCTAGAACATATTCCTTCTACTTCTAAAGTTGTAATCTATAGTACAATTGTGATAACTGCTCAAAATTTATATGGAAATATATGCACGCATGTCAAGAACCAAGTTCCTTTTTTCTCCTAGAGAATTCAGTAGTTTCAGCAAAAAGAGAACTTCTCCAAGATGGGCCTCAAGAACTGTTGTGAAACACAGATCTGCTGATGGGATGAAAATTCCACCCAATAAGCCTTACAATTTGGATAGTAACAGCTATTTTACTTTCCAAGTGTTTTGAGCAAGATTATGTACAGAAATGCTTATAGTCACCTGAATGAAAAAGAGAATTACCCATACACTCACATAATCAGCTAGGCGGCGGATCCCACCAGGAAAGCGTTTAGGGTCTGCCTGAAGTCTGCCTTTTGAATCTCTTTCTGGAGCCATCCAACAGTCATCAATGCAGAGGTACTCATAACCTACATCCTTCCAGCCATCTGAGGCCATGATCTCAGCTATCTGCAGGAAGAGCTTCTCGCTGAAAGACAAATTCCAAGAATCATTACAATTCATTAGACAAATGCTTGGGTACTCCGATTTATTAGGCATCTCAAGGTTTTGCAATTTATTTTTCAACCGGTAATAATTTGGTAGTAATTACAACCAATGAGGGTAAAATGGACTGGCCCTTTTTCTTCTCACGCCTTCCCCTTCTACCCCTAAGAACCCCAAACAATTAAAAGAGGAATGAGAAATACATGAAACTGAAAAGGCTATTAGAACTAAGACGACAGTTCAGTAAAGTAAAACTACAAAGTTAACATAATCAGTAGCTTCTTTAGATATTAACAATAACCTATTCAGAGAAAAAGACACCATTCACAAGAGCAACCAAAAAACCAACAGACAAAACCTAAAATACCCAGAAGTAATTTTAAAACTAAGTGCAGGGCTCATATGAATAAACTATGATGTTTACAAATAGCTAAGAAGAGAAGCAAAAGGCAAAGGAGAAAAGGAAAGATACACCCATTTGAATGCAGAGTTCCAAAGAATAGCAAGGAGAGATAAGAAAGCCTTCCTCAGTGATCAATGCAAAGAAATAGAAGAAAACAATAGAATGGGAAAGACTAGAGATTTCTTCAAGAATTTGAAATATGTATAATATCATATATGAAACGAGTCGCCAGTCCAGGTTCGATGCATGATACTGGATGCTTGGGGCTGGTGCACTGGGATGACCCAGGGGGATGGTACGGGGAGGGAGGAAGGAGGAGGGTTCAGGATGGCGAACACATGTATTCCTGTGGCAGATTCATTTTGATACATGGCAAAACCAATACAATATTGTAAAGTTAAATAAAATAAAATTAAAAAAAATACAAAAAAAAAGAAAATGAGAGATAACAAGGGAACATTTCATGCAAAGATGGGATCAATAAAGGACAGAAATGGTATGGACCTAACAGAAGCAGAAGATATTAAGAAGAGGTGGCAAAAATACACAGAAGAACTACACAAGAAAAGGTCTTCACAACCCAGATAATCATGATGCTGTGATTGCTCACCTAGAGCCAGACATCCTGGAATGTGAAGTCAAGTGGGCCTTAGGAAGCATCACTATGAACAAAGCTAGTGGAGGTGATGGAATTCCAGTTAAGCTATTTCAAATCCTAAAAGATGATGCTGTGAAAGTGCTGCACTCAATTTGCCAGTAAATTTGGAAAACTCAGCAGTGGCCACAGGATTGGAAAAGGTCAGTTTTCATTCCAGTCCCAAAGAAAGCCAATGCCAAAGAATGCTCAAACTACAGCACAGTTGCACTCATCTCACACACCAGCAAAATGATGCTCAGAATCCTCCAAGCCAGGCTTCAACAGTTTGTGATCCGTGAACCTGCAGTTGTTCAAGCTGGATTTAGAAAAGGCAGAGCAACCAGAAATCAAATTGCCAACATCTGCTGGATCATGGAAAAAGCAAGAGAGTTCCAGAAAAATACTTCTGCTTTATTGACTATACCAAAGCCTTTGACTGTGTGGATCACCACAAACTGGGGGAAATTCTTACAGAGATGGGAATACCATACCACCTGATCTGCCTCCTGAGAAATCTGTATGCAGGTCAGGAAGCAACAGTTAGAACTGGACATGGAACAACAGACTGGTTCCAAATCAGAAAAGGAGTACGTCAAGGCTGTATGTTGTCACCTTGCTTATTTAACTTACATGCAGAGTACATCATGTGAAATGCTGGGCTGGATGAAGCACAAGATGGAATCAAGATTGCTGGGAGAAATATCAACAACCTCTGAATATGCAGAATATCTGAATATGCAGATGACACCACCTTTATGGCAGAAAGCAAAGAAAACCTAAACAGCCTCTGGATGAAAGTGAAAGAGGAGAGTGAAAAAGTTGGCTTAAAACTCAATGTTCAGAAAACCAAGATCATGGCATCTGGTCCCATCACTTCATGGCAAATAGATAGGGAAACAGTGGAAACAGTGACAGACTTTATTTTTGGCTCCAAAATCACTGCAGATGGTGACTGCAGCCATGAAATTAAAAGACGCTTGCTCTGGAAGAAAAGCTATGACCTACCTAGATAGCATATTAAAAAGCAGAGAAAAAAAAAAAAAGAAAAAGCAGAGACATTACTTTGCCAACAAAGTCTAGTCAAAGCTATGGTTTTTCCAGTAGTCATGTATGGATGTGAGAGTTGGACTATAAAGAAAGCTGAGCGCTGAAGAATTGATGCTTTTGAACTGTGGGGTTGGAGAAGACTCTTGAGAGTCCCTTGGACTGCAAGGAGATCCGACCAGTACATCCTAAAGGAAATCAGTCCTGAATATTCATTGGAAGGACTAATGCTGAAGCTGAAGCTCCAATACTTTGGCCACCTGATGCGAAGAACAGACTCATTTGAAAAGACCCTGATGCTGAGAAAGATTGAAGGCGGGAGGAGAAGGGGATGACAGAGGATGAGATGGTTGGATGGCATCACCCAGTCAATGGACATGAATTTGAGTAAACTTTGGGAGTTGGTGATGGACAGGGAGGCCTAGCGTGCTGGAGTCCATGGGGTCACAAAGAGTCGGACGCAAATGAGCGACTGAACTGACTGACTGATGATGTTCCAATTTATGAGAATAAATGGAGACACATTATTTTGTTCTTGAATAGGAAAACTCAGTATTAAAAAAAAGCAAACTCTCCCTGTACACTTCTAGACATTTACTAAAACCTTTAACTAATCGCCAAAGGACTTTTTAAGGAAGTTTGCAACATGACTCAAAAACATCACCTCAAAAGTTATATACATGAATAGTCTACCAAAGATAAATGAAGCTGGTGCTGTACTATTAGCATTAGAATACACAGATAAATAGAATCAAAGAGGAAGTTCAAAAAAGAGATCCTTCAAGCCATTTGATATCATAAAATTTAGTACATATTAAATATAATATTGCTTATAGGAGAACAAAGTCCAGCTGGATTAAAGATTTAAATACTTAAAAAACCCATAAAAAATGCTAGTAGAAAATATAAATTTTGTATTCCATTTTATATTCAGATAGGAAAGAACTTTCTTTGCATGATGCCAGAGACAGAAATCATAAAGGAAAAACCTAGTGTTTGATACATAAATATCAAAACCAACATATAGCAAGAATCACTGTTTTGGGAATTCCTTAGTGGTCCAGTCGTTAGGGCTCTGAGCTTTCACTGCCAAGGGCCTAGGTTGGATCTCTGGTTGGGGAACTAAGATCCCACAAGCTGTGCGAAATTGTCCAAAAAAAAAAAAAGAACCACTGAATTCACAACTTATGGTAGACCCCAAACAAATAAAAACCAAAAAGTAAACAAAATAACCCCAAACACTCCAATTGAAAAATATGAACAAACAAGCAGCGCAGAAAAGAAATCATGCAAACAAACAGCCAATTTAACTTATTAAAAGATGTTCAACTTTATCAGTAATCAAATAAATGAAAATAAAAACACCTACCAGACTGGCAAATTTCAGAAGAATAACAAAAATGCAGTGTTGGCCAGACTGTGGGGGAAAACAGGAACTCATACACAAGTGTGAGTCATTCAGTCCTACCTCTTTGTAACCCCATGGACTGTAGCCCACCAGGTTCCTCTGTCCATGGAATTCTCCAGGCAAGAATACTGGAGTGGGTAGTCATTCCCTTCCCGGAGGGATCTTCCCAACCCAGGGATTGAAACCCAGGTCTTCTGCATTGCAGGCAGATTGTTTACCTTCTGAGCCACCACAGAAGCCCACATGGTTGTTGGGAAGGTGCATTTGCAAAACTTTTGGGGGAGGACAGTTTGATATGAAACAAAATGAGCATACCCTTGAACCCAGGATTTAGACTTCTAAGGAAAAAAATCAGATGATGTACAAGGGTGGTTATTAGTAAGCTTTGTTCATAATAATGAAAAATTGAAGATGAGTAGTCATGAACAGGAGATTGTTTAAATAAAGTATGGCGAATACATACAATCTGCACTTATGAAGCTCCCATTCTGTGCCAGGCACTCACTCTTCAATTTACAAAGGGATCATCAGTTTGCCCAAGATCACCTGGCAAAGTAATAATAAGCTAGAATTTGAACCCAGGCAGGCAGACTTCAGAGTCTTGTTAACTGCTCGCGACATAAACGTAATCTCATTTTTATTGAAAAACACTTTAAAAAGAAATTTGTGTTTTTATTTACATAGAAAAAAAAGGAAAGGTTGCATATTAACACTTTAATCATGATTATTTCTGGGTGGTGAAATGAGGGGAATCTATTTTCTTTATACTCTTCTTTACTATCCACATTTTTTGCCATAATCGTGCATTAATTTCATAATCAGATACAAAAATAAGACAACCACCACTCAGGAAAAAAAGGAAAAGATAGAAAGAAATATGGGATGGCCGTAATTTACTCCAGGGTCATGATGGATTTAGTCTGAAACTTAGAAAGCCAATTAACTCTGTCATGTTTGACCAACATCTGTAAAGACATTCAAAGGAATAACTTATGGCCACTGGGATGTACCATGACCACTGCTTATAGAGGGGCCTCTGCACCAAGGGTGTCTTTATTATGTTTTTAAACAATATCTATCAGTGATTCTTAACCTTTTCTAGATGGAGATCTATTTGAGAATCTGAACAAAGCTCAAGATCCTCTCTCCAGAAAAACACATATACTCACATTTGCAGATTTGCATTAATTTCCCCATAGATTCCAGGCTAAGAACATTCCTTGCCTGTGCCCTCATTCAGTCGTGTCCGACTCTTCGTGACCCTATGGACTGTAGCCCAACAAGCTCCTCTGTCCATGCGATTCTCCAGGCAAGAATACTGGAGTGGGTTGCACTTTCCTCCTCCAGGGGATCTTTCTGACCCAGGGATTGAACCCGTGTCTCTGTTCTTTATCACTAGTGCCACCTAGGAAGCCATGGTAAAGAATCCGCCTGCCAATTAGGAGACGCAACAGATGCAGGTTACATCCCTGAGTCAGAAAGATCCCCTGGAGGAGGAAAGGGCACCCCACTCCAGTATTCTTGCATGGAAAATTCCATGGGCAGAGGAGCCTGGCAGGCTTCAGTCTACCGGCTCGCAGAGAGTCAGACACGTGGGCTGAGCATGAGCATGGGATAAGAACATTCCTTCCATATGCCTAATTGAGGGGGTTTGGTATTGCACTGTGCAATAACCCTTCAGATGGGTTATCTAGTTGAAAGTCAACCTGTGTGAGATAAGAACTGTTTTGCAGATCACCAGAGTTGGTTCCCTGAGGTAAGAGTTGCTTTCCCAATCTGCAGACAAAGGATGTGTGGGTCTGATAGGATCAATACTTGTCTTATCCACTAAAGATCCTCTGCATAACCTTCCAACCAGAGGCCATACCCAAGGGCTATGGGGTGTGGAGATCTAGGAGACACTATGGTCTCTCTAAATTCCCTCAAATTAGAGCCAAGGAACCCGTGACCCCAAAAGGGGAAGAAATGACACACGTCTTAGTCCTGTCTCTCCTACTCACCACAGCTGTTCTCAGTACTAGTCCCAGCAGAGACAGAGCTGCTGCTGCTAAGTCACTTCAGTCGTGTCCGACTCTGTGCGACCCCATAGACGGCAGCCCACCAGGCTCCCCCGTCCCTGGGATTCTCCAGACAAGAACACTGGAGTGGGTTGCCATTTCCTTCTCCAATGCATGCAAGTGAAAAGTGAAAGTGAAGTCGCTCAGTCGTGTCGGACTCTTAGCGACCCCATGGACTGCAGCCTACCAGGCTCCTCCATCCATGGGATTTTCCGGGCAAGAGTACTGGAGTGGCGTGCCACTGCCTTCTCCAAAGACAGAGCAGTAGCTTTCAATAAGGGTCTGAACCAACTGGATGGTAAATGAAGAAAGACCTTAGGTGGGTGAACAGGCAGAAAGAAGTGGAGAAGCAGAGGTCGCTGGCCAGACTCCCACCCCAAGGGGTCCCATGGAGAAAATCTAGAGCTAGTCCCCATCCAGGGCAGTTTGCTGGGGATAAAAAAGCAGCAGTGATAGGGGAGCTCTCCCTCCGGCTCAAAATTTTCTTGCTGAGACCCTCCATCCTTCCAAACACATCCAGGCAAATATATGGAAAGGCGAAGAGAAGAAGGTACCCAATATCTCTGATACCTGATACAGGAATCCGGCTCTTCTTGGCAGTTCACGTTGCACATGAAGCGCTCCCAGTGCAGCCAGCCCATGGTAGGGGTCATCGCCAAGCCGTTGTCCAGGCCCCAAGCCCTAGGGAGCCCGTAGGGAACCAGGGCCTGGAAGCAAAAGGCCAGCACGCAGCCCAGCCGCAGGACTCTGCTCACCGGTTTCATCGTCGCTGTCATCATACAGCACAGATTTCCAAGAGTCACCTGGGGTTTTAAATTTAACCTACGGGGGTAAAAAGTCGGAGACGGTCCGCAGAACCCGCTTTGGTCCCCATCACCAATCACTGGTGAGTAATTAAGCCGTGACGTGACTGTTTCTCCAGCAACTGGGATGGTTATCCCCAGAGGCTGACCAATGACCAGTCACAGAAGACGCACCGCCACCAACCACCCTCTCTCTTTCTGAATGTCGACCCGCCCTATTTTTATACCAGAAGGAAGTGCAGCACTTTAATGATCCGGGGTTAGAGCCTAGCGGTGCTCACGTGATCGAGATCTCACATGACGTAGATCCTCACGTGACCTATCGCTTACGTGAGCAGAAGTAGTTCTGGTCGTCGTCTACCGTCTCGCTATAAGCCGTTTGAGGGAAGAAAGAGGAAAATTATCCGGTATCGTTAGAGGTTGGTGTGTGGGTGGGAACCGGGGACCCGGGGGTGGTGATGATGCAGACCAAAGCGGGGTCCGCGGGCCGCCTCCGCCTTTTTCGTTCCTGCTTTCCCCTCCCCCGCTCCCCCTTCCCCCATCTCAGTGCCGGGAAGCCGCCTTTGCTGCGCCTGGTGGGGAAATGGTGGACGCTCGTGACTGTCTGTGTTTTTGTATATCTGTCTGTCTGGGCGGGTCTCAAAGGACCCTTAAGAGAAACCGTAAGCTGAAAAACATTGGAAAACCACGTCCCCGGATTAGGAAAAACAGATCTTGAGTCCAGTGGTCTGAATGCTAGTCCACCCATTCAGGCACCCAGTTTCCAGTGCCTGATTGTTTGTAGGGAGAGGCACCAAGCGAATTTGATCTGTAGAGTCACATCTAGGCAAATACTGCGTGCCTGACCGCGGCGCCCAATGAATGTTTTTACTGAATTAAATATTTAAATAACGTTTATTTTTCCGGCTTTTAACAAGCTACATGTTCAATTTTTGGACTTTGGAAAAATAACGGTATGCTATAAATTGAAAAAAAAAATACACGTAATTCATCACTCGCAGATAACTACTCAGCATTTCGGTCTGTAAAACGTCTGTATATAACACGCACATAAATGCACAAATTCTTAACTCATGAATGGAATCCGGGTTTCTACTTCAGGCAACAGAGTCCTCGTGGCCTTCCCAGGAGACACAGTGATGAAGCAGAACCTCCGTGTCCCCACACGGGATGTTAAGGCCTAGAGGGCTGTAGGGACATTAAATGGAATGGGTCGTCCAAGAGTTAAGGCAAGCAAAAAACCAGTGTGTAAATCTGTCACTCAGACCTGAAAATGATCTATAGGAAGACAGCACTGCACATGCATTGTTCCAGGCACATCTTAGGGAGTTAGTGAATGTTGACTTTAATCTTTGGTGTAGTATTAGGGACGTTAGTACACTTTGTACTTTCTTTCCAAGAGGCCCACTGTTCCCAGACCATGTCAGATAAGCCATACACATACAAAAATAGAAATTTTTATCAAATTTGTTATACGAAATATCACAAAAGTAAACATTTTAATTTGTTTTCTGGTTTTTTTTTTTTTTTTTTTGCTGAAATAAAATTTCTCTCTATAGAAAATTAGGAATGCACAAAAGAATTGAAAAAAGTTGAAAAAACCATAAACTTACTACTCAGAGTAGCCTCTATTAACATGTGACAAATTCCCCATGCATGTACTTTCCTAACTTTTAAAAGAATTCCAATTACAATGATTTTTAAAAATTAAACTATTTAGAAGTATATAGGGTAAAAAGTGAAATTCCTCTACATTCTTGCTACCCTATAGTGCTCCTTTTCTCAAAAAACAACTTACGTGCTTCCAGAACTTCTCTGCATTTACATACATATAGATGTGCCTGCTTATATTTTAAAATAAGTAGGTTCATACTGTACATTATTCCTTCATTTAATTTAATTGGGAAATCTTCCAGGGTCAGGGAAGATTTAAAAAAAAATACAGCTACATGGCTTTCTGTTTTAAGGCTAAAGTATAATTCACTGTCATTCCCCTATTAATGGATAATTAGGTTTCTAATTTTCTGCCATCACTAACAATGCAACAGTGAACATTTGTGAGTATTTCTGTTGACCAGGTTCCTGGAAGGAATTCTAGCATGGTCGAAGGATATGTGAACATATATCTTTCTCACAGTTGTGGTTATAAAACAGTTATGATCTTAGGTCACTTAAGATTATAGCATAAGTAGCTTCTTATGTTATTCGATTTCCAATTTTTAAAGTGGGTAATATTTCATCTTTCTTAGTAAAATATCTTTCAAAAAATATTTAGCTCCATAAACCTTTGTCTGAATTTCAGATCTTCTTAGGGCATATAACCAGAAGTTACATGTAGCAAAAGGCATGACATATTTCCAAACTGCTTTCCAGAGATACTGCATCAACTTTCACTGCTCTGGGAGTATATTAGAAACTAATTTGGGAACCCTGAATATCAGTGTCAACTTATCCTTCCTATTTTACTTTCACTGTGGTGATGGATAAAAAATGGCAATTAATTGTAGTTTTAACTTGTATTTCTGATGATTGATGAGGATTGAACATTTCCCAGACTCTTCTGTATCTTCACATCTGTATTTCCCATACATTTAATCTGTTACCAAGTCTCCCAGAGTCCACTGCTTTGAATGCATAGATCATTATCTTGCCTCTCCCGCCTTTTAAAAAGTATCTTGCCTCCCCCCCCCTTTTAAAAGTGCCATTGCCTTATATAAATACCTTAACATATCTCTAACAGAGCTCTAGCTGCTCTTGGTAGTGTCACCCCCACCCCCTCTGTTTGAGCGTCACACTGTTGCCATGGTGATCTTTCTGAAAGGTTCTGATTACTTGACTCTCCTCCCCTCACTTTCCTTCTTCTCCTTCCTCCCCTCACTTCTCTCTCCTTACCTCCCTCCCTGCCTCTCTCCTCCCCTCAGTGCCCCATGTAAAACCCTTAAAAGGCCTCTAGCCCTTGTCTGTCTGATAAGACCTCCTGGATGAATACCTTGCCAGCCGTATCTCCTGCCTTGCCTCCTCCTATTTTATGCTCCATCATAATTTTTAGAATTTGTGGATCCCTGAGCCGGTTAGTCCTTTTCACTTAACTATTCTACGCTGAT
This sequence comes from Bubalus bubalis, assembly GCF_019923935.1. Classification (NCBI taxonomy): domain Eukaryota; kingdom Metazoa; phylum Chordata; class Mammalia; order Artiodactyla; family Bovidae; genus Bubalus; species Bubalus bubalis. The sequence continues at coordinate 92,446,802 of NC_059181.1, forward strand.
AGAATTGACCAGTCAATCCCTGCTTTATAACACCCTTTCACCCTGTCCATAATTATGTCATAGTAGAGAAATGTTTATTTGCCCATTTTGTCTTCAGTACAGATGTACAGTGCCTCTGTAGGACCATGAGTCATTTCTGGGCTTATTGATCCTTATATGCCAGAACCTGGTACTGGATCTGGCAACTGAACAACGTAAAATGAAGATGTAAATTCTCTGTAGTGTCTTTTTTCCATTTATCTCTTTGGCCTTAATATTTACTTGATTTTTTTTAATTTATATGAGTTTTTCAATATAATAAAGATAGTAATGTATTTGTTGTAGTTATCTTGTTTGTTGTTTGTTTTTTATGTTTAATCTTTTGATGTAATGAAGTTTTCCATTTTTATATAATCAGATGTAGCTGTCTTTTATGTCTTGATGTCTCTCACTGATTTAGTTGCCATTCATGTTGTGTATCTTTTCATCTTTTGTATATCTTTCCTGACTTTGTGTTTATATATGATGAATGTGGAAAACTTAGAACATACAGAAGTAGCCAAAGAAAACATTCCCTGAAACAAAGTTCCCATAATCTTACCACCCAGAAATAGCCACCATTAATGGTATCCAGCACATAAAATAGGTATCAAATAGTTGTTGAATGAATGAATGAGTTAGAAATTTGGTGAAGTCTTTCTGTTATATACAAGTGTCTTAATTAAAAGCTATCAGTGTAATTTTCTATTAATAGTTTTCTTTTTCTCTCTTAACCATATTATGAACATTTTTCCATGACAGTAGTCTTAATTTTTTTTCAGCTATACCAAAATTGCATTGAACCGAACCTGCCAGCAAGAATTCAACAGCCACCATGATGCTGAGCACAGAAGGCAGGGAGGGGTTCGTGGTGAAGGTCAGGGGCCTGCCCTGGTCCTGCTCAGCTGATGAAGTGATGCGCTTCTTCTCCGATTGTAAAATCCAAAACGGCACATCAGGTATTCGTTTCATCTACACCAGAGAAGGCAGACCAAGTGGTGAAGCATTTGTCGAACTTGAGTCTGAAGATGAAGTGAAATTGGCTCTGAAGAAGGACAGAGAAACCATGGGACACAGATATGTTGAAGTATTCAAGTCCAACAGTGTTGAAATGGATTGGGTGTTGAAGCACACAGGTCCGAATAGTCCTGATACTGCCAATGATGGCTTCGTCCGGCTTAGAGGACTCCCATTTGGCTGTAGCAAGGAAGAGATTGTTCAGTTCTTTTCAGGGTTGGAAATTGTGCCAAATGGGATGACACTGCCGGTGGACTTTCAGGGGCGGAGCACAGGGGAGGCCTTTGTGCAATTTGCTTCGCAGGAGATAGCTGAAAAGGCCTTAAAGAAACACAAGGAAAGAATAGGGCACCGGTACATTGAGATCTTCAAGAGTAGCCGAGCTGAAGTCCGAACCCATTATGACCCCCCTCGAAAGCTCATGGCTATGCAGCGGCCAGGTCCCTATGACAGGCCAGGGGCTGGCAGAGGGTATAATAGCATTGGCAGAGGGGCTGGTTTTGAAAGGATGAGGAGGGGTGCCTATGGTGGAGGGTATGGAGGCTATGACGACTATGGTGGCTATAATGATGGATATGGCTTTGGATCTGATAGATTTGGAAGAGACCTCAATTACTGTTTTTCAGGAATGTCTGATCATAGATACGGAGATGGTGGGTCCAGTTTTCAGAGCACCACAGGGCACTGTGTACACATGAGGGGATTACCTTACAGAGCCACTGAGAATGATATTTACAATTTCTTCTCACCTCTTAATCCCATGAGAGTACACATTGAAATTGGACCTGATGGCAGAGTTACTGGTGAGGCAGATGTTGAATTTGCTACTCATGAAGATGCTGTGGCAGCTATGGCAAAAGACAAAGCTAACATGCAACACAGATACGTGGAGCTCTTCTTGAATTCTACTGCAGGCACGAGTGGGGGAGCCTATGATCACAGCTACGTAGAACTCTTTTTGAATTCTACAGCCGGGGCAAGTGGTGGAGCTTATGGTAGCCAAATGATGGGAGGCATGGGCATATCCAACCAGTCTAGTTATGGAGGTCCTGCCAGTCAGCAGTTGAGTGGTGGTTACGGAGGTGGATATGGTGGTCAGAGTAGTATGAGTGGATATGACCAAGTTCTGCAGGAAAACTCCAGTGACTATCAATCAAACCTCGCTTAGGCAGAGAAGGAGTACCGAACAACAACAGAAATAACAGCCGTGCATTTATGGGAGTTAACTAGAATAGGAATGGTGTCAGGCATATCCAGTATGATTGGTACATGGGAATTATCATTGATTCTGATCACTTTTGGTCAGCTAGCTTCCTTTTTTTTTCCTTTCATTCCTTTCTCCTTCCCTCCCTCTTACCCTCCCTCCCTCTTTCTTTGTTTCTTTTTTCTCTTTTTTTTTTTTAAGAAACAAAAATTAAGTTTAACAGTTTTGCATTACAGGCTTGTAATTCATGCTTACTGTAAAGTGGAAGTCGGGATTGTTTTAAAACTTCAAGCTCAGTAATTTTGAACACTGAAACATTCACTTAGGATGTAATAACAAAGTTCAGTATTGACCATAACTGTTAAAACAACTTTCAGCTTTCTTCAAGTTAGTTATGTTATAGGAGTGTACTTAAGCAGTAAGCGTATTTAGGTTAAAGCAATTTCACTTATGTTAAATGTTGCTCTTATACCATGATACATTGAAAACTTTGGATGCATGTTGAGAAACATGCTTTTCTGTAAAAACTCAAATATAGGAGCTGTGTCTACGATTTCAAGTGAAAACATTTGGCATGTTTGTTAATTCTAGCTTTTTGGTTTAATATCCTGTAAGGCACGTGAGTGTACACTTTTAATTTTTTTTTTAAAAAAAGCTCTGGGACAATTTTGAGATGTAATACCAATACTTTAGGAGTTTGGTCATGTTGTTTGTATGAAATTCTGAGGCTTTGATTTAAATCTTTCCTTGTATTGTGATTTCCATTAGATGTATTGTACTAAGTGAAACTTGTTAAATAAATCTTCCTTTTAAAAACTGGAAAAATCTTGTACAGCTTCATTTTTATTACGTTCTGTCTTAGAAGCCATTTCTTTTATACAGTCCTCTGCTGGTGGAATTTAAATTGGTTTTAATTTTAATTAGTATAAATGTATCTTCAAATCTTTATACATACATCATTGCACATTATTTATTTCTAAGATATATTCCTAGAAGTGGAATTGCTTAGTCAAAGGTCCACACATTTTTGAGACTTCTGATTTATATTGCCAGAAAGATTATGGTACTTTGTGTTTCCACTAGGAGTGTATTTTAAAAAATTTAGCATCCTCATATGAATGAATCCTCATAGGATCCCCATAGCATCCTCAATGAAGCACATTTTTCTCCTTGATCTTGGCCAGTTTGTTAGTTGAAAGTTGTATCCCATTATTATTTTACTTTTGTCTTCCTTAGACTAATATTGAGATGGAGCATCTTTGTGTTTGTTTCTATGTTTATCCTCATCACATCCACAGGACTATTGAGCTACTCTGGAGACATTGTACTTTTTCAGGGCAGCATGCTCCAAAATCCAAAGAAGTAAAGACCAATAAATAATCCTCTTTCATTTAACTGTCAGTTCAGAAGATCTGAGACACCTTTATATGTTTAAAAGAAGAAGTAAACCTATGTTACAGAAACAATTCGGTGTCCTCCATGAATTCGTTAATAGTCTCTGAACACTCTTTAAGGTATTTTTTTTAATTGGAGGATAATTGCTTTACAAATTGTGTTGATTTCTGCTGTACAATGAGATGAATCAGCTGTTTAAGGTTTTTAAGGGGGCATTTAAAGCTTGTTTTAAATCATTCGTTCTCAAACTTTAGTATGCGCCAGAATCATCTTATGGGGCTTGTTAAAACGTTGGTTACTGGGGCCCACTCTTAAGAGTTTCTGAAATTCAGTAGTTCGGGGGTGGTGCTCGAGAATCTGCTGATGTGGCTGGTCTCAAGACCATGTTTTGTGCTTCATCATAGTTCTGTAATGGCTACAAGCCTATAAACCCTAAAATGCAACTCTAAGAAGCTGCTTGCTCCCTGATTTTTGATTGCCTCCCCCACTATCCTGTATCAAGTAGTTTAAACTTTCTATGAAAGTATAAATTGTGTATGGCTATTTATAATACTTTGCATCTCCCGTGAGGACTTTGAAAACCTGTGACATCTGAGGTTACCTTACACTTCTGCCCATATCATAGTGGTCATTAACCATTACACTTCTAGATGCCCTCAGGCCAATACCAGTTGCACCTGAACTTTGATAGATGTTTTTGTAGATTTCCTGCCTAGCCTGGAAATCCTTGGTCTGTTTAGAGCTTGAGCCCAGAGAAACGCTCTGAAGTCGGAAGCAACTACCAAATTGGTATTACCTGATTCCATTCTATTCAAGGACACTTTTTATTGAAAACCATGCTGAGGATACAGTGGGTAGTGATTTGAAATTCTTCAATGACTTCTGCTGCTACTGCTGCTAAGTTGCTTCAGTCGTGTCCAACTCTGTGCGACCCCATAGACGGCAGCCCACCAGGCTCCCCCATCCCTGGGATTCTCCAGGCAAGAACACTGGAGTGGGTTGCCATTTCCTTCTCCAGGGCATGAAAGTGAAAAGTGAAAGGGAAGTAGCTCAGTCATGCCCGACTCTTAGCGACCCCATGGACTACAGCCTACCAGGCTCCTCCATCCATGGAATTTTCCAGGTAAGAGTACTGGAGTGGGGTGCCATTGCCTTCTGCCATTGTCTTCTCAATGACTTCTAATTTCTGTCAAAGTTGCTAAGAAAGCAAGATACCATTTCAACTCATGTCATACCAAGCCAGTTATTTACTTTGCCCTCCTAAGGCTTTCAGGAGGCTTTTTTCAGAGGGTTCACAAGTAGGAGTTTTTGCTTTCCAGGCTGCTCAGTTAATTTTCCAGAACATTCTCTCAGTATAAGCAAAGATTCTTCAGTTAGCCACTAGATGTCACCAAACCCCAGGATAGCCTTGGCTGATCCCGGCCCACCCCACCCCAACCACCCTGTGAATTGATACACAATTGCACTGTAAGTTTTATCTACAAATCAAGGTCTTTTCCTTCAGGGAAAATTCTGTCAGCAAAAATGAGGATTTCTCCAAGCTGAGCCTTGAGGACTGTTGCAAAACAGCTGCTGATGGAATGAAATTCCATTTGCTGTGTGTGATACCAGGGTGAGATTGTCACAAGGGCCATTTCACAACTTGCTCCCACATTGATCAAAATTCGGTCTTGTGAAGGCAAAAAAAAAAAAAAACCCCACACATGTGCCTGGGGTCACAAGCTTAGCGTGGTGCAAGACCTCGTTTGGGAAAAGAGGGTGTTTGTTTGCGCCTGGAGCTTCTGTAGAAATGCTTTTTCCAAGAGTCCTTTTTCTCCCTCCCTCCCTCCTTTGCACAGGGCTCATTTGTCAAGCACTCATGTCATCACGTCAAGGCCATCCCCACTTTAGAGATGAGAAAACTGAGTCTCTAGGAGAGTAAGAATCAACCTTGTCTTTAATGAAGAAGCAGGATGCTGGAGGGAGAGGAAATGACGTCTGGCCAGGGAAAGAGAAGGAAATGTCTCGGATCCTCAGGGGATGATGTAAGGGTGGTCTTGCCCTGGGACGTGAGTCAGGAGGGTGGCGCTGACCAGCGCTGGGTCCAGCGGCTCCTCTATATCTCCCCAGACTGCAGTCCCCTTTCCACACGGCTTAGCCCGCCGAGTGACGGTGAGAGGATCAGGTAGGAGCCCCTCTGGAAGACAAAGAAAGAATTTGGAAAGAATTCATTGTTCCCTCTCACCGTCCGCTTTCCAGAGACCCTCGACACTCCCCATCCAACCCCCTAGTGTATTTCCTTTCCCAAGAGGTATAAGGAAGAAGTCTGGCCCTGGCCGTTCTGGGATAAGCACGGGCCTTGTACGAGGGGGCGTGGTTACCGCGATGACTGACAGTTGGTGGCTTCCAGGGGGAAGGGACTTCTGGAGTCTCCCTGCCCATCTCTGAGAGAGGTGAAAACTACTTTGGTAACCATCTGCTGCTGCTGCTGCTACTAAGTCACTTCAGTCGTGTCTGACTCTGTGCGACCCCATAGACGGCAGCCCATCAGGCTCCCCGGTCCCTGGGATTCTCCAGGCAAGAACACTGGAGTGGATTGCCATTCTAGGGCATGCTAAATCCAGACCCCCGTAGATAAAAAAATTAAATCATAGTCAATTTAAGAAAGAAATGGGAGTTTTTATTGAACCAACCCGAGGGTTATAACCTGGATGACCACCTCTTAAAGAATTTTGAGCACTGCTCCAAAGAGGTGAAGGGGAAGATTTCAGAGAAACAAAGAGCGAGAGCTGTTGAGTTTCAGGTTTATTTGGAGACATTGAAGACTATAGCTCTGGAGATGGCTTCTCAGAAAGTTCTGAGGAACTGCTCCCACGAGGTAAGGGGGGAGGTCAATATGTATAAGCACAACACAGCACAACAAAGGTTAGTGACCTCAGTGGCTAATGACTCAATTCTTGTAGAAGCAGGTGGTGAATGACCTTCTTTAGTTGGCATGAAAGTGAAAGTATTAGTCACTCAGTTCTGTCCGACTCTTTGAGACCCCATGGACTGTGGCCCACCAGCTTCCTCTGTCCATGGAATTCTCCAGGCAAGAATACTGGAGTGGTAGCCATTTCTTTCTCCAGGGGATCTTTACAAACTGAGCCACAAGGGAAGCCCTTCTTTAGTTGGCAGTGCTCCATTATTGTCAGCATATGCACAAAGTTTCAGATCAGATCAGTCGCTCAGTCATGTCCAACTCTTTGCAACCCCATGAATCGCAGCACGCCAGGTCTCCCTGTCCCTCACCAACTCCTGGAGTTCACTGAGACTCACGTCCATCGACTCAGTGATGCCATCCAGCCATCTCATCCTCTGTCGTCCCTTTCTCCTCTTGCCCCCAATCCCCCCCCAGCATCAGAGTCTTTTCCAATGAGTCAACTCTTCGCATGAGGTGGCCAAAGTACTGGAGTTTCAGCTTTAGCATCATTCCTTCCAAAGAACACCCAGGGCTGATCTCCTTCAGAATGGACTGGCTGGATCTCCTTGCAGTCCAAGGGACTCTCAAGAGTCTTCTCCAACACCACAGTTCAAAAGCATCAATTCTTCGGCACTCAGCCTTCTTCACAGTCCAACTCTCACATCCATACATGACCACTGGAAAAAACATAGCCTTGAGTAGACGAACCTTTGTTGGCAAAGTGATGTCTCTGCTTTTGAATATGCTATCTAGGTTGGTCATAACTTTCCTTCCAAGGAGTAAGCGTCTTTTAATTTCATGGCTGCAGTCACCATCTGCCGTGATTTTGGAGCCCAGAAAAATAAAGTCTGACACTGTTTCCACTGTTTCCCCATCTATTCCCCATGAAGTGATGGGACTGGATGCCATGATCTTCGTTTTCTGAATGTTGAGCTTTAAGCCAACTTTTTCACTCTCTACTTTCACTTTCATCAAGAGGCTTTTTAGTTCCTCTTCACTTTCTGCCGTAAGGGTGGTGTCATCTGTGTATCTGAGGTTATTGATATTTCTCCCGGCAATCTTGAGTCCAGCTTGTGTTTTCTCCAGTCCAGCGTTTCTCATGATGTACTGTGCATATAAGTTAAATAAACAGGGTGACAGTATACAGCCTTGATGTACTCCTTTTCCTATTTGGAACCAGTCTGTTGTTCCCTGTCCAGTTCTAACTGTTGCTTCCTGACCTGCATGCAAATTTCTCAAGAGGCAGATCAGGTGGTCTGTTATTCCCATCTCTTTCAGAATTTTCCGCAGTTTATTGTGATCCACACAGTCAAAGGCTTTGGCATAGTCAATAAAGCAGAAATAGATGTTTTTCTGGAACTCTCTTGCTTTTTTGATGATCCAGCAGATGTTGGCAATTTGATCTCTGGTTCCTCTGCCTTTTCTAAAACCAGCTTGAACATCTAGAAGTTCATGGTTCACATATTGCTGAAGCCTGGCTTGGAGAATTTTGAGCATTACTTTACTAGCGTGTGAGATGAGAGCAATTGTGCGGTAGTTTGAGCATTCTTTGGCATTGCCTTTCTTTGGGATTAGAATGAAAACTGACCTTTTCCAGTCCTGTGGCCACTGCTGAGTTTTCCAAATTTGCTGGCATATTAAGTGCAGGCATTTTATGACCATTTAGCATTCCACACTATTAGGAATGTTAATTCCCAGGTCAGGCGAGGATTTCATTGATAAGCCATGCAATGTACTAGTCTGTTCTGGTCCAGGAAATGGTTCCCTCTTGTTGCTTAGTCTCATATCTAGAGTTACACTAGAGTTACACTATTACAATCATTGATCTTATAGAACTATATTTGGTCAAATGTTCCAAGTTACCTAGCCATCATTATTTTTATTGGAGGTTCAATCATACTTTGGTAATGTAGAAAACAATAGTTTTGTAAAATAGGCAGACTACAAGTAATATAACTAATAACATTGTGTTTTTCTGCTTGTTTATTTTTTGGCCATACCATGTGGCCAAATCTTAGTTCCCTGACCAGGTATTGAACCTGCAAACTCAGCAATGAAATCATGGATTCGGAACCCCTAGACTACCAGGGAATTCCTAGCTAGTAACATTAATAGGGTTGTAAGTACATACTTATATAAGAACTTTGATTAAGTGTGGCCCAGTATATCCCCAGGTCTGTTCCATACCAATCTCTATCTTCAAGGTAATGATTATTTTGGCATTGCCCATAAGGCACCCAGCTCAATTACCTAGTGTCATTAGGCTGATTATCCTTAGTATGATTCATTTGTTCCTAACATTGGGGGCTGTAAACTTAGATGATCATAGCCTGATGTTAATCATATTAATCTATTCCATAACTGAAGAAGGTTATATTCTTTGATTGAAATTTAGCTAGTTTCTCTGACTGAGCTTGAGTAACTTTAAAAGAAAAGTCATTTATGGTCATGCTCAGAGCAAGTATGATTGATTGGCCAAGTGAGGGAATCCCATCTACTAATTATCAATACTGGCCAAAACAGAACTATAACTTCTCTCTTCTAGAATTTCCTAAGGGCCGTCCAATTAGAGCCTTGGAGAGGAGAAATCCATCAAGGTAACCCAAAAGTATTGGATGTAGGTAAGTGTGGGATCGAGGATCTATGGAAAACAGGCAAGGAGAGGGAAGAATGAATTCTTATCAGATTCTTTCTTTGTCCTCCAGAGGCACCCCTACCTGACCCTCTCCCCACCACTCAGTGGGCTAGCTGTGGGGAAAGGGGACTGAAGTCTGAGGAGCAATAGAAGAACAGCTAGAAAAAACATTGGTTTATGCAAAAGTCCAAGAAATAGAACTTGGGCAAACTCTGGGAGATAGTGAGGGACAGGGAGGCCTGGCGTGCTAGAGTCCATGGGGGCAAAAGAGTTGGACACAACTTAGTGACAAAGCAGCAACAACCAAGAAATTAAGAAAGCACTGTAAATATACAGGTCAGGTCCAGTACCTTGGGATAGTTTTCTGATTCTGATATCATCTTCTCATCATGATATGGGTGTAGTTCCTCCTATGTTGGAGCATTGGTTTAAGGTGATTTTGAGATCAGCAGTCTTCTGTATAGACCAGTCCAATGCAGGAGCACTTTCTAAGTGAGAAATATGAATCCAGAGTAAATTCCATTCAGTTTTGCTGTGTATGAGCTAGTTAAGAGAACCTGATAAGGGTCCTTCCTTCTAGGTTGGAGGCAGTCCTTTAAATGGTATCTTTTCCAGTATGCATAATATCCTAGTTGCAGGTCATGAGGCATCTGATCTTTATTCCAAGATAGATTACTATGATAAGTTCAGAAAGAAACTTATTATAGGATATCCTTTTAGTAATTTAATTAAACTTTATAATAGTATAACACTGCAATAAGGAGTCATCTAGGAAGTGAGTCTTAGTCAGTGAATGCCAAACCTCAGGGGCCTCCCCGATGGCTCAGTAGTAAACAATCCGTCTGCCAGTGCAGAAGACTTGGATTTGATCCCTGGGTTGGGAAGATTCCCCTGGAGAAGGAAATGGCAACCCACTCCAGTATTCTTGCCTGGGAAATCCCATGGACAGAGGAGCCTGGTGGGCTACAGTCTATGCGGTCACAAAAGAGACATGACTTAGCGACTAAAACAGCAACAACAACCAAACCTCAGCACTAGAACTTAATATCCACAAAAGTGTATTATTTTTAAAATTAAAAAAAAATTGAAGTGTAGTCATTTACAATGTTGTACCTATCTCTGCTGTACAGCAAAATGACTCAGTTATACACATATATACATTCTTTTCTTAATATTCTTTTCCATTATGGTTTATCACAGAATATTCAATACAGTTCCCTGTTCTATACATTAAGACTTTGTTGTTTATCCATTCAAAATGTAATAGTTCTCATCTGCTGCTGCTGCTGTTGCTAAGTCGCTTCAGTCGTGTCCAACTCTGTGCAACCCCATAGACGGCAGCCTACCAGGCTCCCCCGTCCCTGGGATTCTCATGTACCCACCCCAAACTCCCAAACTTGCAGTCCATCCTTCTCCCTCACCCCTTTCTTGGCAATCATCAGTCTGTTCTCCATGTCTATTACTGTTTTGTGGATAAGTTCATTTGTGTCATATTTTAGATTACACATATGTGATATCATATAGTATTTTTCTTTTTCTGACTTACTTCACTTAGTATGATAATTTCTAGTTGCATCCATGTTGCTGCAAATGGCAGTATTTCATTCTTTTTTATGGCTGAGTAGTATTCCATTATGTATATATATCTTTATCCACTCATCTGTCTATAGACATATAGATTGTTTCCATGTTTTGGCTATTGTGAACAGTGCTGCTGTGAACACAGGGGTGCATGTATCTTTTTGAATTATAGTTTTGGCCGAGTATATTCCTAGGAGTGAGATTGCTGGATAATATGGTAATTTTATTTTTAGTTTTATGAGGAACCTCCATACTGTTTTTTCCATAGTGGATGTACCAACTTACATTTCCACTACATCCTCTCCAGCATTTGTTATTTGTAGACTTTTTGATGTGGACCATTTTTAAAGTCTATTGAACTTGTTACAATATTGTTTCTGTTTTATGTTTTTTTGTTTTTTTTTTTTTTTTGGCGGGCATGTGGGATCTTAGATCCTTGGCCAGGGATCAAACCTGTACTCCCTGCTTTGGAAGGTGAAGTCTTAACTACTGGACCATGAGGGAAGTCCATGTTATTTGTAAACTTCTTATTGATGGCCATTCTGACTGGTGTGAGGTAGTACCTCACTGTAGTTTTGATTTGCATTTCTCTTATAATTTGCGATGTTGAGCATCTTTTCATGTGCCTACTGGCCATTTGTATGCCTTCTTTGGAGAAATGTCTATTAAGGTCTTCTGCCCATTTTTCAATTGGGTTGTTTGGTTTTTGTTGTTGAGTTGTACGAGTTGTAACTCCTTGTCTGTCACATCATTTGCAAATATTTTCTCCAATTCCATAGGGTTGTCTTTCCATTTTTAATGGTTTTCTTTGCTGTGTAAAAGCTTGTAAGTTCGATTAGGTACCATTTGTTTATTTTATTTTATTTTTTTCTATTGCCTCAGGAGACTAACCTAAGAAAACATTGGTATGATTTATGTCAAAGAATGTTTACAAAGCTGTATTATTGAAACATAATTTTCTTTGTCTAAAATTACCCTTATTTCTACTAACTATAGCTAAATTAAGACTATTTTGTGTGTAAAATAAGTCTGATTTCGATAAACTTGGCTTGATTATTTACATAAGTGATTGAGCATACAGAGTTTTTCAAAAACCTGGCTTTGCTGAAACTTTTCATAATCTTAGATTCAAATTTCAACAGGCCTTCAGGCCAGGAAAGCCATGGCATGGACTTGTGATCAGTTATCACCTTCTGTATCTATAGACTTGGATGACTTCCTCTCTTTTTGAGGTCCCCAAGATATCTTGAAATTCTTTCATCTGTCAGGAGGTGGCCTACTTAAGCCTGATAACAGCCTGTTAAGGCAGTTGGAAACCTAAGAATTTCCAATTTATGGAGGGATCATTCAGAGAGAAAAGATAAATTTTACAATTCTGCTTTTGTGTGTATGTGTGCTCAGTCATGTCTGACTTTTTGCAACCCTGTGGACTGTACTCTGCCAGGCTCCTCTGTCCTTGGAATTTCCCAGGCAAGAATACTGGAGTGGGTGCCGTTTCCTTCTCCATGGGATCTTCCCTACCCAGGGATCAAACCCGAGTCTCTTGTGTCTCCTGTATTGGCAGGCATATTCTTTATCATTAGTGCTACCTGGGAATCAATTCTGCTTACAAAGGTATTAATATAGGGCTACCCTGATGGCTCAGACAGTAAAGAATCCACCTGCAATGCAGGAGACCTGGGTTCAACCCATGGGTTGGGAAGGTCCTCTGGAGAAGGGAATGGCAACACACTCCAGTATTCTTGTCTGGGAAATTCCATAGACAGAGGACCCTGGTGGGCTACAGTCCATGGGGTTGCAAAGAGTCGGACATGATTGAGTGACTAGTGCTTTCACTTTTTTTCGTAATTAGCTTAAGGAGAAAGGTTTCCTTATGTCTGGAGAACACAGATTAGAAGCCAATAATATTTCAGACCAAAAAATCCCATAAAGTTATAACCATATTTATCAGTTCACTCAGTCACATGCAGCTAATTCTTGATCTTTTGTTAACAGTTTTATGAAACCATCAGGTTTCCATTGAGTCAGTTCAGTCGCTCAGTCATGTCCAATTCTTTGCAACCCCATGGACTTCAGCATGCCAGGCTTCCCTGTCCACCACCAACTCCCAGAGTTTACTCAAACTCATGTCCATCGAGTCGGTGATGCCATCCAACCATCTCATCCTCTGTCATCCCCTTCTCCTCCCTCCTTCAATCTTGCCCAGCATCAGGGTCTTTTCTAGTGAGTCAGTTCTTCACATCAGGTGGCCAAAGTATTGGAGCTTCAGCTTCAGCATCAGTCCTTCCAATGAATACTCAGGACTAATCTCCTTTAGGATGGACTGGTTGTGTGTCCTTGCAGTCCAAGGAACTTTCAAGAGTCTTCTCTAATATCACAGTTCAAAAGCATCAATTCTTCGGTGCTCAGCTTTCTTTATAGTCCAACTCTCATATCCATACATGACTACTGGAAAAACCATAGCTTTGACTAGACAGACCTTTTTTGGCAAAGTAATGTTTCTGCTTTTTAATATGCTGTCTAGGTTGATCATAGCTTTCCTTCCAAAGAGCAAGTGTCTTTTAATTTCATGGTGGCAGTCACCATCTGCAGTAATTTTGGAGCCCCCCAAAATAAAGTCTTTCACTGTTTCCATTGTTTCCCCATCTATTTGTCATGAAGTGATGGGACCAGATGCCATGACCTTAGTTTTCAGAATGTTGGATTTTAAGCCAACTTTTTCACTCTCCTCTTTCACTTTCATTAAGAGGCTCTTTAGTTCTTCTTTGCTTCCATTAAATTCTAATGGGTTTCCATTAGAATTATTTAATTTCTTACCCAATTTAGTGGTATGATCTGAAATTTGTTGGAACATACTTGTCAAAAAGTCCTTTCTATGAATCTTCTTGAAGATGAAGCTTTTTTGCAAAGGCATCAGAGTAGACAATAACTGTCAATGAATGACACAGTTAAGGACCTGATTATTATTATTCAACAAAGGAAGCAAAAATATGCAGTGGAGAAAAGATAGTCTCTTCGGTAAGTAGTGTTGGCAAAGCTGGACAACCACCCCAGTATTCTTGCCTGGAGAATCCCATGGACTGAGGAACCCAGCAGACTACAGTCCATGGGGTCACGGACTTGAACACTACTGAAGTGAGCATGCATGCACGCATGCATGTGTGCTTTTCTAAATATAGGAAGATGCAATAAATTGGGTTCATAAAATTTTCTCTTGGAAATATGTAACTCTCTAAGGGCCAGTTTTGCCAGTTGTCCCAGTGAACAATGTGCCTCATCCTGAGATTTGTCCTGAATTCACTTCAGGGTGTACTGTAGGTCAGTGACTTCAGTGGCTAATAACTTGATTCTTGTAGAACTGAATAGTGGACAACATTGTTTTATGATTACCCTCCCCTTTGGTCTTCATTTTGACCAAAGTTTGGGAGGCATTTCATTTTGTCCCACAGAACTAGGAATGCTCATTCCTAGGTCAGACCAGGATTTCATTGTTAGGTCTCTCAATGTGCTATTCCTAGACTAGGCCCTGTTAACAGTAGCCAAAATCTCTGGACCACCTGTCTTACTAGACAGCTATCATCCAGGAAAAGATTCTCTCTTGTTGTTTCTTCCCATATCTAGAGTTACACTATTACAACCATTAATCTTACAGAATTATATTTGGTCAATTTTTTCAAGTAGCCTAGTCATCATTATTTCTATTGGAGGCTCAGTCATACATTTGGTAATGTAAGAAACAATAATCTTGTAAAATAGCATGTAAGTAATGTAGCTAGTCAAGGCTATGGTTTTTCCAGTGGTCATGTATGGATGTGAGAGTTGGACTGTGAAGAAAGCTGAGCGCCGAAGAATTGATGCTTTTGAACTGTGGCGTTGGAGAAGACTCTTGAGAGTCCCTTGGACTGCAAGGAGATCCAACCAGTCCATTCTGAAGGAGATCAGCCCTGGGATTTCTTTGGACAGAATGATGCTAAAGCTGAAACTCCAGTACTTTGGCCACCTCATGCAAAGAGTTGACTCATTGGAAAAGACTCTGATGCTGGGAGGGATTGGGGGCAGGGGGAGAAGGGGACGACAGAGGATGAGATGGCTGGACGGCATCACTGACTCGATGGACATGAGTCTGAGTGAACTCCGGGAGTTGGTGATGGAAAGGGAGGCCTGGCGTGCTGCCGTTCATGGGGTCGCAAAGAGTCGGACACAACTGAGCAACTGAACTGAACTGAACTGAATATAGCTAGTAAGATTAATAAGTTAATAAGTAAATATTTAACTTAAGAACTTGCCATAAATATGGCCCAGTATCTCTCCAGGTCCTATGACCAGTCTGTTCTGTACTATCTTTAAGGAAAATGATATATTAGCATGTATACTGTACATAACATTCAGCAAAGATGACTACACATACAAGGTGAGTGGTGGGTCATTGCGACCCTTTACAGGATTGAAAAAGGAATGCTATTTTCTAAGGAGTTACATGGCTGGCATCAGAAGTAAAAAAAATTGATCTTTATGACTGGGCAGGTATTTCTGCCACTGGCAATATCTGGTTAACGTGGAAAGCAGATATATACTGGAGGGCAGGGAGGAGGCCAAATGAAAAAGAAAAGATTTTAACTTAACTTAAAATATGAATTTTAAGATCTTAACTTAAAATATAAATTTTAATTTCATCACCTGGGAACCTCACTTCCCCTCCCAAGCCCCACTGGCTCCCTTTGGTCCTGCTGGGCACTAGAAGTAGGAGGCCCAAGGCCAAACCAGGATACTGGCCAGGGAAGGAATGGCCCTGGAGCCTCCTTGGAGCCTCCTCCATGGGTCATCTTGGGCTGATCCTCTGGGGAGTTGTGCTTCTCGTGCCCAGCATTCCCCCACCCCAGGGCAGCCCAGAGAGCAGGTGGTGATCTATTTTTCTGTATGCAGAGCCCCTTGCCCGGGACACGATGGTGGTGGTGGTGGTTCAGTTATGTCTGACTCTTTGTAGCCCCATGGACTGTAGCCTCCCCAGGCTCCTCAGTCCATGGGATTTCCCAGGCAAAAATACTGGAATGAGTTGCCATTTCCTCCTCCAGGGGATCTTCCTGATCCAGGGATTGAACATGGGCCTCCTTAATCTCCTGCATTGCAGGTGGATTCTTTATCAACTGAGACACCAGGGAAGCCGGCCTGGGACACAGTAGGCATTCAAAATATGCTTATTTTCAGTTGAGTGTTGATTCAACTTTTATGGCTTGTGATTAACCCTCTTTCTTCTGTTCTAGAAGCTCCCACTGTTGACTGGCCAGGTGTCATAGCACCACACTGGAACTTTAAAAAGTTCTGAAAACATCTTGGATCTTCTGCTTTAGTATTCCTCAACTCATATTATTGTCCTCTTTTTTTTGCATTTTTTTCTCTGCAAGAAAGCCTTAAGATATTCTACATCTTTCCTGAAATATTCTTTCATTCCTCAGTTCATATTTTTTTGTTGTCTCCTAAATCTTTTTGAGCAAATAATGAAATACAGTTCATACTTGGTGGTTCTCAAATTATTTCACATTGGTAGTTTTGATTTTTGCTTGCTAGTTAGGCTGCATTTTTTATCCTTAGGCAAACATGAGGGTCTTCAAAGTGCCTATGGGGTGGGGATGAGAAAGTGACTGCAAATGGGCATGAAAGGTCTTTTAGAGACATTTCATTAAATGTCCTAAGCTTAGATTGTGGTGATGGTTTGTATGACTCTGTAAATTTACTAAAAACCACTGAATTATAGACAAAACAGGTGAACTTTATGAATATAAATTATATCTGAAATAAATATTTAAAATGCTTATGGAGTAATAAGTATAGTGGAGATATGGTATGTTTTGAGGGGAGACTAACAGGAAAGGTAGGTCATAATGATAAAAATACAACTGCCTGAAGAATTGACAAAGACTCTCTCCTTGACCAAACTTTAACCAGGCTCTTCTAAGTCTCCTTTACAATTAGGCCTGGTTCTGGGACCCTATCCTGTGGTCATATCCTCAGCATGGCTCTCATAGTTTGAGCAAGAATCCTGCAAAATCACCCCCCATCCTTGATATTTGATCATCTTGGCCTGCTTCTAGCAAGAATTTCATTGTCAGTTTAGCAAGAATCTCTCTCCCTTTCATGTCTCCTCTCAGTAGTTTTTCTATCCTCTGATTCTCTCACTCTGTTCTTTGGCTATAAACCCCCACTTGTCCTATTATATTCAGAGTTGAGCCCAGTTCTATACTGAAGTCTCTTTTCCCCTATTGCAAGGTAAGGAATAAAATCTGTCTTTACTGCTTTTATCTGTTGGCTGGATCTGTTCCTCTTTGACAGAAGGCATTCTCAGACAGTGCTTCTAGTAGTATATATCAGTCTAACCTGCTGGACAGGGGGAAATATTTTTTAAAGACCAGCTAAAAATGCCTACTCATGCATTCACAAAATACTTATTGAGGGCCAACTTACTGCCAAGCATGTTGGATGCTGAGGAAACAGATGTGAGCAAAAATCATCTACAAGGTCTCTGTCTTCATGGAGCTCGTAGCTTAGTAGGGGAGCCAAATAGCATGCAAATATCTATACAACTGTGCACTTGCAGTTAGGATAAGTACAGGGAAGAGGGGGTCCATGATGCCATGAGGGCCTGTGAAATGGGGAGATTTGACTAGTCAAGGTTGTCAGGAATGTTGTTCTAAGAATGTGTTTATTGAGCTGAGAAGTCACAGAAGAATAGAGACTAATTGGATTGGAGCTGGAGGTTGAGGAGAAGGCTTAAGGCTGTGTGTTCAGAGAGAGCAGGCAGTAAAAGAGACTGAGAGAATGCCAATACGGCTGGAGGCAAGAGACAGTGAGAGGGCACTGGGGCCAATTCCCATCTGTCTATCCATCCACTGTTCATTCATTCAAAAAATATCTACTGAGCATTGATCATGTGCTAAACCTCATGTGAGGTGTGATTTTGACCCCAAAGTGGAACCATTTATTTTCCACAAAGCATGGACCCTACAGGGGCCTAAGTTAGGAGTGAACAGGTTTGGGGTTAAGGTAAGAAGTGGGGTTGGAGTCTCAGATGGAAGAAAAGTCATATTTCTTGAGCATGGGTTGTGTCACTTCCATGGGATCCTGGGAAGCACATTAAACCCCAAGAGGATTCCTGAAGTTGGTGTGATCTCATCACCTAGACACTCTCAGAGACATGCCGCTGCCTATCAACAGAAGGACATACTGTTTACCTAGCTGTCACCTCCCTCCATCTCCCAAGGTCTTGGAATAATACTGTTGTCAGAAAGTTGTGAGTAAAATAAAAATGTTATATAAGTGTACAGCTTCATTTGAGATGAAATTTAGGACTTAAAAGTCTAGAAAATAAAGCATGATGCATATTAACCACAACAAATAAGATCTTGAAATAAGTGGAAGGAGACAAAAGATAACACTTGTATGCTGTTATCACTTGAAATAATATTCTTTTTGGCATTCTTATGCCAAAATATTCCTACCCCTGCTCCAACCAAAAGCACATTATCCAGGCTGGATTTCCTGACGTTATTTGTAGAGTCCTGAGCTGGCATTCAATGCTTCCCACTCCATGGATCCCAACTACATTTCCAGTCCTCTCTTCCAAGTCCTCTGTGCTCTTGGTAAACAACACCATTGTCTGTTTCCCTCAAGAGACTCCTGCCTTCTCCACACCCTTTTAAGATGCTAGAGTTCAATTTTCACAGGGTTTTGCTCTCCCACACGTATGATGCCATTTCATTTTCAGATCAACCCCAGGAGGGGACACTGTTACTCTCATTTCAAAGAAGTAGAAACCAAGTATCAAGGAGGGGGGAGGACCAGTCTTAGTTTGGTAAAGAAACAGATTGCTGGAGAAAATGAAGTTGTTCTTAGATTAAATGACAAAATGAATACGATCTTTAGTTTATACTCATGTTACATAATTGATGTTTATTATGAAGTCTTTGGCAGTGAAAGGAATTTGCCCCTTCCCATTTAGCTCAATTTCCAGATTCCTTGCCCCTGCTCGTATCTATTTTGTGGAGGAAGAGTGTCAAAGAGCAAGAATAGGAAATGTGCCAACCCTGGGGAGAAGAGTCTATACTTGGGTTGCAGCTACCAAGTAGGGGTGGTTAAGGCAAGTCACCTTTCTCCATGCAGAGTCCCTTCCCTGGCACACAGTAGGTGCTCAGTATATGTTTATTCTCAGTTGACAAGTTGGCTTTATTGTTTATTGATTGTGATGACACACTTTCCTTCTGTTCTATAAGGTTTCTTTGTTGACTAGACCAAGGACAAATAGTTCACAAACTGTTACAGCATGCTCTTCAAATTTATAGAAGTGTATGTGAACTGGATAGGAAAATTTGCTACATAAAATGTCCAGTCTTCCATTTGTTTCCAGTTCAGTATTTCTCAATTGATATTAGTTTACTTTTTTATTTTTGGTTAGAAAAACATTTTTATTCTATGAAGAATATACTGAAAATATTTTACCTCCTCTTTGAAGCCACTTTTTCCTTCTCCAGCCACGCTGATTTCTTATCTCTTGGTTCTTTGGGGGCAGGTTTTAAGTCCCCCTTGGTTGGGTCTTATAGTTTCAGGTGTACTCATCTTGTTCATTCAGTTTTACCCCTAAGCAAATGCTATGGCTTCCACAAAAAACTGATTGAGTAGTACACGAAGAAGAGCAGATATGTGATGTCTCTTATGGGGAGAATTGTTAAACAAAATCAGGGGACAAAAAGTGGCAACTTCATATATCATTTCCACTAATATATATGTTTGCCTTTTGAAGGGAGCAAATTATCATGAAGTCTTATTAGTTATCTATGGCTGCATAACTACTTGTTTCCAAATGTACCAGCTTAAAACAACAAAAATATATTATTTCACATATTTCTGAGGGTCAGGAATCTGGGAGTGGCTATGTTGACACCAGGTCTCTCATGAGGTTGCAGATAAGATGTTAATCAGGACTGCAGCTATTTGAAGGTTTGACTGCATTTGAAGGCTCTACTTCCAAGATGGTTCACGGGGCTTACAAGATGTCTCAGTCCCTCACCATGTACTCTCTTCACAGAGTTGGTTGTGTGTCCTTATAACATGGCTACTGACTTTTTCCAGAGCGAATGACCTGAAAGAGATCAAGCAGGAAGCTGTGAGACCTTTTGTGACCTAGACACACACCCTTACTTATGCCATAGTCTTTCAGTTAGAAGTGAGTCCATGCATGCCTGCTAAGTTGCTTCAGTCATGTCCGACTCTTTGTGCCCCTATGGACTGTAGCCCGCCAGATTCCTCTGTCCATGAGATTCTCCAAGCAAGAATACTGGAGTGGGTTGCCAAGCCCTCCTCCAGGGGATCTTCCCGACCTAGAGACTGAACCTGTGTCTCTTATGCCTCCTGCATCGGCAGGCAGATTCTTTACCACTAGCACCACCTGGGAGGCACAGGAGTGAGTCCAGCCCACACTTGAGAGGAGAAGCTGCTGCTGTCATCATCATGTTGTTTCCTTGCAGCAGAAGCAAAAACAACAAAACCCTGAAGAACTTGTTCCTGATATTTATAGAACAGGGTAGGATGTGGGAACAAGGGTATCAGAGAATAATCAGATGATGAAACAAATGTAAAGAGAAGAAGCTCTAATGGTGGTGGCCCTGGATTGGGAAAGACTATGTGGGACCTGGGTTGTCCACTCCGTATTCAGTATTTACTCTGTTCTGTCTGTCTATGCTTGTGTCTGGGTTTGATAGGTAAGGATATCAGGCCAAAATATGCTTCCCATACATATAGCATGGATGAATATAATATGCATTTCTGATGATAACCAAGGAAATCAAAAAAACTGAGAGGAAATCCCACCAATGCATTTGAAAAGAATGTTAACAGTCTTTCTTTCAACCCTAGTTGAATCAGACCAATTCATTGTGCCACACAGAATTGGTATTTTTTTCCTATATGATATTATACATGTTTTAATGCCATTCTCCAGAATTGGTATTGAATTTATCATATCATGTACAAAATAGAACTTATTTTCCTTTTTGCTCTTAAATTTCTGAAGGCTCTCCAGAGCATCATTGGGATGCTTGTTTTTTTTTTTTTTTTTTTTTTACTGCTCAAATATGATTTTATTTTATTATTTTTTTTAATTTTATTTTATTTTTAAACTTTACATAACTGTATTAGATTTGCCAAATATCAAAATGGATGCTTGTTTTATTCTGAATTAATTTCTTTTCAGAAGGGAGGTTCTGAGGAGGGAGGAAACTCACATTTAATGAGCAACTACCATATGCCAGACACTTTATATATGCTTTCTCATTTAATTCTCACTACAGCTCTGAAAATAAAGTACTATTATTATCACCATTTTACAGTTGAAAAAATAAATATTTAAAGAAGTTAAGTAGTTCTTTCACGATCACTCTACCACTGAGTCAAATAAGCAGGACTCACATCCAGGCTTTAACTCCCAAGCCTGTGGTATTTATTAGGGTGCTTTGTTTGTTTGTTTTAAAATTAATTAGTTTATTTTAATTGGAAGCTAATTACTTTACAATATTGTGGTTTTTGCCATACATTGACATGAATCAGCCACGAGTGTACATATGTCCCCCATTCCAAACCCTCTTCCAACCTCCCTCCCCACCCCATCCCTCTGGGTTGTCCCAGTACACTGGCTTTGAGTGCCCTGTTTCATGCATCGAACTTGGACTGGTCATCTATTTAACATATGGTAATATACATGTTTCAATCCTATTCTCTCAAATCATCCCACTCTCGCTCAGTCGTGTCCGACTCTTTGTGACCCTGTGAACTGTAGCCCACCAAGCTCCTCTCTCCATGGGATTCTCCAGGCAAGAATACTGGAGTGGGCTGCTATTTCCTTCTCCAGGGGATCTTCCCAACCCAGGGATTGAACCTGGGTCTCCTGTATTGCAGGCAGATGCTTTATCCTCTGAGCCACCAGGGAATCCCAATGCACATGTTTCAATGCTATTCTCTCAAATCATCCCACTCTCACCTTCTCCCACAGAGTCCAAAAGTCTGTTCTTTACATCTGTGTCTCTTTTGCTGTCTCGCATATAGGGTTATCATTACCATCTTTCTAAATTCCATATATATGCATTAATATACTGTATTGGTGTTTCTCTTTCTGACTTACTTCACTCTGTACAATAGGCTCCAGTTTCATCCACCTCATTAGAACTAATTCAAGTGTGTTCTTTTTAATAGCTGAATAATATTCCACTGTGTATAGGTACCACAGTTTTCTTATCCATTCATCTGCCGATGGACATCTAGGTTGCTTCCACATCCTAGCTATTGTAAACAGTGCTGTGATGAACACTGGGGTACACAGATCTCTTTCAATTCTGGTTTCCTCAGTGTGTATGCCCAGCAGTGGGATTGCTGGGTTGTATGGCAGTTCTATTTCCAGTTTTTAAAGGAATCTCCACACTGTTCTCCTTACTGGTTGTACTACTTTGCATCCCTACCAACAGTGCAAGAGGGTGCCCTTTTCTCCACACCCTCTCCAGCATTTATTGTTTGTAGACTTTTGGATCGGAGAAGGCAATGGCACCCCACTCTAGTACTCTTGCCTGGCAAATCCCATGGATGGAGGAACCTGGAAGGCTGCAGTCCATGGGGTTGCTGAGGGTCGGACATGACTGAGCGACTTCACTTTCACTTTTCACTTTCATGCATTGGAGAAAGAAATGGCAACCCACTCCAGTGTTCTTGCCTGGAGAATCCCAGGGACAGGGGATCCTGGTGGGCTGCCGTCTATGGGGTTGCACAGAGTCAGACACGACTGAAGCGACTTAGCAGCAGCAGCAGACTTTTGGATAGCAACCATTCTGACCGGCGTAAGATGGTACCTCATTGTGGTTTTGATTTGCATTTCTCTGATAATAAGTGATGTTGAGCATCTTTTATGTGTTTGTTAGCCATCTGTATGTCTTCTTTGGAGAAATGTCTGTTTGGTTCTTTGGGCCAGTTTTTGATTGGGTCATTTATTTTTCTGATATTGAGGTGCATGAGCTATTTGTATATTTTTGAGATAAATTCTTTGCCAGTTGCTTCATTTGCTATTATTTTCTCCCACTCTGAAGGTTGTCTTTTCAAAACCTTGCTTATAGTTTCCTTTGTTGTGCAAAAGCTTTTAAATTTAATTAGGTCCCATTTGTATATTTTTGCTTTTATTTCCATTACTCTGGGAGGTGGGTCATAGAGGGTCTTAGTGTGATTTATATCAGAAAGTGTTTTGCCTATGATTTCCCCTAGGAGTTTTATAGTTTCTGGTGTTAACGTTTAGATCTTTAATCCATTTGAGTTTATTTTTGTGTATGGTGTTAGAAAGTGTTCTAGTTTCATTCTTTTACAGGTGGTTGACCAGTTTTCCCAGCACCACTTGTTAAAGAGATTGTCTTTTCTCCATTGTGTATTTTGCTTCCTTTGTCAAAGATAAGGTGTCCATAGGTGCGTGGATTTCTCTCTTGTCTTTCTACTTTGTTCCATGGATCTATATTTCTGTCTTTGTGCCATTATATACTGTCTTGATGACTGTGGCTTTGTAGTATAGTCTGAAGTCAGGCAGGTTGATTCCTCCAGTTCCATTCTTTCTCAAGATTGCTTTGGCTATTCAAGGTTTTTTGTATTTCCATACAAATTGTTAAATTATTTGCTCTAGTTCTGTGAAAAATACTGTTGGTAGCTTGATAGGGGTTGCATTGAATCTATAGATTGCTCTGGGTAGTATACTCATTTTCATTATATTGATTCTTCCACTTCTTTTTTAGATGGTGAGCTTTCAAGCTTGAGCATCAGGTTGATTTTAATTGGCTAAGTAGTAGAGTTATTTTTTCATTCAATGACAGAATGAATGTAAATATCTCTATTGTACATAAATAGTATTTATTATTATAAAGTGCCATTAGCATTAACACCCTAAACTCCATGGTTTAGGGTAACTGCTTGAAGTACAGAAACTCCATGGTTTCTGTAACTGCTTGGTTATAAAAAATTCAGTGTTCTATAGATCAATGCCTTTCGAACTTAAATATGCATACAGATCACCTGGGGGAATCTGTTTAAAATGCAGACTCTAATCCAACCAATAGGTACAGATTGGAGCCTAAGATTCTGCATTTCTAACAAGCTTTCAGGTGGTGCTGATGCTTCTTGATCTCAGATTATGCTTTGAAAAAAAAATTATTTGGCTGTGCTGGGTGTTAGTTGTGGCATATTGGATCTAGTTCCCTGATCAGGGATTGAACCCAAGGCCCCTGAACTGGGAGTATGGAGTCCTAGCCACTGGACCACCAGAAAAGTCTCTCAGATCATACTTTGAATAGCTAGAGTATGGATTATTCTGCTATAACTATTTTTGGAATCCCCAGGGAGTGCTTCTAGCTATCTGGGAGTTTGTAGTCCCATATAAAGGAGTTAGAACTCTTAAGTTTCTGATCATAGCTATTTTTAGAGAGGTTCTCCTCTACACCAGAACTCTGCTTATGGTATCATTTCTGTATCATTATATGAGTGGATTTTGAAATCTGCCATGTCAGATATTACTGGATCTGCAAGCTACTGCAGTCCCTTGATGTTAACAAGTGCTGTCTGATGAGCAATGGAGGCCAAGAAGAGAGGGAATCAGAGAGGCAAACACTACAGTCTTTTCTGCTGCTTGAGAGGCAGGGGAGAGAGGGACCCCTGGACTGTGGCTAGCATGGTCCATTCTGTAGGGCAAACATACACCTGCAGTATAAATGAAATAACTGCATCAACTCACAGCTTGATGGCACAGGCCATGGAAAATATCCAACTCAGTCCCCTTGCTCTGATTCCATGCTTTTTAGGCAAATAAGTGATCACTGAAGATGGCAGTCAAGAACCATCATCTCTGCTAATGTTTCTTCCAGGGTTGGTAAGTGCTTAACAAACATGCCTTCTAGTCATTCATTCAGATAAGCAAAGACTAATAATATTAATTTTCATACTGTTCATGGGTTCTCAAGGCAAGAATACTGAAGTGGTTTGCCATTCCCTTCTCCAGTGGACCACATTCTGTCAGACCTCTCCACCATGACCCTCCCGTCTTGGGTGGGCCCACACGGCCTGGCTTAGTTTCATTGAGTTAGACAAGGCTGTGGTCCATATGATCAGATTGGCTAGTTTTCTGTGATTATGGTTTCAGTGTGTCTGCCCTCTGATGCCCTCTGGCAACACCTACCATCTTACTTGGGTTTCTCTTACCTTGGATGTGGGGTATCTCTTCATGGCTGCTCCAGCAAAGCACAGCCGCTGCTTCTTACCTTGGACGAGGGGTATCTCCTCACCACCACCCTTCCTGACCTTCAACGTGGGATAGCTCCTCTAGGCCCTCTTGCACCCGCACAGCCACCACTTCTTGGACGTGGGGTTGCTCCTCTTGGCTGGATCATCAAAAAAGCAAGAGAGTTCCAGAAAAACATATACTTCTGCTTTATTGACTATGCCAAAGCCTTTGACTGTGTGGATCACAATAAACTGTGGAAAATTCTGAAAGAGATGGGACTACCAGACCACCTGACCTGCCTCTTGAGAAACCTATATGCAGGTCAGGAAGCAACAGTTAGAACCGGACATAGAACAACAGACTGGTTCCAAATAGGAAAAGGAGTACGTCAAGACTGTATATTGTCACCCTGCTTATTTAACTTATATGCAGAGTACATCATGAGAAACACTGGGCTGGAAGAAGCACAAGTTGGAATCAAGATTTCCAGGAGAAATATCAATAACCTCAGATACGCAGATGACACCACCCTTATGGCAGAAAGTGAAGAGGAACTAAAAAGCCTCTTGATGAAAGTGAAAGAGGAGAGTGAAAAAGTTGGCTTAAAGCTCAACATTCAGAAAACGAAGATCATGGCATCTGGTCCCGTCACTTCATGGCAAATAGATGGGGAAACAGGGGAAACAGTTTCAGACTTTATTTTGTTGGGCTCCCAAATCACTACAGATGGTGATTGCAGCCATGAAATTAAAAGACGCTTACTCCTTGGAAGGAAAGTTATGACCAACTTAGATAGCATATTCAAAAGCAGAGACATTACTTTGCCAACAAAGGTCCATCTAGTCAAGGCTATGGTTTTTCCAGTGGTCATGTATGGATGTGAGAGTTGGACTGTGAAGAAAGCTGAGTGCCGAAGAATTGATGCTTTTGAACTGTGGTGTTGGAGAAGACTCTTGAGAGTCCCTTGGACTGCAAGGAGATCCAACCAGTCCATCCTAAAGGAGATCAGTCTTGGGTATTCATTGGAAGGACTGATGCTGAAGCTGAAACTCCAATACTTTGGCAACCTCATGCGAAGGGTTGACTCATTGGAAAAGACCCTGATGCTGGGAGGGATTGGGAGCAGGAGGAGAAGGGGACGACAGAGGATGAGATGGCTGGATGGCATCACCGACTCGATGGACATGAGTTTGAGTGAACTCTGGGAGTTGGTAATGGACAGGGAGGCCTGGCGTGCTGCGATTCATGGGATTGCAAAGAGTCGGACACGATTGAGTGACTGAACTGAACTGAACTGAATAATACTAATTAGTAACTTCTGTGAGCCAAATACTGGATAAGATTCTAGATGTATAGTATCTCTACCACCAAGAAAATTTCAGCCTGGAGGAATACACAGATAAGTAACCTGCAGTGCATAGTGATGGGTATTAGGGTTATCATCAGAGCCCATAGCAGAGCCATAAAACCAAATTTGGAGGAGGCAGGGCAGTTAAAGGTACTGGTTAATGTTTAACAATCAGTTCTCTGGGGGGGGAAATACCCTGATTTGTTAGTGCATGCTGATTTTTATGGTGTAAATGCTTCCATTATCACCAGTTTCAAGCCACCAAATGATGTCACTGAACATAATAGGCTGTTAAAAGTCAGGGCAAGTTAATTCTAGCACATTATTGGGTTAGAAGTCATCCCAAAGTGAATTATGTCTAAGAAGAAATTTAAAGGAAAGCTGAAGCTAGTCTATCAAATGCACAGGACAGACCAAGGGATTCCAGGTAGAAGAAACAGCAAATACAAATGAATCAATGTCATAGGAAATATGTTGCTTTGGAATTAAGTGTTGATAGTCTGAATTTAAGTGTAGGAGTGAATAGTGTTAAATTTCCTAGTAGGCGGACTAAGCACATATTTAGGACACTAGCAATGTAGGAGAACCAAGAAAAAGAAAAAAATTAGTTATGATGCAGTTATTAAGCTTGAAATCAATAAATTTTGAAGGAATGTTAAAAATTATTTTAACACTTGTTAAAATGGTAAGGAAGACTTTATTCAAAATTATTGCAAGAGAGGAAAGACTATTGCAGTAAGAGAGAGAGACTGATCTCAACTCCAAATACAACAATGACAACTGGGAATTTATAGCCTATGAGCACAGTGAGGGGGGTCACTGGATAGAAAATTACTAAGAGGAGACATCAAGGGTATGGATATTCTTTGCAAACTATCTTTTTTTTTAAATTTTATTTTATTTTTAAACTTTACATAATTGTATTTACCCCAATGTTCATCGCAGCACTGTTTATAATAGCCAGGACATGCAAACTATCTTAACAGGATTCTTTGCTAAAGGTAGGCTGGGGTTGAGTCTTAGTCGAGAAGAGAGCTCAGGGAAGCCTAATTAAAGTTTGGTCAAGGAGGGAGTCTTTGTCAGAAGCTATTTTAATTTTGACATACATGTGAGTTTCGTACTATTGAATTATAGTAGAAATGAGAGTACCACAATATTTTTTAATTCTTATGGCTTCTGGTTCCGGGGATGGGGAAAAGATATTTGGAGAGAGTCAAAAGATATTAATGCTATAGAAATAGTTTTGTGGCTGATTAGGGATAAAGGAGAAGAATAAATCAAGAATTACTTCGGTTTTCTAGCTTCTGCAAGTGATTGGATGGTAGTACCCATGAGATAGGTAACATTTGAAAAGGAGCATACATTTGGAAAGAAGATAATGACTCTACCATAAGACATGTTTGAATTTGAAGTACTCAGAGAACATTAAGTGGAGATGTCCAGTAGGCAGTCAGGTATATGAATTTAAAGCTCAGCAGAGAGGACTGGGCTGGAGTTATGGTTTTGGGAGTCACCAGTATCATGAGAAGGAGAAGGCAATGGCACCCCACTCCAGTACTCTTGCCTGGAAAATCCCATGGACAGAGGAGCCTGGTAGGCTGCAGTCCATGGGGTCGCTAAGAGTTGGACACGACTGAGCGACTTCACTTTCACTTTTCACTTTCATGCATTGGAGAAGGAAATGGCAACCCACTCCAGTGTTCTTGCCTGGAAAATCCCAGGGATGGGGGAGCCTGGTGGGCTGCCGTCTATGGGGTCGCACAGAGTCAGACACGACTGAAGTGACTTAGCAATAGCAGTATCATGAGAATGACTTTTAAGGAAAATATATAGAGTGGGACATAAGAAGAGGGTCAAGAAAAGATCCCTGAGGAACCCCAACATATAGAAGAATCCAGCAAAGGAGACTGATAAGGACAAGTGGGATAAGAGGTAAATTAGTAGTCAGTGATATCCCAGAATTCAAGAGAGGTAACTGTTTCAAAAAGGGCTTCATCAGCTCTTAGGGCATCAAGTAAGAAGACAACAGAGATATGTCCATCGGATTTGGCAACATAGAGGTCTTCAGTACCCTTGACAAGAGCAGGCTCAGTGGTGTGATATAGACAGGAGCCATTCCAGAGTGCACTGAACAGTGAATGGGAGATTATGAAGAGGAATCAATGAAAATAGATAATTCTTTAGAAAAATTTTGCTCTCAAGAACTTTGAGAAATTGAGTGGAGAAGAATATGGGTCAAGGGAGAGCTTTCAAAGGTGAGTGATACTAGAGCATTCTTAGATGCTACTATGATCTATTGGGCTTCCCAGGTGGCTCAGTGGTAAAAATCTTCCTGCCAATGCAGGAGACGCAGGAGACCTGGGTTCAATCCCTGGGTCAGGAAGATATCCTGGAGAAGGAAATGGCAACTTACTCCAATATTTTTTCCAGTATAATCCCATGGACAGAGGAGCCTGGAGGGCTAAAGTTTGTGGGGTCGCTGGGCATGCACTATGATCTATTAGAGAGAGATTAGGGATGTAGCAAAGTCTCTAAGATACTGGACAGGAATGGATGCAGAGTACAATTGGCCTTAAACAGCAGACACTCATAATGTGTAAACTTACTCTTAGCATAGACCTTATCGATAGAACGCCTCACAGTCTGTGGATAGGTGGACCATCAGGACATGAAAATATTGTAACACTTAGGCACTTCTGGTGTTTTTTAAACCAATATCCCCATTCTCTTCATTATTAATAATAAAGCAGTTGGGTCACTTTCAGAACAGGGAACCCCTCAAAACAACAAAGAACATATTTTTCTTTTTTTTCAACAATTTTTTTGAGTAAATTTTACCATTCAATGCTCTAAATGCTGGAAATAAAATAGTGAACAAATTATACTTGAGTATTTCCCTAATAGAGCTTAGAGTCTAATGGGAGAAAATTATATTAAACTTTATTTAAATTAAAAAATAATTGTAATGCAATGTGATAAGGGCTATGATGGGAGAAGTACTCCGCTAACACATAGGAAGGGTAGTTTACCTTATCTGGGAGCAGAGGAGTTAGGATTAGAGGACTTCTAGAAAGAGATATTAGGTTGCCATCTGAAAGATAAATAAGAGTTATCCAGAAGAATAGGGTCAGAAAGTAGGGTGTGAGCAGGAGTTCCAGGCAGAGGTAACCATATGCATGAAGACTTTGACATAGATGGAGTGTGATGCAGTTGAAGAACAGAAAGTCATTGTGACTGGACTGCAGAGAGTGGGAGGTAAAATGGTGGGAGATGAGGCTGGAGAGGTAATAGGAACCAGATTATGCAGGCCTTATATACTATGTTTGCATGCGTGCTCAGTCACGTCCAACTTTTTGCAACCCTATGGACTATAGCTCACCAAGCTCCTCTGTCCATGGGATTTTCCCAGCAAGAATACTGGAGTGGGTTGCCATGCCCTCCTCCAGGGGTCTTTCTGACCCAGGGATCAAACCCACATTTCCTGTGTCTCCTGCATTGCAGGCAGATTCTTTACCACTGAGCCATCTGGGAAGCCATACTATGTTTAAGATTCTGGTATTTATCTCAAGACGCAGCGGAAGACATAGAAGGGATTTAGGCAGGGAAATGAGCCTGACAGGATTTACATTTTGCAAACATTCTAGCTGCACTGCTGAGAATTGATTGGAGGGGGCAAGAGTGGAGGGATGGCTAAAAGAATTGAGAGGCCATTGCAGTAGTGTGGATGAGAAATTATGGTGGCATTTGCTAGGATTATAGAAGTAGAGATGGAGAGAAGTAGAAGTATTTTAGAATTATTTGCAAATTAACAGCTCTTGGTAAAGAATTGGATGTGGAGAATGAGGGAGAAGGAGTCAATGATTCTCAGGTTTTTGGCTTGAATGACTGGTTCAAGATGAGACAACGGCAGCTGTTATTGAGAGAAGAAAGGCAGAGGAGGCGACTAGGGGTGATGGTAGAGACTACAGATGATCAAATTTGGTTTTTAGAAGAATTAACTTGCTGTCATCATTCTCTTACCACTGCATCTGGTAAATCTCCAAATACAATTGCAAAAATATCTGAAAAGTTCTGTTGTTGTTCAGTCACTCAGTTGTGTCCTACTCTTTGTGACCCCACTGCAGGACTGCAGCATGCCAGGCTTCCCTGTCTTTCACCATCTCCTGGAAGTTGCTCAAACTTATGTCCATTGAGTCAGTGGGGCCATCCAACTACCTCGTCCTTTGTTGTCCCCTTCTCCTCCTGCTTTCAATCTTTCCCAGCATCAGGGTCTATTCCAAGGAGTCGGCATCAGGTGGCCAATTTATTGGAGCTTCAGCTTCAGCATCAGTCCTTCCAATGAATATTCAGGGTTTATTTCCTTTAGGATTGAGTGGTTTGATCTCCCTGCAGTCCAAGGGACTCTCAAGAGTTTTCTCCAACACCACAGCTGTAGCCCAACAGGCTCCTCTGTCCATGGAATTCTCCAGGCAAGAATACTGGAGTGAGGAGCCATTCCCTTCTCCAGAGGATCTTCCCCACCCAGGGAGCAAGCCCAGGTCTCCTGCATTGCAGACAGATTCCTTACCATCTGAGCTACTAGGGAAGCCCAAAAAGTTCTAGTATTCCTTTTATCGTGTTAATATCTTTAGTGCCTATGGAAGGCCAAAGGGTTTAGCTTATGGTTTTTTTTTTGTTTTGTTTTTTTTTTTTTTACTGTGCTTGACCTTCATAATTCATTTAATTATACTTCTTTTTCTGATCTTGTTATTGCATTTCTACCAAACTAGAGCAATGGTGCTATTATGTTCAGGATGAGTTCAACTCTTAGTAAGGACATGAATTTATTTATAGTAGGGACACTATAGATGTATGCTTCTTATTTTTTCTTATGGATCTTTTCAAACATATATACATAAAGGTAGATAGTAATGGATTACCATATTCTCACCAACCAACTTCAATAATTATCAATTTATAGTCAATCATATTTAATCCATCCAAACAGTATAGACTTTAAAGAAAAAATTGGATATGAGTAACATAAAACAATTAACAATATTTCTTAATATTATGATATTTCCATTTAGTATTCCGATTTTCCTGAATGACTAATTTTTCTTTTATAGTTTGTTTGAAACAGGAATCAAATAAGCTCCATATGTTGTATTTCGTTGATGTCTCATAGGTCTCTCAATTCATTGGTTCCCTGTCTCTGTTTTTATTTTTAAATTATTATTTCAATTTATTTGTTGAAGAAAAAGGTCGTTTATCCTGTAAAGTTTCTCACATTTTGGATTTTGCTGATCATATCTCTGAAATGTTGATTAGCATATTCTTTTGTTCCTTATACTTCCTGTAAGCTGGTAGACCTAGAGCTTTGATCTGATTCAAGATTGATTTTTGGGGGAGCAGGAATATTTCATAAATTTTGTGTATGTTTCTATCACGAGGTGCAGAATATCTTGCTGAGTCTCTTTTCTAGGATATTAGTGGCCATTGATAATCATTACCCAGATTCATTATTTCATTAGGGGTTTATAAGATGGTGATGTTCCAGTTCTATAATTCTTCATTTACCAGTTGGGATATGTCTATAAAGGAAAAATTCCTCTCGAAAACTATTTTGTCACTCTGAGGGGCAGCTTGGATTCCCTTAGCATCATCCTGTAAAGGTGACCAATGGATATATTTTTTGGAATCGTTATCAACTCATTGGTTTTTAACATTTTTGATGTGTTTCAATTCATGAGGTGATTGCAGTTTTTATTCTTAATGATATTCTAATTGGCATTGTGGCCCTTTTCAAGTTAGTTTCCGAATGCTTTTGACATTATCCAAATTGTCTTTGACAGCTTTCTTTGCTTTCTGATATGATAATTGATGAAACAACATAAATAAATGGTTTTAATTATTTATGACAAAGTTAACTGCCTAATTGTGGCTCTAAATTACCATTTAGATAGACTTTGTGTAACAGGATGTAAACACTACCCTTGCCTTCAGTCTATGGAATGCTAAGCTGACACACAGGCAGTCAAAGCTTCCTTTAATTCAATATCTCACTAATTTATGGCTTTACAGAAAAACAAACAGCCAGTTCATGACTTCACCTCCAAAAAGAAGCATTTATACTTATATAAACACACTTTTTAAATAAGATGAAGTGGAATTTCTTCCTTCTTCAATTAAAATAAATAAATTTATATTAAAAATATGTTTCTGGAACTACCAAATATTTACATATTCTAAATAGGTGATTAAAGAAAAAAAAAAACAACCTTTCCTCCATATTGTTGAAGGAAGAAGGTGCTGGGACCACCCTTAAGACTCGGTTTAAGTATGCCAGACTGACTTGACTTCTTTACATCCTGCTGCATCAGAGGCCATGCTCTCCTTTTTTTGTTGTTTTTTCTTTCCTGCAGTCTTTAGTGTCTTGGTTAACCACCCCCGTCCTAGTAGATTTCCATTTTTCTCCTCCTTTGCCTCTTGCTTGCACATTTTCTTGTTGCCTTTTGTTTTTGGCTTAGTTTCAATGTTGGAAGGGACAGGTTTGGCTATAATCTGTGAATCTCCTCTTGGCCTCTTTCCTTATTGCCTCTTCAGCTAAACTGACCCTCTTAGAAATCTAGGTGGTGGCTTCAATGGGGAAGATGTATGGCTGGGTGCCTAGGGGTCTTAGCAAGGCTGGGATACTTTGCTGCTGCCAATCCCATAGCCTGAACTCCAGGGGCCCAAGATGGGAGCAATGGGAGAACCAGATGAAATTGGATGAGAAGTCTGCCCATCATTTTAATTTAATGTCAGGAATCTATCTATCTATCATTGTCTATCTCTGTCATCTACTTACTGTCAACCACAAATTGGCACTTACCAAGAGCATTGCCAAAGCCTTTGACTGTGTGGATCACAATAAACTGTGGAAAATTCTTAAAGAGATGGGAAGAGCAGACCACCTGACCTGCCTCTTGAGAAACCTGTATGCAGGTCAGGAAGCAACAGTTAGAACTGGACGTGGAACAACAGACTGGTTCCAAATAGGAAAAGGAGTACGTCAAGGCTGTATATTGTCACCCTGCTTATTTAACTTATATGCAGGGTACATCATGAGAAACGCTGGGCTGCAAGAAGCACAAGCTGGAATCAAGATTGCTGGGATAAATATCAATAACCTCAGATACGCAGATAACACCACCCTTATGGCACAAAGTGAAGAGGAGCTAAAAAGCCTCTTGATGAAAGTGAAAGAGGAGAGTGAAAAAGTTGGCTTAAAGCTCAACATTCAGAAAATGAAGATCACGGCATCTGGTCCCATCACTTCATGGCAAATAGATGGGGAAACAGGGGAAACAGTTTCAGACTTTATTTTGTTGGGCTCCCAAATCACTGCAGATGGTGATTGCAGCCATGAAATTAAAAGACGCTTACTCCTTGGAAGGAAAGTTATGACCAACCTAGATAGCATATTCAAAAGCAGAGACATTACTTTGCCAACAAAGGTCCATCTAGTCAAGGCTATGGTTTTTCCTCTGGTCATGTATGGATGTGAGAGTTGGACTATGAAGAAAGCTGAGCGCCGAAGAATTGATGCTTTTGAACTGTGGTGTTGGAGAAGACCCTTGAGAGTCCCTTGGACTGCAAGGAGATCCAACCAGTCCATCCTAAAAGAGATCAGTTCTGAGTGTTCATTGGAAGGACTGATGCTGAAGCTGAAACTCCAATACTTTGGCCACCTGATGCAGAGAGCCGACTCATTTGAAAAGACCCTGATGCTGGGAAAGATTGAGGGCAGGAGGAGAAGGGGACGACAGAGGATGAGATGGTTGGATGGCATCACCGACTCAATGGACATGGGTTTGGGTGGACTCCAGGAGTTGGTGATGGACAGGGAGGCCTGGCTGCTGTAGCTGTTGACCTTCAACAATCCCTGAGGGAGTTCAGGGTGGAGTGAGGCAGTCTGTGCTCCAGGGAATCTGGTGGGACAGGTCTTTAGATAGTTGGATGTTTTTAGGAACAGATTTTATGATCTCAATCCTTACATCTCCTCATATCTAGAGAAGCACTAAATCCCTTCATGGTGCCATCAGACCCTCATGACTAACAAAAATCCTTTTGTAAAATGAATACTTCATGGTACTGAACTCCCCCTTCACCAAAACCTTGTATATTGACTTTCCCCCACTGCTGCTTTGGAGCAGTCTCTCAGAGCTATCTGAGATGCTGCCTCCCAGGCTGCAGTCCTCATTTTGCCCCAAATAAAACTTAACTCACAACTCTCAAGTTGTACATCTTTTTTTAGACGACAGTACTTATCCCTCTCTTCCTTTTTAGATAAATGGTAGCATATTATAGTAATACTTGCTTTTCTCCACCTATTTTTTTTCCACCTTAACAATATACCAAGGAGTCATTCCAAAGTAGAATATAGAGTATATATTCCTCATTCTTTTTACAGCTTCATAATACTCTCAGTCCTTTACTGATGAATTTTTTGGGTAACTTTCTGCCATTATATATAGAACTGCAGTGAATAGTCTACTTCATGTTCCTTATTGTATTTTTGCCAGTGTATCCTTGGGATACATTCCTTGAAGTGGGATTACTGGGTAAAGGGGAAAATGCCATATGTAATTTTGCAAGATTTGACAACTTCCCCTCCACTGGGCTTCCCTGGTGGCTCAGACGATAAAGCGCCCGCCTGCAATGCAGGAGACCCAGGTTTGATCCCTGGGTTGGGAAGATCCCCTGGAGAAGGAAATGGCAACCCACTCCAGTATTCTTGCCTGGAGAATCCCATGGACAGAGGACCCTGATAGGCTACAGTCCATGGGGTCGCAAAAAGTTGAATACAACTGAGCGACTTCACTTTCTTTCACTTTCTTTCCTCCACTGGGGTGGTACTATTTTACATTCCCATGATCAAAGCATGGGAGTTCCTGTTCACAGCATCACCAAATACTATGTGGTCAAACCTTTGACTTTTTGCCAATCTGATAAGTGAGAGATTATATCTCATTTTTGTTTTAATTTATACTTTTCTTATTATGAGTGAGGTTGAATATTCTTTCATATATTTAAGTCATTTATATCTTTTTTTCTGAGAAGTGTCTTGACAGTTTAGAAAATATATTCAATATGTTTCAATCTCTTACAGTCTTTTAAAAATATTTATTTATTGACTGTGCTGGGTCTTAGTTGTGGCATGCAGGGTGTGAAATCTTTAGTTGCAGCATATGGGATCTAGTTCCTTGACCAAAGACCAAACCCAGGTCCCTTGCATCAGGAGTGTGGAGTCTTAGCCACTGGACCACCAGAGAAGTCCCTCTTATGGTCTTTTTCTATGCTCAAGCTCTATCTTAGGCAGTGGAAGACTTGTCAGGTTATATCTTGTGTCCTTTTGACATGACCTCTGTATTCTTTTATTTTTTCCCCAGTAATCTTTGACAGCTTCTTCACTAAACGATGGGCTTCCCTGGTGGCTCAGAGGCTAAAGTGCCCGCCTGCAATGCAGGAGACCCAGGTTCAATCCCTGGGTTGGGAAGATTCCCTGGAGAAGGAAATGGCAACCCATTCCAGTATTCTTGCCTGGAGAATCCCATGGACAGAGGACCCTGATAGGCTACAGTCCATGGGGTCGCAAAGAGTCGGACACAACTGAGCAACTTCCCTTTCACTTTCACTTTCTTTGCTAAATGATATGACAAGATATTCTAGACTTATATTGTACATTAAATACCTCAGAACTGGCATCAGTCATTTCTCTAAGCTGCTGACAGAATGATAATTCTATTTGCTAAGCCTCATAACCACATACACATTCATAGCACTTATCATTACCTGACATTATGGTGTATATTGTCTGCTTCATCCTCTACACCTTTAGAATTTAGTATGTAAGCTGCATAGAGGGAAAACATTTTGTTTTGTTCACTAATGTATCTCGAACACCTAGAACAAAGCCTGATACACAGAGGTCGTCAAAACCTGCTTCATGGGCTTCCCTGGTGGTCCAGTGGTTAAGATTTCTATGCTTCATCTGAAGGGGGTATGGGTTCAATCCCTGGTCTGAAAATTAAGATGCCACATGTCAAGAGGCCAAAAATAAAAAAAATAATAATATTAAAAAACTCCCGCTTCTTTCCATTTACCAGAGGTCATGATTGCAGCCCTCTGTATGAAGAGATGGGTGATCATCCAGAGACTGAGCTCAAGTCACTGTCATTCATTCATTCATTCATTCATTCTAATGTACTGAGTGGGTGGTATGTTATAGACAATGTTCTAGGCAAGATGGCAATGTTTGTATTAAGCCTATGGCTCAAGTGAAACCTCTAGCCACACTGATCAGGCAGAAATGCTTCCTCTCCAGTGTTAAACTTTAGCTAAACTAATATGGCCAAGTAACCACCAGGAATAAAAGGAAATGGTGGGAGTATTTTCTTCTCTTAGGACTCCTCCTACAATGAAGTCACTTACACCAAAGTTTCATACATTATGCAAGTTTATGTATACTTTACCTATTGCTTACATTTCCAGATGCTGTCTCTGATATCTATATTCTATGTAGTGTATGTCAATATAGCTTATTCTATGTTAGTTTTATGTGAGAGAGAAAGCAGGGCAGGCCAGGACTAATGTTTGTTGAAGTCCTATTGTGTGCCAGACATTTAAAAATAGATCTTCTCACTATTATAGTCTCCTGGAAGATAAAGTCAGGAGGAAAAGAAAGCACATTTTTTAAAGACTGTATTTTTTTAGGACAGTTACAGCATTTTTTAAAAAGGAAATAGTATAAGGATTTTCTATTATTTTCCCAGCTCCAGGAGGTAATTTGTCTTAAAACACAGAAGTGTCAACAGATACCATTTGCAAAGGATTTCCCTTTTATTCCTCACACCACTGTGGTAAAGTGGGGGATTTTGTCATATCCACTGAGAAGACTGAGGTTCAGAGAGGTGATAACATATACAACTTTAGCAGTCATTTCTAGATTTAGAGCAGTGGTTCTCAAACTACCTTGTGTCATCTGTAGCTTGTATAAACACTCAACTCTGGTTGAGGGCCAAGAATATTATAACAAGTTCCTAGGTGATGCTGACGCTGCTGGTCTGGGGATCACAGCTGGAGAACTACTGATGAGAATAATAATAAACAAAAGTGACATTTACCTTTTATGAGTACCTGGAAAATCACCGCGAGCTGAGAGGACTGTGGAGATACGTGGCCTGGGGTCACAACCAAGGCGACACAGTGTGCAGTGTGCCCAGGCCCATGACTGGGGCCACAGACTTGGAGAGTGGCGGACACTATTCCACTCTCCTGAAGTGTGAGGGGACCAGTCACTGGTCCACAGAACAGTTCGTATAGCATTGTAATTTCACCATGTGGGGAGCCCTGTAGCTGAAGGATTAAGCCCCAGGCTCTCAAGATTTCCGTTGATCTTAAGAGCTCTTTGTCAAGCTACTTCTTATTCAACCCTTAATTCAGACCAGGCTATGGGAAATTAGGAGAGGTTAAGTAAATCAAGGAAACTGTCTTATAAATGCCTGCTCAGTAAACCAGTAATTCCAGAAACCTGGAATTACTCTAAAGCTTTCTCACTGTGTCCCAACGCTACAAGCTCTGAATACTCTAATCTCGCTGGGCAACCAATGGTGGCCAGGATAATGCTTTTCTGTTATTTTTTATAGTGAACTGTATTACTTTAAAAATTATTTATTTATTTAATTAAGAAATAATTGCATTTGTTTATTTTGGTTGCAGTGGATCTTCATTGCTGCGTGCAGGCTTTCTCTAGCTGTAGAAAGAGGGGGCTACTTTAGTTGCGGTGCATGGGCTTCTCACTGCGGCGGCTTCTCTTCTTACTGCAGAGC
This sequence comes from Bubalus bubalis, assembly GCF_019923935.1. NCBI lineage: Eukaryota > Metazoa > Chordata > Mammalia > Artiodactyla > Bovidae > Bubalus > Bubalus bubalis. Next base: position 92,485,074 of record NC_059181.1, read on the forward strand.
CTTCTCCCACAGTCTCTAGGGTGCTCCAGCTTCCATAGTTGTGGTTCCTGGGCTCCAGAGAATAGGCCCAGTAGTTGTGGTGCATGGGCTTAGTTGCTCAGAGGCATGTGAGATCTTCCTGGAACTAGAGATGGAACCCATAACTCCTTCATTGGCAGGTGGATTCTTTACCACTGAGCCACCAGGGAAGCCCAGCTGTATTACTTTTAAAGGATTCTATTACTGAAAAATTTAAAGCAGTCTATGACAAACAACAACATCCCAGCAAAGCTTGTCTGAAATGGTTAAATACTTGGAAATTATTTAGGGCTAATTCTCATGATATATGAAAGCATTCTCAGGAACCAAAATATAAAGAGATGAGCAAATGATGTTGCAGTAGGCAGCCTCTAAGACAGCTCCAGTGAACCTGAGCCTCCCTTCCTGAGTGGCGCCGGGAAGCTGGGGAACCCTTTCCTGGAGCCCGGAGCCTGTGACCGGAGCACCATGGGCTTCCTTTGTACACAGCCCGCCTTTGTCCTGAGAGGTCCTGGTGGAGGCACTAAGCAGTTCAAGGAAGCCAGACCCTGCCCCACTCCCAGGAAGAGAAAATTTCCACTACTGCAGCCGGCTTGTGACTCACACTGCCACCCCAACCAGTCAGAGGAGTCTTAAGTATGTGATTTGCCTGAATGTACAGTAGTGAGTTAGTCATACAAGTACATCATACACGAAAATGCTCTTGTATTTGAACAGTGAAAAGACCCTTTAAAAAGGTTTGATCTTGCTCTTTTTTTACCCATGGGTTCCTGGCTGCACGTTTCTCATTCACAATGTGGGCTGTTGCAGAATCTGAACCATGAGTTTCCAAAATACCATGACCAGATAGTCCAGGACTTCCATTTTTTCCCAAAATTAGTGACTGTGTTGGAATATTCATTTAGTTTGTCTGATCCAGACTCCTATAAAGGGTACATTGAAGACCTAAAGCCATATGACTTGGAAAAATGAAAGAATCTCACAGTTTGCCCTGATGAAGTGCCTTTTGAACAGAGAAGTCCAATTTATGTTGTATGTCATGTTTCTTATTGCCTTACTTCAAGCATGCAGTGCTGTGGATGATCCTGAGTTTGGCTATATCAGAGGAAACCCTTGTATTCATGTGAAAATGAGCAGAGTAATTGGATTAAAGCTTCAAAGAGAATCAACTATAGAATATATTTTGAAGGATGAAAACATAGCAACTGTATTAACTTATCTTCCCGATGGAATTAAAATATTTTCCATATTATGAGAAAAAAACTGCATATGAGGCATCTACAATCATTAGTTGCCATCTAGATTACCTTTGACCCATGGAGTACTGTCAAAAAAGTTACAGTGAAGTGCAAGGCAGATGGATTTTACTCAATCTAAAACATCAGGGTGTTCTTGACAATTTTTCAGGACGAATTGTGTTCAGAATCAGTGCGTGCCTAGTGATGAGTTAGGGTGTCTCCACAGACTAAATGTTGTGTTGTCTGTCTTTATTTTGTATCTGCTGGACCTGCCATTCTAGAATTATGAGATCACCTGGGACAAAGGCGGGGGTGCTACATGACACTGTGGTCACTTCATAATGTGCTTCCAGATCATAGTGTTCTATGTCTTTCAAAGTAACTGCCAGTTGCCTCTGTTGCCTGTTGAGCTTTATACAGGCAGCCGATAGGGACTGTGAACACCTGATTCTGAATATATAGAATGGGGGTCTTGTCCAATTTTTATGTGGTTTAATTGCCAAACATCTAAAGCTTAATGTGCTGCCCTATATAAATATTTTATAGATTTAACACTGGTTAACTGTCATATTTTGATGTCAGCAAAGTTTTAGGAGAGAAAATGGTACCTGACCAACATCAAATGACTTCATAGTTGCAAGAAATGCAGTGTGTGGAGAAGTTTTGTATGTGAAGAGGAAAAAGGAGAATAAAAGTGGACTTGAAAGATTTTCTTGGGCTTTTTATAAAATTATTTTTTACATTCTAAATTAGTCTGTGAATCTTTTTTATTAAGAGCACAACCTTTATGCTGTAAAATATGTAAAAAATGTAGTGAGGGGATCATTTTTAGTGATGGAACTAAATCTCTTATATATTATTTTAGAGCATAGATGAGTCATATCATTTTTAGGTTAGCCAATATGAATATGCACTTAATTTTTTATGAAAATAGGTTCATAAGATGTAAATTGTATGATACTTTATGAAATATCTTATTGCTGCTTTTACTTAGCAGATTGTGGACTCTAATAAAAAATATAAATTATGAAGAGCCTATTTAAAAATGAGCCCTGAGACGAGAGCAACTATAAAAAGATCATCATTTTGATTCTGTATTTCATCTCCTTCTATGAACTTGATATGATTGTTTCTTCCAGTCTAGGTTATTTTCAAAATACTGATGCATATATATGGAATTTAGAAAGATGGTAACAATAACCCTGTATGCGAGACAGCAAAAGAGACACAGATGTATAGAACCGTCTTTTGGACTCTGTGGGAGAGGGAGAGGGTGGGATGATTTGGGAGAATGGCATTGAAATATGTATAATATCATATATGAAAGGAGTCACCAGTCCAGGTTCGATGCACGATACTGGATGCTTGGGGCTGGTGCACTGGGACGACCCAGAGGGATAGTATGGGGAGGGAGGAGGGAGGAGGGAGGAGGGAGGAGGGTTCAGGATGGGGAACACATGTATACCTGTGGCAGATTCATTTTGATATATGGCAAAACCAATACAATATTGTAAAGTTAAATAAAATAAAATTTAAAAAAAAGCAAACCTATGTTTTCTATAAAAGTTGAGTTATTAATGTATAATGTTATATTAGTTTCAGGTGTACCACAGCATAGTGATTCAATAGTTTATACATTATGACGTGATCACCACCATAAGTCCAGTTATTGTCGGTCACCATACAAACTTATACCAATATTATTGACTATATTCCCTATGTGCACATTGTTGTTGTTGTTTTAGTCACTCAGTCATGTCTGACTCTTGGTGACCCCATGGACTGTAGCCCAACAGGCTGCTCTGTCCATGGGATTCTCCAGGCAAGAATACTGGAGTGGGTTGCCATTTCCTCCTCCAATGTGTACACTATATTCAAGTAATTTATTTATTTTATAGCTATACGTTTGTACCTCTTAATCCCTTTCACATTTACCCATCCTCTTCCCCTCTGGCTTATGATGTCTGTAGAAGTGAAGCACCATATAGCCACTGTTGTTGTTTAGTCACTAAGTCATGTCCAACTCTTTTCGGCCCTGTGGACTGTAGCCCACCAAGCTCCTCTGTCCATGGAATTCTCCAGGCAAGAATACTGGAGTGGGTTGCCATTTCCTTCTCCAGGGGCTCTTCCTGACTCAGGGATCAAACCTGAGTCTCCTGCATTGCAGGTGGATTCTTTAACCACTGAGCCACCAGGGAAGCCCCATATATCCACTAGTCCAGTACATAGAACCTAGGAAGAAGACATATTAAAGGGCCATGAATGTGAGAAAGAACTACTTACTTAGGTTAACCATTTTCAAAATAAAACAAGATTTGATAGTGACTCTGGATAGAGGTGGGCTTCTCTGGTGGCTCAGTGGTAAAGATAATATATATACAGTGAAAAAAAAGATGGCACTAATGAGCCACGCCTCCCAGTTTTCATGCATGTGAATGAGTAATCCTTATACTTGAGTGTGGGCTGGGTTAACAGAGATAAATACTGAAGCCTTGAATCACTGTAAAGCTTTTCCTGTGTGTTCTGAAGCTGCCAGGGCTCTGAGTGCTCTAATCTCCCTAGGGGCTGGAGCTTGATACTCTCCAGTGTATTGCACACTTTCTATTACAATGGACTGTATTATTTATTTGTAAAATACACATAATATTTACCATTATAATCCTTTTAAAGTGCAGTTTAGTGGTATCTAGTACCTTCAGATTATTGTACAACCATCATCACCATCCATCTCCAGAACTCTTTTCATCTTGTTCTGTGCTCATTAAACAATAATTTCCTGTTTCCGTCAGCCTTGGCAATCACTGTTCTACTTTCTGTCTATGAATTTGAATACTCCAGGTGCCTCATGGAAGTGGACTCATACAGTATTTGGGGTGTGTGTGTGCGTCTTCTTTCATTTGGCATGTATCAGATTTTCAGTTCTTTTTAAGGCTGAATAATACTCCACTATGGGGCCTCCATGGTGGCTCAGAGGTAAAAGAATCTGCCTGCAACACAGGAGCTACAGGAGACACGAGTTTGATTCCTGGATCGGGATGATCCCCAGGAGGACGGCATGGCAACCCACTCCTATATTCTTGCCTGGAGAATCCCATGGACAAAGGAGCCTAGAGGACTACAGTCCATGGGGTCACAAAGAGTTGGACACGACTGAATCAACTTAGCACACATGCATAAGATTCCACTGTAAGATAGTCATACACTGGTAGGCATTTGAGTTGTTTCCCTTTTTTGGCTACTGTTGTTAAAACCAGAGCTGTATTTAGTTAACAGTAGTTAAAGTGTTAGAACAGATTTTATTCAGAAAGTATTGTAATAAGAGTAAAGAAACCTCAGATTATAACTGAGCTCAGTTCTCAGTACAATATGGGAAAACATGGGTTCATAGCTAAGGAGCAGACGGGGGAGTCAGTGGATGGAAAACCAAAGCAGAAACATCAGGGATAAGGATTGGGGGTGGGGGCGGGGCGGATTCTGATTAAACCGACCTGACCAGTGTTGTTGCCGAAGGTAGGCCATGTTGATCAGATATTGAGGGTGGGGATTCTTGCTAAGTTGACCTAGCAGGATTTTTGCTAAAAATTAGGCTATTCAAAGATGAACAAGAGTTCAAAGGTTGAGATCTAGTTGAGACAAAGGTTCAGAGGAACCTGATTAAAATTTGGTGAGGAGTAAGTCTTGTAGGTGTGAATAATATTGCTATGAACATTAGTGCACAAATATTTGTTCAAGTCCCTGCTTTCACTTCTTTTGGGTGTATACCTATAAGTGGGATTTCTAGATCATATTGTAATTCTATTTTTCATTTTTTGAGGAACTTCCAAACTGTTACAATAGCTGCACCATTTTACATTCCCACCAGTGATGCACAAAGTTCCAATTTCTCCACTAACACTTGTTATTTTCTGTTTTAAGAAATGTAATAGCTATACTAATAGGTGTGATTTACTATTTATTTTTAAAATAAACTTTATTTTGAATAATTTTATATTACATAACTGTATAATTTTAATACTATTGAAAAATTTAAAACACCCAGAATGGTAGGAAAAAAGTAACAGTTATGAGAAAAGTAGAGAGAAAATATTTTCAAACTCTGTGGGATTTACATTTCTGGTATGTTAGGTAGACTTACTAATCAACAGACAGGTGAGTCAATGATGTCAACAGAAAATTCACTAAAGAACCAATAATTGTGCCCAGGTTCCTGATGGTGGCTCAGATTGTAAAGAATCTGCCTGCAATGTGGGAGACCCGGGTTTGATCCCTGGGTCGGGAAGATCCCCTGGAGAAGGGAATGGCTACCACTCTGGCATTCTTGCCTGGAGAATTCCATAGACAGTAGAGGCTGGTGGGCTACAGTCCATGGGATCACAAAGAATTGGACACGACTCTGTGACTAACACTTTCACTGTTCCTTCCTGCATCGCAGGCGGATTCTTTACCATGTGAGCCACCAGGGAGGCCCCAATAAACATTAGCAAATCATAGAAATCATATTAGTGAAATAGGCAAAATGCAGAATAATATACATAACACAATTATAATTTTGAAGAATATGTGCATTTTAGTATATTTTAATGTAAATATTTGATTATATGTAATTAATGCATTAATAAATTATATACAGAGAAATACACCTGAAGAATAGTCATCCATCTATTTTCAGTGAATATCTTTGGGTCAAGGACTGAGGTTCAGGCAGATGAGACTACAGGATGATTTCAATTTACACATATACATTTTTATACTGTTTGAAATTTATATTCAGGAAAATTTATTAAGATAAAAATTAATAAAGAGCCAAAATATGTAACCCAACTGACAAAAATTATGTACACATAGGTTTTATTTTGGAAATGTGTTCACGACATTCTGGTTTGTTAAGAAAATAGTAGAATAAAGCATCTGATTTGATAGTATATCTGTGTATGTATTTGTTTCTATGGCTCAAACATCTTCACACATGCAGCTTTCTCTTGCACTCACAAAGGAGGTTGATGTCTAGTTTTAGGGCTTAGAGAACTCTAAATGTCTTATATTCAGAGAGATTGCTGCCAGTGGGTGGTAAATTCTGGAAAGACCTAGCTGAGGCCAAGGCCAAGGCCAAGGCCAAGTCCCTCCATTCTTTCCTCCCCTTCCTCTGGATCTCAAAGCCCAGATATTCAGAATTGCAACTCTGATTCTGATTACTAGGTGGCATCTACCTTCATATTTTTCTGTTTTTATAATGAAAAGGCATTTTTTAGAGTAAACAAAATGTTATTTTTAAAAGTGCTTATTAAGCAGTTCATATACTTATTGTATATATGCTTGAAATTGGGCTTGAAAGATTTTTTTAAATTAAAAGACCAAACGAATATCAATTTAGTTTCATATATGTGTTATTCATAAATCTATCAACCTCTCTTGCCCTGCCCCTCCCCCCCACCCCTGTTTTCATCAAGGTCTGCTGACCTGTCCACACTGTAGAGAGGGTCTCCTGGGTAGAAAGCAGGTAGTTTAAGCCCCCAGGTATCATAGCACTGTAATGGCTTCCTAAACCATCCACCTGCCTCTCCCCAGGCCACTTTACATATAGCTTCCCACAGTAGTTTCCCTGACGTGGACCCTGATATCATTACACAAACGCCCTCAGAAGCAATTTAGTACCTACAAAGAGAACTTCAAACTCCCTTCCCCAGCTTGTACTCTCCATCCCATGAATCCAGACTAGGTTTCCAGTTTTGTCTCCCAACCGCTCTGTGTTCTGGGAAAACTGCACTGTGGGCTACTCCCTAAAGGACTCCTGTGTTCACTGTGTATCTCTTGAACTGGGTGGGGATTGATTTGAACAGAACTTGGCTCTAGCACGGTGACAATATACAGCCTTGACGTTCTGCTTTTCCTATTTGGAACCAGTCTGTTGTTCCATGCCCAGTTCCAACAGTTGCTTCCTGACCTGCATACAGATTTCTCAAGAGGCAGGTCAGGTGGTCTGGTATTCCCATCTCTTTCAGAATTTTCCACAGTTTATTATGATCCACACAGTCAAAGGCTTTCGCATAGTCAATAAAGCAGAAATAGATGTTTTTCTAGAACTCTCTTGCTTTTTCGATGATCCAGCAGATGCTGGCAATTTGGTCTCTGGTTCCTCTGCCTTTTCTAAATCCAGCTTGAACATCTGGAAGTTCACAGTTCACATACTGTTGAAGCCTGGCTTGGAGAATTTTGAGCATTACTTTGCTAACGTGTGAGATGAGTGCAATTGTGTGATAGTTTGAACATTTTTGGCATTGGCTTTCTTAGGGATTGGAATGAAAACTGACCTTTTCCAGTCCTGTGGCCACTGCTGAGTTTTCCAACTTTGCTGGCATATTGAGTGCAGCACTTTCACAGCATCATCTTTCAGGATTTGAAATAGCTCAACTGGAATGCCATCACCTTCACTAGCTTTGTTCGTAGTGATGCCTCCTAAGGCCCACTTGACTTCACATTCCAGGATGTCTGGCTCTAGGTGAGTGATCACACCATTGTGATTATCTGGGTCGTAAAGATTTTTTTGTGTATTCCTCTGTGTATTCTTGCCACCTCTTCTTAATATCTTCTGCTTCTGTTAGGTCCATACCATTTCTGTCCTTTATTGAGCCAATCTTAGCATGAAATGTTTCCTTGGTATCTCTAATCTTGATATCCCTAAGACTGGTTCCAAATAGGAAAAGGAGTACATCAAGGCTGTATATTGTCACCATGCTTATTTAACTTAAATGCAGAGTACATCATGAGAAACACTGGGCTGGAGAAAGCACAAGCTGGAATCAAGATTGCTGGAAGAAATATCAATAACCTCAGATTTGCAGATGACACCACCCTTATGGCAGAAAGTGAAGAAGAACTAGAGAGCCTCTTGATGAAAATAAAAGAGGAAAGTGAAAAAGTTGGCTTAAAACCCAACGTTCAGAAAACTAAGATCATGGCATCTGGTCCCATCACTTCATGGAAATAGATGGAGAAACAGTGGAAACAGTGGCAGAGTTTATTTTCTTGGGCTCCCAAATCACTGCAGATGGTGACTGCAGCCGTGAAATTAAAAGATGCTTACTCCTTGGAAGGAAAGTTATGACCAACCTAGATAGCATATTCAAAAGCAGAGACATTACTTTGCCAACCAAGGTCCGTCTAGTCAAGGCTATGGTTTTTCCAGTAGTCATGTATGGATGTGAGAGTTGGGCTATAAAGAAAGCTGAGCATCGAAGAATTGATGCTTTTGAACTGTGGTGTTGGATAAGAGTCTTGAGAGTCCCTTGGACTGCAAGGAGATCCAATCAGTCCATCCTAAAGGAAATCAGTCCTAAATATTCATTGGAAGGACTGTTGTTGAAGCTGAAACCCCAATACTATGGCCACCTGATGCGAAGAACTGACTCACTGGAAAAGACCCTGATGCTGGGAGGGATTGGGGGCAGGGGGAGAAGGGGACGACAGAGGATGAGATGGTTGGATGGCATCACTGACTCAATGGATGTGAGTTTGAGTGAACTCTGGGAGTTGGTGATATACAGGGAGGCCTGGTGTGCTGCAGTCCATGGGGTCTCAAAGAGTCGGACATGACTGAGCAACTGAACTGAACTGGCTCTAGCACCTACATGGCAGCATTACATACTGCAATGAACCCTTTGGGGGAGAATTGCTATCCTCATTTTAAAGATGTGGAAACTGAGTCTTGGGAGAGTGAGAACCAGTCTTATCTTTGGGAAAGATGTTGGGTTTGGCTTCCTTGATGGCTCAGACCGTAAAGAATCTGCCTAGAATGCAGAAGACATGGGTTCAATCCCTGGGTTGGGAAGATCCCCTGGAGGAGGGCATGGCAACTCCCTCCAGTATTCTTGCCTGGAGAATTCCCTGGACAGCGGGACCTGGAGGGCTACAGTCCATGGGATCACAAAGAGATGGACACAACTGAGCGACTAACACTTTACAGAAGTAAGATATCGACCGATAGCTTCAAAGTGGTAATGAATGGTATTATTTTGCTCTATAACAAAGAGGATATGGTGCGCACCACTAGTAAGTGCCTGTATGAGTAATATTAATTTTATTTTCCCTAGAATTTAAGCGATACTCTTTCAGTAGAACATTTGGATAATACATTAAAACAGAAAGAAAATAGGAATAAACACGCCCCAATCCCACACCCTTAAAGGCCCATCCTTTTCTAGGATTTGCTGACATCTAGTGGTAGAGCCAAGAATATCAAGTGACCTTCAAGCTAGGCTTCAGCAGTACTTGAATGGAGAACTTCCAGATGTATAAGCTGGGTTTCGAAGAGGCAGAGGAACCAGAGATCAAATTGTCAACCTTCATTGGATTATGGAGAAAGCAAGGGAGTTCCAGAAAAACATCTACTTCTGTTTCGTTGACTATGAGAAAACCTTTGACTGTGTGGATCAAAACAAACTGTGGGAAATTCTTAAAGAGATGGGAGTACCAGACCACTTTACCTGTCTCCTGAGAACCTTGTATGCAGGACAAGAAGTAACTGAACTGGACATGGGACAATGTTCCATGGTTCAAAATTAGGAAAGGAGTACAACAAGGCTATATATTGGTCATCTTGCTTATTTAACTTATATGCAGAGTACATCATAGAAAATGCTGGGCTGGATGAGTCACAAGCTGGAATCAAGACTGCTGAGAGAAATATCAACAACCTTAGATATCCATATGATACCACTCTAATGGCATAAAGTGAAGAAGAACTAAAGAACCTCTTGATGAGGGTGAAAAGGGAGAGTAAAAAAGCTGGCTTGAAACTCAACATTAAAAAAACTTAGATCATGGCATCTGGTCACTTCATGACAAATAGAAGGGGAAAAGTAGAAGCAGTAATGGATTGCTTGGGCTCCAAAATCACAGAGGATTGCGGCCATGAAATAAAAGGTGCCTATTCCTTGAAAATAAAGCTATGATGAACCTAGACAGCATATTAAAAAGCAGAGACATCACTTTGCCAACAAAGGTCCATATAGCCAAAGCTATGGTTTTTCCAGTATCATGTATGGATGTGAGAGTTGGACCATAAAGAAGGCTGAGCACCAAAGAACTGATGTTTTCAAACTGTGGTGTTGGAGAAGACTCTTGAGAGTCCCTTGGACTGCAGAAGATCAAACCAGTCAATCCTAAAGGAAATCAACCCTGAATATTCATTGGAAGGACTGATGCTGAGGCTCCAATACTTCAGTTATCTGATTTGAAAAGATGACTCATTGGAAAAGACCATGATGCTAAAAAAGACTGAAGGCAAAAAGAGAAGGGGGTGGCAAAGAATGAGGTTTTTAAAAAAAAATTTTATTAATTTTTAAATTGAAGGATAATTGCTTTACAGAATTTTATTGTTTTCTGTGGAACATTAACATGAATCAGCCATAGGTGTACATATGTGCCCTCCCTCTTGAACCTCCCTCCCATCTCCCTCCCAATCCCACCCATCTAGGTTGATACAGAGCCCCTGTTTGAATTCCATGAGACATACAGCAAATTCCCATTGGCTATCTATTTTACATATGATTATGTAAGTTTCCATGTTACTCTCTCCATACATCTCACCCTCTCCTCCCCCTCTCTGTGTCCATAAGTCTGTTCTCTATGTCTGTTTCTCCCTTGCTGCCCTGCAAATAAATTCTTCGGTGCCATCTTTCTAGATCCTGTATACATGCATTAGTATACGATATTTATCTTTCTTTCTGACTTTGGAGAAGGGAATGGCAACCCATTCCAGTATTCTTGTCTGGAGAATCCCATGGATAGAGGATCCTGGTTGGGCTACAGTCCATGGGGTCGCAAAGAGTGACTAAAACACTTTTTTGACTTACTTCACTTTGTATAATAGGTTCTAGGTTCATCCACCTCATTAGAACTGACTCAAATGCATTCCTTTTATGGCCGTATAATATTCCATTGCATATATGTACCACAACTTCTTTATCTATTCATCTGTTGATGGACATCTAGGTTGTTCCATATTCTAGCTATTGTAAATAGTGCTGTAATGAACAATGGGATACATGTCTTTTTCAGCTTTGGTTACCTCAGGGTATGTGCCTAGGAGTGGGATTGCAGTGTCATATGGTGGTTTTATTCCTAATTTTTAAAGGAATGTCCATACTGTCTTCCATAGAAGCTGTACCAATTTACATTTCCCACGAACAGTGCAAGAGGGTTCTCTTTTCTCCACACCTTCTCCAGCATTTATTGTTTGTAGGCTTTTTGATGAGGGCCATTCTAACTGGTGTGAGGTGATATTGTGGTTTTGATTTGCATTTCTCTAATAATAGGCAGTGTTGAGTATCTTTTCATGTGCTTGTTAGTCATCTGTATGTCTTCTTTGGAGAAATGTCTGTTTAGGTCTTTTCCTACTTTTTGATTGGGTTGTTTGTTTTTCCGGCATTGAGTTGTATGAGCTGCTTGTATATTTTGGAAACAAATCCTTTGTCAGTTGTTTCATTTGCTATTATTTTCTCCCATTCTGAGGGTTGTCTTTTCACCTTGCTTATAGTTTCCTTTGCTGTGCAAAAGTTGTTAAGTTTAATTAGGTCCCACTTGTTTATTTTTGTTTCTATTTCCATTACTTTAGGAGGTGTGTCATAGAGGATCTTGTTTTGATTTATGTCATCAAGTGTTCTGCCTATGTTTTTCTCCAACAGTTTTACAGTTTCTGGTCTTATATTTAGGTCTTTAATCCATTTTGAGTTTATCTTTGTGTATGGTGTTAAGAAGTGTTCTAATTTCATTCTTTTACATGTAGCTGTCCAGCTTTCCCAGCACCATTTATTGAAGAGGCTATCTTTGCTCCATTGTATATTCTTGCTTCCTTTGTCAAAAATAAGGTACCCATAGGTGCATGGGTTTATTTATGGGCTTTCTATCTTGTTCCATTGGTCTATATTCCTGTTTTTGTGCCAGTATCATACTGTCTTGATGACTGTAGCTTTGTAGTATAACCTGAAATAAGGAAGGTTGATTTCTTGTTTTTCAAGAGTGCTTTGGCTATTTGGGTTCTTTTGTGTTTCCATATGAATTGTGAAATTTTTTGTTCTAGTTCTGTGAAAAATCCATTGGTAATTTGATAGGATTCACATTGAATATGTAGATTGCATTTGGTAGTATAGTCATTTTCACAATATTTATTCTTCCTACTCAAGAACATGGAATAGCTCTCCATATGTTTATGTCATCTTTGATTTTTTTCATCAGTGTCTTATAATTTTCTGTGTACATTTTTTTTGTCTCCTCAGGTAAGTTTATTCTTCAATATTTAATTCTTTTTGTTGCAATGGTGAATGGGATTGATCCCTTAATTTCTCTTTCTGATTTTTCATTGTTAGTATATAGAAATGCAAGTGATTTCTATGTATTGATTTTGTATCTTTCAACTTTGATAAATTAACTAATTAGCTCTACTAATTTTCTGATACTATCTTTAGGGTTTTCTATGTACAGTAACATGTCATCTGCAAACAGTGATAGTTGTACTTCTTCTTTTCGGATCTGGATTCATTTTATTTCTTTTTCCTCTCTGATTGCTGTAGCTAGGACTTCCAGAACTATTTTGAATAATAGTGGTGAGAATGGATACCCTTGTCTTGTTCCTGATCTTAAGGGGAACGTTTTCAGTTTTTCAACATTGAGAATAATGTTTGCTGTGGGATTATCATATATGGCCTTTACTATGTTGAGGTAGATTCCTCCTATGCCCATTTTTTGAGGAATTTTAATCATAAATGGGTGCTGAATTTTGTCAAAGGTTTTTTCTGCATCTATTGAGATGATCATATGGTTTTTATCTTTCAATTTGTTAATATGGTGTGTCACATTGATTGATTTCTGTATATTGAAGAATCCTTGCATCCCTGGAATAAATACAACTTGATCATGATGTATGAGCTTTTTAATGTGTTGTTGAATCTGTTTGCTAGAATTTTGCTGAGTATTTTTGCATCTATGTTCGTCAGTGATATTGGCTTGTAGGGTTTTTTTTGTCTTTGGTTTTGGTATCAGGGTGATAGTGGCCTCGTCAAATGAGTTTGGAAGTGTTCCTTCCTCTGCAATGTTTTGAAAGAATTTTAGAAGGATAGGTATTAGTTCTTCTCTAGATGTTTGATAGAATTCATCTGTGAAGCCATCTGGCTTTTGTTTTTTGGGAGATTTTTGATCAGTTTCAACTTCAGTGCTTGTAATTGGGCTGTTCATAATTTCTATTTCATTCTGGTTCAGTCTTGGAAGATTGAACTTTTCTAAGAATCTGTCTGTTTCTTCCTGGTTATCAATTTTATTGCCATATATTAGTCTCTTATCATCCATTGTATTTCTGTGTTGTTTGTTGTAACCTCTCTTCATTCATTTCTAATTTTGTTGATTTGATTCTCCTCTCTTTTTCTCTGATGAGTCCGAATAAAGGTTTGTCAATTTTGTTTATCTTCTCAAAGAACTAGCTTTTAGTTTTATTAATCTTTTTTTTAATATATTCATTTATTTATTTGGCTGCACCGGCTCTTAGTTGCAAGCATGTGGGATTAGTTCCCTGACTGGGGAATGAACCCAGGCTCTCTGCATTGGGAGTGTGGAGTCTTAGCCACTGTACCACCAGGGAAATCTCTATTAATCTTTACTATTGTTAATTTCATTTCTTTTTCATTTATTTCTGCTCTGGTGTTTATGATTTCTTTCCTTTTGGTAATTTTGGGGGAGTTTGTTCTTCTTTTTCCTGTTGTTTTCGGTGTAAAGTTAGGTTGTCTATTTGATGTTTTTCTTGTTTCTGAGGTAGGATTGTATTGCTATAAATTTCCCTCTTAGAACTGCTTTTCTTGCATCCCATAGGTTTTGAGTTGTCATGTTTTCATTGTCATTTGTTTCTAAGAATTTTTTTATTTCCCTTTTGATTTCTTCAATAACCCATTTATTATTTATAAGTGTATTGTTAATCTCCATGTGCTTGAATTTTTTAGTTTTCTTTCTTGTAATTGATATCTAGTCTCATAGCATTGTGGTCAGAAAAGATGTTTGATATGATTTCAAATTTCTTAAATTTACTGAGGTTTGATCTGTGACCCAAGATGTGGTCTATCCTGGAGAATGTTCCATGTACACTTGAGAAGAAGGTGTATTCTTCTGTATTTGGATGGAATGTCCTGAAAATTTCAATGAGATCCATCTTGTCCAATGTATCATTTAAGACTTGTGTTTCCATATTAATTTTCTGTTTTGATGATCTGTCCATTGGTGTAAGTGGGGTGTTAAAGTCTCCTACTATTATTGTGTTACCATCAGTTTCTCCATTTATGTCTGTTAGTTTTTATCTTATGCATTGAGGTGCTCCTATGTTGGGTGCATAGATATTTACATAAAATTGTTATGTCTTCCTCTTAGATTGAGCCCTTGATGTTTATGTAGTGCCCTTCCTTATCTCTTATAATCTTTATTTTAAGGTCTACTTTTTCTGATATGAGGATTGCTACTCCAGCTTTCTTTTGACTTCCATTTGCATGGAATATATTTTTCCATCCTCTCACTTTCAGTCTATATGTGTCTTTAGGTCAGAAGTGGGTTTCTTATAGACAGTGTATACATGGGTCATGTTTTTGTATCCATTGAGCCAGTCTGTGTCTTTTGGTTGGAGCATTTAATCCATTTAGATTTAAAGTAATTATTGATATATATGTTCCTAGTGCCATTTTTAAAAATTGTTTAAGGTTTGTTTTTGTAGATCTTTTTCTTCTCTTGTATTTCCTGACTACATAAGTCTCTGTAACATTTGTTGTAAAGCTGGTTTGGTTGTACTGAATTCTCTTAACTTTTGCTTGTCTGAAAAGCTTTTGATTTCTCCATCAATTTTGAATGAGATCCTTGCTGGGTAGAGTAATCTTAGTTGTAGATTTTTTCCCTTTCAGTACTTTAAATATATACTGTCATTCCCTTCTGGCCTGCAGAGTTTCTGCTGAAAGATCAGCTGTTAAGCATATGGGGTTTTCCTTGTACATTACTTGTTGCTTTTCCCTTGCTGCTTTTAATATTCTTTCTTTGTGTTTAATCATTGTTAGTTTGGTTAGTATGTGTCTTGGCATGTTTCTCCCTGGGTTTATCCTGTATGGGACTTTTTGTGCCTCTTGGACTTGATTGACTATTTCCGTTTCCATTTGGGGGAAATTTTTAACTATAATTTCTTCAAAAGTTTTCTTGTATCCTTTCTTTTTCTTTTCTTCTTCTGGGATCCTTATAATTCAAATGTTGGTGCATTTAATATTGTCCCAGAGATCTCTGAGACTATCCTCAGTTCTTTTCATTCTTTTTACTTTATTCTGCTCTTCAGCAATTATTTCCACCATTTTATCTTCCAGCTCACTGATCCCTTCTTCTGCTTCAGATATTCTGCTATTGATTCCTTCTAGAGTATTTTTAATTTCAGTAATTGTGCTGTTTTTATCTTGTGTATGTTTATTCTTTAATTCTTCTAGGTCTTTGTTAACTGATTCTTGCATTTTCTCCACTTTATTTTCAAGGTTTTGAATCAACATTACTATCATTATTCTGAATTCTTTTTCAGGGAGGTTGCCTATTTGCTCTTCATTTATTTAGACTTGTGTGTTTCTAGTTTGTTCCTTCATTTGTGCAGTATTTCTCTGCCTTTTTATTATTTTTTTAACTTATTGTGTTTGAGGTCTCCTTTTCCCAGACTTCAAGGTTGAATTCCTTCTTTCTTTTGGTTTCTGCCCTTGTAAGTTTGGTCTAGTGGTTTGTGTAAGCTTCATGTAGAGTGTAACTTGTGCATGTGTTCTGGTGGGAAGAGGTGAGGTGTTTGTTTTTTTTTTTTTTCCCCTCTGATGGGCAGGGCTGAATGAGGTGGTAATTCTGTATGCTGATGATTGGGTTCGTATTTTTGTCTTTATTCTTTGGATGAAGCATCCTGCACAGGGTGCTACTGGTAGTTGGGTGATACTGGGTCTTGTATACAAGTGGTTGCCTTTGTGGGAGTTCTAACTATTTGATACTCCTTAGGGTTAGGAGTTCTCCAGTAGTCTAGGGTCTTGAGGTCAGCACTCCCACTCCAAAGGCTCAGGGCTTCATCTCTGACCAGGAACGGAGATTCCACAGGTGGTTTGTTATGGCATTAAATGGGATTAAACAAATACCCAAAATGAGAAACCAAAGACGAACCCCAGACAAATGGCAATCACAAAATTAGTCAAATGCTCATTAAAATAATGGAATATACACACATACATATACACCCATAAGCAAAATCAAAGCAGTCCAACAAAAATAAAGTACAGTAGATTGACCTGGTGAACAAAGGAAACCAAAAATAATATCAACTAGTTAAGAACAAAACTAACTAAAGCACAAACTGGAAAATGAATCTAAGGTAAGGTATGAGCTGGGGAATAAAGCAACAAAAACAAAACTAACAAATATGGTGAGAAAAAGAAATAAAAGAAAGAAAGAATAGAATTGCAAAGTTAAATAGAGGTAGATAGAGATTTATATATATTAAAGATTAACTACAAGGGAAAATGAATGGTAGGAAAAGCAAACAAAGGAATAAATGTAGAAAAATTAATGCTTTAAAAATTTAAAAATTAAAATTAAAAAATAGGAAAAAAAGGGAAAACTCTACAGAACTGCAAAAGGCCAATGCAGAGGCAGAGTTTATAACAGAAATAAAATCTGTGCTTGAAAAAATATCTCAAAAGCTTAAATATATTTCATAAGTGCTAGTAAAATCAACAACTAAAACAGACTGGGGAAAAAAAGAAAAAAAATAAGTGAAAAAAATCCAAAGGAAACTACAGAACAAGTCAAAATATAAGAATAATAAATGTTTTCCTTGGGTGTCTGCTGTCAGTATCCTTTTCCTCACTGGGAGTCACCGTCCACCTCACCTCCCTAGGATGCCCTCCAACACTGCACTGGTCTCTGGACCTGCTGTGGGGGCAGCTCAGACTCGACTCTGGTCCTACTCTGTGTTCTTGCCTCCAATGTTCACAGCTGTTAGAACTGGTGCATTTTCTTTTGTGGGAGCTCTCAATGTCATTTTATATATTCCATAGACACAGAGTCTTCCTAGTTGATTGTGTGGATTTAATTTGCAGCTTATACAGCTGGTGGGAAGATTTTGGGCCCTCTTTCTTAGCCACACTGCCCCTGGGTTTCAATTGTGGTTTTATTTTCACCTTTGCATGTGGGTCATCCACTGGGATTTGCTCCTGAGGCTGCCCTGGAAGACTTGGGTCTGCCCCAGTGAGGGCCAGGTGTGGAGGTGGTACAGTTGCTTGGGTTGCAGGGGCTCTTGCAGCACCAGGTACTCAGGGGAGATGGAGGCTAGGGCAGCAAGAAATATAGAAGGGTATGGCAACCCGCTCCAGTATTCTTGCCTGGAGAAACCCTCTGACAGGGAAGCCTGGCAGGCCACAGTCCACAGGGTTGCAGAGTTGGACACAACCAAAGCAACCCTGTGTGCATAGATGCAAGATTGTTTTTGCAGGTGGCAGCTCTGGTCCAGTGAAGGTTGAGTGTGAAGGTGGCACAGCTCCTTGGGTCTTGGGGATCCTGCCGGCACCAAGTGTGCAGGGACATGGACTGCCTCAGCCACAGGAGTTATGGCCCTATCAGAGTCTTTTTTTTTAGTCTCAGAGCTTCCTTGGTGGCTCAGCTGGTAAAGAATTCACTTGCAATTCAGAAGGGAATGGCAATCCACTCCAGTATTCGTACCTGGAGAATCCCATGGACAGAGGAGTCTGGCAGGCTACAGTCCGTGGGGTTGCAAAGAATTGGACATGACTGAGCAACTAACACACACACTGGCTGCTGGCGATCAGAAGGCCTCTTTGGCTAGTCTTTCTGCATTACTCTGCCTGTTCAGGCACTTAGAGGGTTCCCTTGCCTGGGGTCCTTCTCTATTGTTTGGTGCATCTGGCACATAAAGGGGTCCCCCTGGCTAGGGTCTTACTCTGTTGTTCCGCATGTCAGGTGCTTGAAGGGCCAGCCTATTGTTCAGCTGCTGGTGCTGACATGTGGGGAGAGAGAGGCTATGGTGAAGGCTCCCTCCCCCTACATATGACTCAGTAGTATCACCTTGCTTCCATGGCTGCCTGGCTTTCCTCCACAGGCATTTCCCACAACAATCTCCTGCCTCATATCCCTTCGGGCCATCTCCCAGCAGTCAACAGCAGCTCTTGCCCTGGAACTGCTCCAAAATCCCCATGCTACAGCTCCCAGCCTCTGTGCCTTCTAGGGGACCCACATCCCTGTCTGGGGTATGTATGGCTGCGGCAAGAATTGTCTGTGTGATTTTCATTCCATTTAGGCTATCACAAATCAGCTGTTTAACTTTCAGCCTCAATTGTTTCTTCTCTGACCCAGACAATTCTCCCAATGTGGTGATTGGACCCCTGCTTCAGTTCCCCCACCGTCCAAGGGCAGATCCAGTCCTACTAACACTCCTATTTTTTCCCCCTAGTTTCTTTGGCCTACTGAGTTTTGTGTGGTTCTATATATTCTTCTGGTACACCTGCCTGCTCTCAGCTGGTGTTCTGCAAGCACTTCTGTGTCTGAAGGTGTATTCCTGATGTATCCATGGAGAGATATGTATTCCACGTCCACCTATTCCTCTGCCATCTTGGAAATCCAATGAGTTTTGTAGATAAGATCACTGACTCAATGGACATGGATTTAAGCAAACTCTGGGAGATAGTGGAGGAAAGAGGAGCCTGGTGTGATGCAGTCCATGGGGTCACCAAGAGTTGGACATGACTGACCGAGTGAATAACACTATAAATGAAGATAGGTCAAGGTGGGGTAAAAACATTTCCAGGTTTCCTGAATCCAGTCTGGGTTCTTCCCCTGACTTGATATGTACAACTTGCCAATTTTACCACATTATTTCCCCTTTTAGATGATGGAATTCGAGGGATCAAGATCTGACTGTGATATAGCTGCTTGGGAGTAACACATTTAAATCAGTACCATTTCATCAACTTCTCTTGATTGAGAGGGTAACAGGCAGGAAGGCCAGGGGTCTCCAAATGGAGGAAATAGGCTGAAAGTGTCAGACATTTTTGTATCTCTTAAGCGGCAGGAAGAAATAAACTAGCGATATTTTTTTCCTCTCTATACAAATTTAAAAAGAATTTTCTCTTAAGACACTGTGTTGCCATAATGACACTTGGTTTCACCTGAAGTTAACTATTTGCAAACCTTGAGTTAACCAATACATTTTTTATGGAAATATTTGTCTTAAGCTATGTTAATGTACTATGCATTTACCTCAAACTCTGTCTTAAGTTGGTTCTGCCTAATGGCTCAGAACCTACTTGATAAACCAGTATGTTATACTCAGATATTGTTCCCCTAATCTATGTAAATGAAACTATTTGTATGGTGATCTGCCCTTCTACAAGGTTCAAGTTAATCATTTTATGGCCCAGGATGAGTTGTCTCGTGTCAAGATTATCCCAAAATGCATCTTATGGATGAGGGGCCTGGTGCCATTCTGAGTTTTAAAACATTCCTTTCTTTCATGAACAGACTGCTAGTGATTATGTAACATCCAGCTGAAGACTAGCAGGGGGGTACTCTTTCTGCCCCCTTCTGATGCCTATGTCAGAAGCTTTCTCTATCTCCTTTATACTTTAATAAAACTTTATTACACAAAAGCTCTGAGTGATCAAGCCTCGTCTCTGGCCCCGGATTGAATCCTTCTCCTCCAGAGACCAAGAATCCCAGCCTCTTTGTGTCGTTCAGCAACAGCCTTTCATGATGAGATGAGGAAAGGTAAATGGAAACCCCTACACTGTGATAAGGGCTGAAATGCAGGACTGATATTGAAAGGTTGTTGCTGAGCCATGAAGGATGCTGGAATTCTTGGCCTCCAGAGGAGAGGAATTCAATCCAGGGCCAGTGATGAGGCTTGATTGCTCAGAGCTTTTGTGTAATAAAGTTTTATTAAAGTATAAAAGAGATAGACAAAGCTTCTGACACAGACATCAGAAGAGGGCAGAAAAAGTGCCTCCTGCTAATCTTTAGCCGGATGTTATATAGCTACTCAGTTCTGTTCAGTCGCTCAGTCGTGTCCGACTCTTTGTGACACCATGGACCACAGCCCGTCAGGCCTCCCTGTCCATCAACAACTCCCAGAGTTTACTCAAACTCATGTCCATTGAGTTGGTGATGCCATACAACCATGTCATCCTCTGTCGTCCCCTTCTCCTCCTGCCTTCAATCTTTCCCAGCATCAGGGTCTTTTCAAATGAGTCAGCTCTTCGCATCAGGTGGACAAAGTATTGGAGTTTCAGCTTCAACATCAGTCTTTCCAAAGAACACTCAGGACTGAGCTCCTTTAGGATGGACTGATTGGATCTCCTTGCAGTCCAAGGACTCTCAAGGGTCTTCTCCAACACCACAGTTCAAAAGCATCAATTCTTTGGCACTCAGCTTTCTTTATAGTCCAACTCTCAGATCCACACATGACTACTGGAAAAACCATAGCCTTGACTAGACAGACCTTTGTCGGCAAAGTAATGTCTCTGCTTTTTAATATGCTGTCTTGGTTGGTCATAACTTTCCTTCCAAGGAGCAAGCGTCTTTTAATTTCATGGCTGCAGTCACCATCTGCAGTAATTTTGGAGCCCCCCAAAATAAAGTCAGCCACTGTTACCCCATCTATTTGCCATGAAGTGATGAGATCAGGTGCCATGATCTTAGTTTTCCGAATATTGAGCTTTTAGCCAACTTTTTCACTCTCCTCTTTCATTTTCATCAAGACGCGCTTTAGTTCTTCTTCACTTTCTGCCATAAGGGTGGTGTCATCTGCATATCTGAGGTTACTGATATTTCTCCCGGCAATCTTGATTCTAGCTTGTGCTTCATCCAGGCCAGCATTTCTCATGATGTACTCTGCATATAAGTTAGATAAACAGGGTGACAATATACAGCCTTGACGTACTCCTTATCCTATTTGGAACCAGTTTGCTGCTCCATGTCCAGTTCTAACTGTTGCTTCCTGCCCTGAATTCAGATTTCTCAAGAGGCAGGTCAGATGGTCTGGTATTCCTATCTCTTTCAGAATTTTCCACAGTTTGTGCTGATCCACACAGTCAAAGGCTTTGGCATAGTCAACAATGCAGTAGTAGATGTTTTTTTGGAACTCTCCTGCTTTTTCGATGATCCAGTCAATGTTGGCAATTTGACCTCTGGTTCCTTTGCCTTTTCTAAATCCAGCTTGAACATCTGGAAGTTCATGGTTCACATATTGCTGAAGCCTGGCTTGGAGAATTTTGAGCATTACTTTACTAGCGTGTGAGATGAGTGTAATTGTGTGGTGGTTTGAGCATTCTTTGACATTGGCTTTCATTGGGATTGGAATGAAAACTGACCTTTTCCAGTCCTGTGGCCACTGCTGAGTTTTCCAAATTTGCTGGCATATTGAGTGCAGCACTTTCACAGCATCATCTTTCAGGATTTGGAATAGCTCAACTGGAATGCCATCACCTCCACTAGCTTTGTTCGTAGTGATGCTTCCTAAGGCCCACTTGGCTTCACATTCCAGGATGTCTGGCTCTAGGTGAGTGATCATACCATCGTGATTATCTGGGTCATGAAGATCTTTTTTGTACAGTTCTTCTGTGTATTCTTGCCACCTCTTCTTAATATCTTCTGCTTCTGTTAGGTCCATAATATTTCTGTCCTTTATTAAGCCCATCTTTGCATGAAATGTTCTTTTGGTATCTCTAATATTAGAGCTCTAATCTTTCCCATTCTATTGTTTTCCTCTAATTCTTTGCACCGATCACTGAGGAAGGATTTCTTATCTCTCCTTGCTATTCTTTGGAACTCTGCATTCAAATGGGTATATCTTTCCTTTTCTCCTCTGGTTTTTGGTTCTCTTTTCACAGCTATTTGTAAGGCCTCCTTCAGATAGCCATTTTGCTTTTTTGCATTTCTTTTTCTTGGGGATGGTCTTGATCCCTGTCTCCTGTACAGTGTCACCAACCTCTGTCCATAGTTCATCAGGCACTCTGTCTATCAGATCTAGTCCCTTAAATCTATTTCTCACTTTCACTGTATAATCGTAAGGGATTTGATTTAGGTCATACCTGAATGGTCTAGTGGTTTTCCCTACTTTATTCAATTTAAGTCTGAATTTGGCAATAAGGAGTTGATCTGAGACACAGTCAGCTCCTGGTCTTGTTTTTGCTGACTGTATAGAGTTTCTCCATCATTGGCTGCAAAGAATGTAATCAGTCTGATTTTGGTGTTATCATCAAAATCAGTATGATTTTGGTGATAGCCATCACATGGTGATGTCCATGTGTAGAGTCTTCTCTTCTGTTGTTCAAAGAGGGTGTTTTCTATGACCAGTGTGTTCTCTTGGCAAAACTCTATTAGCCTTTGCCCTGCTTCATTCTGTACTCCAAGACCAAATTTGCCTGTTACTCCAGGTATTTCTTGACTTCCTACTTTTGCATTCCAGTCCCCTATAATGAAAAGGACATCTTTTTTGGGTGTAGTTCTAAAAGGTCTTGTAGGTCTTCATAGAACCCTTCAACTTCAGCTTCTTCAGCATTACTGGTTGGGGCATAGACTTGGATTACTGTGATATTGAATGGTTTGCCTTGGAAATGAACAGAGATCATTCTGTCATTTTTGAGATTGCATCCAAGTACTGCATTTCAGACTCTTTTGTTGACTCTGATGGCTACTCCATTTCTCCTAAGGGATTCTTGCCCACAGTAGTAGATATAATGGTCATCTGAGTTAAATTCACCCATTCCAGTCCATTTTAGTTTGCTGATTCCTAAAATGTTGACATTCACTCTTGTCATCTCCTGTTTGACCACTTCCAATTTGCCTTGATTCATGGACCTAACATTCCAGGTTCCCATGCAATATTGCTCTTTACAGCATCAGACCTTGCTTCTATCACCAGTCACATCCACAACTGGGTGTTGTTTTTGCTTTGGCTCCATCCCTTCATTCTTTCTGGAGTTATTTCTCCACTGATCTCCAGTAGCATATTGGGCACCTACTGACCTGGGGAGTTCATCTTTCAGTGTCCTATCTTTTTGCCTTTTCATACTGTTCATGGGGTTCTCAAGGCAAGAATACTGAAGTGGTTTGCCATTCCCTTCTCCAGTGGACCACATTTTGCCAGAACTCTCCACCATGACCCGTCCGTCTTGGGTGGCCCCACACAGCATGGCTTAGTTTCATTGAGTTAGACAAGGCTGTGGTCCATGTGATTAGATTGGTTAGTTTTCTGTGATTGTGGTTTCAGTGTGTCTGCCCTCTGATGCCCTCTTTCGGTGCCTACTCTCTTACTGGGTTTTCTCTTACCTTGGACATGGGGTATCTCTTCACGGCTGCTCCAGCAAAGTGCAGCCACTGCTCCTTACCTTGGACGTGGGGTATCTCCTCACAGCCGCTGCAACTGACCTTGGATGTAGTATATCTCCTCTCGGCCGCTCCCTGCTCCAGAGCCGCACAGCTACTAGAAGGCTGCTAAGTCGAGAAAGGAAATATCTCAAAACTCAGAGACTGGCACCAGGCCCCTCTCCCACAACATGCATTTTGAGATAACATTGGCACAAGGTGAGTTGCTTGGGGCCATAAAATGATTGACTTGAATCTTGAAGAAAGGCAGGTTTCTAAGCAAATATATAGTTTCATTAGCATAGATTAAGAGAATAATTGTATGAGTAAAATATACTGGTTTGTTGAGCCATTATAGGTTCTGAATCTCTTAAGTGGAACCGATTTGAAGAAAGACAGAGTCTAGGGTAAATACATAGTTCATTAACATAGCTTAAGAAAAACATTTCCATAAGAAAAACACATTGGTTAGCTCAAGGTTTGAGAAAAGTTAAGTCAGGTGGAATCAGGTGTCATCATGGCAACACAGAATTTTAAAAGAAACCTTTAAATTTTGTATAGAGAAGGAAAATAATCTGACACTTGCAGTTTGTTTCCTCCTGCCGCTTAAGAGAGATGAAAAATGGCTGACACTTGCAACGTTATTTGCTCCCTTTGGAGACCCCTAGCCTTCCTGCCTGTTACCCTCTCAATACCATTAGGCTTTCAAGGCAGGTATACACAGACAAAAAAGCACAAGCTCGGAAATCACAGATGGGAGTAGGGAATGCAAACAAGGAATCAAGTATCAAATTTAGAAGCACTTTATGTCAGACAGTGTGGTAAAATTATCTATATTAGATTTTAATAGTGTCTAGGATGAATTTTGTAATCTCTATGGTGACCACTAAAATAACAGTAAAAATGTGTCATCAACAAGGTAATAGAGAGGGAAAATAGAATTTAAAAAATATTAAGCAATCCAAAAAAGAGCACGAGAAAAGAGAAAGAGCGATACAAAATAGAACAAATAATGAGATGGTGATTTAAGCCCAAATATACCACTAATTTATTGGTAAACATACTAAATATTCCAATCAAAAGACAAAACTTGTCAGTGGATTTTTTTTTAAAGTTACAATTTGCTGCTTAGAAGAGATTCACTTTCAGTATCAAGCCACAGAAGGCTGAAAGTGGAAAAATGGAAAAACATATACCATGCAAATATTAACAACAGAAATCTGATGTAGCAATGGCAATATCAGATAAAGTTTTAAAGCAAGGAGCATCAGTAAAGACAAAAAGGGACATTTAACAGTTGTTAACATTTTATTTTATAAGTATATATATATATATTTATATATCCATCTAGAGTTTTCCCTGTTTATATATATATGTGTGTGCGTGTGTGTGTATACACATGTATTTGAATAAAATCCCATAATATACATATCATCCCTTTACCTATTTTTACTTAAAAAATGTATATCATAAATGTATTTCCACTGGAAACTTTTGCTTCTCTTATAGTTTGTAAAGGCAACACTACTCTATGATATGACAGTATCATGACTTCTTTAACCTATTCCCTATTGAATATTCAAGTTGTTTAGCATTATAAATAACACTGCAATGAGCATTTTTATGAATATATGTTTGTGCATTTGTCTTATCATTTTGGCAGAACGTTGTTCCAGAAATTAAATTCTTGGATTCAAAGGTATACACATTTTAAAAACGTTCTAATATACATTCAACAAACTTTATTAGCTTATACTCCTGACAATTATGTAAGTGCTGGCAAAGGTTAAAAAAAAACTGAAGCAACATAAAAAGACCATGAAGAGCGAAAACTTTAAGTAAATTAGGTTAAATTTATGTAATAAGGCTGAAAAAAAGATTGAGGTCTGCATATCCTGATGGAAAGATACTTAGGGAATGTCACTATTTGCTTATTTTCTGTTAAACTATCTGTTTATTTGTCACTGCGTGCAAATGCCACAAGAATACATTCTAGTACAACATTCAAACCCAGAAAAGCATTAGTACCGCTTTAATGCCACTGTCCTCATCAAAGCACAGTTACCTCCCCAGTTTATAAACTTTTTAAAATGCTTTTCTACACATTACACGTACATGTCTTATTAAAATATATAAATGAGTCTCTTCAGTAAGTGGTGCTGGAAAAACTGGACAGCTACATGTAAAAGAATGAAATGAGAACACTCTCTAACAACATACACAAAAATAAACTCAAAATGATTTAAAGACCTAAATGTAAGACCGGATGCTATAAAACTCCTGCAGGAAAGCGTAAGCAGGACACTCTTTGACATAAATCACAGCAATATCTTTTTTGGGATCTGTCTCCTGGAGTAATGGAAATAAAAACAAAAACAAACAAATGAGACCTAATTGAACTTAAAAGCTCTTGACAGTAAAGGAAACCACTGACAAAATGGAGACAGCCTACAGAATGGGAGAAAATACTTGGAAATGAAGTGACCGACAAAGGATTAATCTCCAAAGTATACAAATGGCACTTGTAGCTCCATATCAAAAAAACAAACAACTCAATCACAAGAAGATCTAAATAGACATTTCTCCAAAGAAGTCCTTTTGGATGGCCAAAAGGCACATGAAAAGATGTTCAACATCACTAATTGTTCAGTTCAGTTCAGTTGCTCAGTCATGTCTGACTCTTTGTGACCCCTTGGACTGCAGCACACCAGGCTTCTCTGTCCATCACCAACTCCCAGACCTTACTCAAACTCATGTTCATGGAGTTAGTGATGCCATCAAACCATCTCCACCTTTGTTGCCCCCTTTTCCTCCTGCCTTCAATCGTTCTCAGCATCAGTCTTTTCCAATGAGTCAGTTCTTTGCATCAGGTGGCCAAAGTATTGGCGTTTCAGCTTCAGCATCAGTCCTTCCAATGAATATTCAGGACGGATTTCACTTAGGATTGACTAGTTGGATCTCCCCGCAGTCCAAGGACTCTCAAGAGTCTTCTCCAACACCACAGTTCAAAAGCATCAATTCTTCAGTGCTCAGCTTTCTTCAGAGTCCAACTCTTACATCCATACATGACTACTGGAAAAACCATAGCCTTGACTAGACAGAACTTTGTTGGCAAAGTAATGTCTCTGCTTTTTAATAAGCTGTCTCGTTTGGTCATAACTTTCCTTCCAAGGAGCAAGTGTCTTTTAATTTCATGGCTGCAGTTACCATCTGCAGTGATTTTGGGGTCCAAAAAAACAAAGTCTGCCACTGTTTCCACTGTTTCCCCATCTATTTGCCATGAATTGATGGGACTGGATGCCATGATCTTAGTTTTCTGAATGTTGAGCTTTTAGCCAACCTTTTCACTTTCCTCTTTCACTTTCATCAAGAGGCTCTTTAGTTCTTTGCTTTCTGCCATAAGGGTGGTGTCATCTGCATATCTGAGGTTATTGATATTTCTCCTGGCAATCTTGATACCAGCATTTCACATGATGTACTCTGCATATAACTTAAATAAGCAGGGTGACAATATATAGCCTTGACGTACTCCTTTCTCGATTTGGAACCAGTCTGTTGTTCCATGTCTAGTTCTATCTGTTGCTTCCTGACCTGCATACAGATTTCTCAGGAGGCAGTTTAGATGGTCTGGTATTCCCATCTCTTTAAGAATTTTCCAGTTTGTTGTGATCCACACAGTCAACGGCTTTGGCATAGTCAATAATGCAGTAGTAGATGTTTTTCTGGAACTCTCTTGTTTTTTCAATTATCCGAGAGATGTTGGCAAGAGAAATGCAAATCAAAGCTACAATGAGGTATCATCTCACACCGGTCAGAATGGCCATTATCAAAAAAATCTATAAATAATAAAATGCTGGAGAGGGTGTGGAGAAAAGTGAACCCTCCCACAACTGTTGGTGGGAAAGTAAATTCATACAACCATTATGGACAGCAGTATGGAGGTTCCTTATAAACTAAAAATAGAGCTACCATGGGATCTTGCAATCCCACTTCTGGGCATCTATCCATAGAAAAATCATAATTTGAAAATTTAATGCACCCCAATATTCATTGCAGCGCTATTTATAATAGCCAGGACATGGAAGCAACCTAAATGTCCATTGACAGAGGAATGGATAAGAAGATGTGGTACATATCTACAATGGACTATTAGCCATAAAATAGAATTAAATAACATCATTTGCAGAACATGGATGGACCAGAGATTATCATACCGAGTGAAGTAAGTCAGACAGAGAAAACAAATCTATGATACTGCTTATATGCAAAATCTAAAAAAATGATATAAATGAATTTATCAACAAAACAAAAATAGATGGACTTCCCTGACAGTCCAGCATTTAAGACTCCATGCTTCCAATGCAGGGGGCATGAGTTTGATCCCTATTCAGGGAACTGAGATCCCACATGCCATGCGGCATGGCCGAAAAATAAAACACAACAAAAACATATTTTTAAAAAACATAGAGTAGTTACAGATGTAGAAAACAAACTTATGGTTACCAGGGGGAAAGAGGGGAGAGGGATAAATTGGGAGATTGGTGTTGATATATACACCGTACTATATATAAAATAGGTAACTAATAAGGACGTACTGTATAGCACAGGGAACTCTTCTCAGTACTCTGTAATGATGTACATGGGGAAAGAATTCCAAAGAGAGTGGATATATGTATATGGATGACTGATTCACTTTGCTGTACAGAAGAAACTAACACAACCTAGTAAATCAACTATATTTCAATAATTTTTTCAAAGTCTACAAATAATAAATGTTGGAGACAGTGTAGAGAAAAAGGAGCACTCTTACACTATTGGTTGGAATGTAAGTTAGTGCAGCCACTATGGACGTTGCTTAAAAAAACAAGAAATAGAATCACCATATGATTGAGCAGTTCCACTCCTGGGCATATACCTGGAAAAATCTATAATTCAAAAAGATATATGCACCCTAATATTCAGAGCAGCACTATTTACAACAGCCAAGACATGGCAGCAACATAAGTGCCCATTGCCAGATGAATGGACAAAGAAGATGTGGTACAGATACACAATGCAATAGTATCCAATAGTAGAAAAAGAATGAAATATTGCCATTCGCAGCAATATGGATGGACCCAGAGATTATCCTAAGTGAAGTAAATCAGATAAAGACAAATATCATATGATATCACTTATATGTGGAATCTTAAAAAAATGGTACGAATGAACTCATTTACAAAACAGACTCACAGATATAGAAAACAAACTTATGGTTACCAAAGGGATGTAGAGGGATAAATTAGGAGTTTGGGATTAAAACATGCATACTACTACTTATAAAATGGCTTCCCATGTGGCTCAGTGGTAAAGAATCTGCCTGCCAAGCAGGAAATGAGTTTGATCCCTAGGTTGGGAAGATCCCCTGAAGACAGAAATAGCAACCCACTCCAGTGTTCTTGCCTGGAGAATCCCATGGACAGAGAATCCTGGTGGGCTACAGTCCATGGGGTCACAAAAGAGTCAGACATGACTTAGTGATTAAGCAACCACAACAATATATGAAATAGATAACAATCATACCTTCTGTATAGCACAAGATACTCAATATCTTGTAATAACCAACAATGGGAAAGAATCTAAAAAAGAACATATATATCTCAATTTGCTATACACCTGAAACTAACACAACATTGTAAATCAACTATATTTCAATAAAATATATATATATATATATATATATATTTGGGATCATATTTAAAATGCTGTTTCACAAGTCCCTTTTTGTGTGTGTGTGTGCCATGAGGCTTGGATCCTAGTTTCCTGACCAGGAATTGAACCCACACCATAACAGTGAATGCACAGAAAAACCAATACAATATTGTAAAGTTAAAAAATAAAATTAAAAAAAAAAACAGTGAATGCACAGATTTCTAAACACTGGACTGCCAAGGAATTCCCCGATTTCTTTTTTTTTCCACTTAAAATTATATCTCAGAGAGCTTATACATATAATGTACATGAACCAGTACATATAATGTTGCTTTATTCTTTTTAACTGCTGCATACTCTTCCACAGCTTGTTTACATTGTTGCTTATTTACTTCCACCTTCATCCTCCCATTGATGTACATGAAATTGTTCTGAGTCTGGAGCTAATAAAAATAAGGTAACAATGAACAACCTGATATGTACAGCTTTGCCCACAGGTGGTCTTGCTTTAGGACATTCTACTACAAAAAAAATTGTTCAACTAAGGGTAAGAGATTTTAATACATTTGACACTGGCAAAAGAAAGATGTGAGATTTTATATATTTAGCGAATATACCACCAAAGTGCCCTCCAGAAAGACTAGGCAGTTTACACTCCCCTCAAGCACATGACAGAACCACCTTCTCCATGTTCTCGTGCACACTGTAAATTAGTAATTAGTGGCAATATAAGATGTTTTAAAAAGTAAGAGATTATTCTTTTAACTCACATTTTATATGTAGTAGTATGCATGTTTTAATCCCAAACTCCTAATTTATCCCTCTACACCCCTTTGATAACCATGTTTGTTTTCTATATCTGTGAGTCTATTTTGTAAATGAGTTCATTTGTACCATTTTTTTTGTTCCACACATAAGCAATATCATAGATTGTTTTTCTCTGTGTTACTTACTTCACCCAGTATGATAATCTCTAGGTCCATCCATGTTATTGCAAATGACATTTTATCCTATTATGTGGCTGAGTAATATTCCTTTGTAGATACGTACCACATCTTCTTTGTCTATTCATTTGCCTATGGACATTTAGGATGCTTTGATCCTAAATGAATAGTCCTGGCTATTGTAAACAGCACTGCAATGAACATTGGGGTGCATTTTTCCTTTCAGTACATGCTTGGGACTGGAATTTCTGGGTCATATTTAGAATCCCCATGGACAGAGGAGCCTGGAGGGCTTAGTCCATGGGGTCGCAAAGAGTCAGATATGACTGAGGGACTAAGCACACACACGGTGGCTCTGTTTTTTAGTTTTCTTTAAGGAACCCATGCTCACCCTCTCCACCATTTATTGTTTGTAGATGTTTTTGATGGTGGCCATTCTGACCAGTATGAGATGATACCTCATTGTAGCTTTGATTTACATTTCTCTAACAATTAGTGATGTTGGGCATCTTTTCATGTGCCTTTTGGCCATCCAAAAGGACTTCTTTGGAGAAATGTCTATTTAGATCTTCTTGTGATTGAGTTGTTTGTTTTTTTGATATGGAGCTACAAGTGCCATTTGTATACTTTGGAGATTAATCCTTTGTCGGTCACTTCATTTGCAAGTATTTTCTCCCATTCTGTAGGCTGTTTCCATTTTGTCAGTGGTTTCCTTTACTGTCAAGAGCTTTTAAGTTCAATTAGGTCTCATTTGTTTGTTTTTGTTTTTATTTCCATTACTCCAGGAGACAGATCCCAAAAAGGATATTTATGTAATTTATGTCAAAGAGTGCCCTGCTTACGCTTTCCTGTAGGAGTTTTATAGCATCCTGTCTTACATTTAGGTCTTTAAATCATTTTGAGTTTATTTTTGTGTATGTTGTTAGAGAATGTTCTCATTTCATTCTTTTACATGTAGCTGTCCAGTTTTTCCAGCACCACTTACTGAAGAGACTCATTTATATATTTTAATAAGACATGTATGTGTAATGTGTAGAAAAGCATTTTAAAAAGTTTATAAACTGGGGAGGTAACTGTGCTTTGATGAGGACAGTGGCATTAAAGCGGTACTAATGCTTTTTCTGGGTTTGAATGTTGTACTAGAATGTAGTCTTGTGGCATTTGCACGCAGTGACAAATAAACAGATAGTTTAACAGAAAATAAGCAAATAGTGACATTCCCTAAGTATCTTTCCATCAGGATATGCAGACCTCAATCTTTTTTTCAGCCTTATTACATAAATTTAACCTAATTTACTTAAAGTTTTCCCTCTTCATGGTCTTTTTATGTTGCTTCAGTTTTTTTTTAACCTTTGCCAGCACTTACATAATTGTCAGGAGTATAAACTAATAAAGTTTGTTGAATGCATATTAGAATGTTTTTTAAAGAATTTAATTTCTGGAACAACATTCTGCCAAAATGATAAGACAAATGCACAAAAATATATTCATAAAAATGCTCATTGCAGTGTTATTTATAATGCTAAACAACTTGAATATTCAATAGGGAATAGGTTAAAGAAGTCATGATACTGTCATATCATAGAGTACAGTGTTGCCTTTACAAACTATAAGAGAAGCAAAAGTTTCCAGTGGAAATACATTTATGATATACATTTTTTAAGTAAAAATAGGTAAAGGGATGATATGTATGAGTTTTTAATTCAAATACATGTGTATATACACACACACATATATAAATGAACAGGGAAAACTCTAGATGGATATATATATACTTATAAAATAAAATGTTAACAGCTGTGAAATGTCTCTTTTTGTCTTTACTGATGCTCCTTGCTTTAAAATCTACTTTATCTGATGTTGCCATTGCTACATAAGATTTTTCTTATTAATATTTGCATGGCATATCTTTTTCCATTTTTTCCCTTTCAGCCTTCTGTGGCTTGATATTGAAGGTGAATCTTTTCTAAACAGCATATAGTTATTTTTAAAAAATCCAGTCTGACAAGTTTTGTCTTTTGATTGGAATGTTTAGGCTGTTTACCAGTAAATTAGAGATATATTTGCACTTAAATCTATAATCTTATTATTTGATTATTTGTTCTGCCTATTTTGTATTGCTCTTCCTCTTTTCTCTTGCTTAGTAATTTTTAAATTCTGTTTTCCCTCTCTATTACCTTGTTAATTATACTTTTGTCACTGTAATTTTAGTGGTCACTCTAGAGATTACAAAATTCATTAAAGTCTAAATATAGATAACTTTACTACACTGTCCGACATAAAGAACTTCTAAATTTAATACTTGATTCCTTGCTTGCATTCCCTACTCCCATTGTGATTTTGAAGCTTGTGCTTTTTTTGTCTGTGTATACTTGCCTTGAAAGCCTAATGATATCAGTCCTATATTTCAGCCCTTTTTCATAACAGGGGTTTTTATTGATGAACTTTTTATGTTTCATTTTTTTTAACCTTTGCAAGCACTGCAAGAGATACCCTATTGTATGTATCTTCTGTGAAACTGTGTTATTAGGCTGGCTAAACTCCTAAGAATTGCTTAAGGAATCTGTGGGATATCAGATTTTGCCAAACTGCTCTCGGTAAAAAGGCTGCATCACAGCATCTGCATCCAACAGAGTGTGGAAGTGTCCATTTCCCCATAAACCAGTCAACAAAAGTATCAAATTTCTAAATTTTGATACTCATAGCTGAAATAGGGCAACACATAGTGGTTTGGATTTGCATTTCTTTGAAGTTGAGTCTTTTTTTCGTATGTTTTTCAGTCACTGGTATTTCTTTTCTGCAAACAAATCCATTCGAGTCTTTGGCACACTTTCTATTGGGTTATCATGTTATTAATGATCAGTAAGAGTTTTTAGATTATTGCAAATGAGCTGTTTGATATTATGCTCCTGAGTTTTTTGTTTCTTTGTTTTTTACAATTTTACATAAGTTTTAAATGTCTTTATAATGAATTTCTAAATGTTTCCCTCTGATGGAGAGCATAAATTGGTCACAGTCGATTGAGTTCTGAAAAGCCATTAAGTAGGTCTAAGGCACTCTGGGCTTACTAGTTCACCTCCTGAAAAGGCCTCCCCCACACAGGGGCCCCTCACCCAGGGAGCTTCCTTCTGGGGTGTCATATTTCAATGTTCTAAGAGAGAGGTTGCCTGAAGAGTTTATATTTAGTGTAGGACTCCCCAGCCCAGACAGCTGGATGTCTGGGGACTGAATTCTGCAGACTTTGTCCCTACCTTATGGGATTATTTTGAGGGGCTTGTATAGATGGTACAATGAAATTGTAACAGAAGGCAGAGGGTGAAAAAAACCTCTTTTTTCCTGGCGATGCTGTTTGGGATCCTGTGAATTGTGCCTTTTGTGAGAGAAAAAGGACATGGATTTCAAGGATATTGCCCATAGACCTTTACCTTGGCCACAGGCCCTACCCACTATCTCTACTGGAAGGTGCTGAAAAGTGTATGTTCCTGTGACTCGGGGACCTACAGTGCATGAAAGGCAGACAGTGGAGCTATCTCACCACTGTCATGGTCTAATGAAAATCCACCTGTTGAGCCTCATTTCCATTAGTGGGATAGCACAGTTGGTCCTTTCCTGGGTGTGATGAGACTCATTTGATTACAGGCTTATGCAAAATCCCAATAAAACTCCTTGAATGGAAAACAGGTTAATCTGGGAAGTCACTGTTTTTTCAGGCACTGGGTTCATCAACCAGGAGTCATCTATGAAGTTCTCAGACACTTGATGGAAAATCATCAGTGAAGCTAGAACTTCAAAAAGTTGTAAACCACTTGTGCAAAACTGCCAAGATTGGACAGCTGAATGTCCTTCCAAAGACGAATTTATAGGTCCCACTGAAAACCTACTGGTTTTGTTTAGGAAAACTTTATATTTAAAATGTTAATAATTACTAGTCTGTTTTCAAAGCTGTGAAATAGTTTACAGCAACTGGAAAGCATTCTTAATGTGGCATAAATGAATGAGTCTTTTGTTATTTTTACAACCTAATTTGTAAATGTCAAAAGAAAATGGCTTGACGCCATTTCCTCATTACAAAAACAATGAATGTGACGTAAAAACGGGAAAAAAAAGGGGGCACAACAAAAGAAAGTTAAACCTCTCCTTGCGCTCTCTACTCCCTTTCCTGACACCCCTTTCCGGGCCCCTGTAGGTGCGGCAACTACCCTAGGGCAACTGTCTTAGAGACAGTCCTCAGAGAAGCTGCAGAAAAGGCCGGAGCCAAGGCCTGGAGGTGGAAGGGGGGATGCAGACCCTCCCTGGCAACAAGAGAAGGGCAAACTCCAACCGCAGGGAGATGATGCCACTTGTGGGCTCTCAGATTGGAGGGAAACGAGCTGAGTGACGGGGCCTCGCGCACAGCTGGGTGGAGGGAGAGACCGTGCGTGCGGAGGTGGAGGGGAGGGTCCTGTTGAACTCCCCACCAGCCCCTGGGAGGGGAGATCGGAGGGTGAGCTCGGCGGTGACGCGGGGCCCTCACGTGACCGCGAGCTGCAGAGCGACGCAGCCTTCGGTGCAGTCGTCACTCCAGTCTGGGTACCAGCTCCCCGCTTCCCTGCACACGGCGGGCTGGCATCGGGCCCCGCGGCAAGCGGAGCAGGTAAGGGCCCCGCGCACCGCAGCCAGGGCGGCAGCGGACTGCCAACCACGAAGCTGGTCCGGGGATGGGGGAGAAAGCGGGCTCAAGTTCCCGGAACCTTCGCTCGATTCTCCCAATCCCTGCTCCTCCTGCCTAAGTCTGTGCTGGGGAACCCTGGGCTTTGACAGGGCGGATGGTGGGGGGAGTGTCTCAAGAGGGAAATGCAGAGATTGAGATGTTCCTTCTTCTCTGACTCTAATCACTGATCGCACACGTCCGCTCCGCTTCCTGCTAGTTTCAGTGGAAGGGACACGCCGCCACGGTGGCGTTTGCAGAGAAAATGGTGGGCCTTAGTGACTGGACGGCGGAGTTGGTGCGAGTGGCGTCTCGCAAGGTGCGGAGGGATGTTTGATAACCGGGTTCCTGAATCCAGAAAAGCGAATATTGGGATCTGTGTCGTGGGTGCTAGTCCAAGCACTCAGTGCCTTTCCTCTCTCCTGTCTGACGACAGTGATTCGTGTGGCAGTGTTTGTAGCGAGGCGAGGGAAGAAGAGCAAACTGCACAGGATCTGCGGAGGTTAGTGTGGGTACGGACACTCGCTGTGAACCGTTGAAGTGCTATATGAATATTCTCTATGACAGGAACTTAGGCGCCGCTATCTGGATGGTGGCTCTATAGGTGACTTTCTCTAAACTGTGTTTACTTACCAAACTTACCAAGCTTGGGCTTTTTAACTTAAAGTGTATGTTGAAGACCAATAAAGACAGCAACTTTTCTATGGATGCTTTTTTTTTTTGCATCTCATATAATACTGCGAAAATACAAATTGCTGTCTCAAAGAACTACTTTTTTTTTTTTTGGAGATAACCTTTGCGGGGGAGGGATGGAGATTTTGCAGAAGCAAAAGCCCCCGACCCCAACACACATCCTGTCTCTTTTGTTGGAGAACTGCTAGAGATGGGTTTAAGGAGAAATAGATGGCAGTAGACTGTCATTCTAGAGTATAGGCTCTAAGGGCCTCCATCTGTCTCCCCGTTTTCCAGTTTTCCAGATTCTTCCACCTGTTGGCACAGGTGAAGCCCTAGAATCCTACAGGTGGTTTTAGAATAATTCGCCTCTGTTGCTCCCCTTTTACCTGCCTCCCTTTTTTACCCTGCCTGTTTCAGTGCTGGAGAAGCCCTAGGTTTTGTTTGCCAGAGAACAGGTGTCTAAATCCAGATTGTTATTGTTTTGCCGCCAAGTCGTGTCTGACTCTTCTGCAACCCCATGGGCTGTAGCCAGCCAGACTCCTCTGTCCATGGGATTTCCCAAGCTAGAATACTGGAGTGGATTGCCATTTCCTTCTCCAGGGGATCTTCCTGACCCAGGGATTGAACCCAAGTCTCCTGCATTGACAGGCATTGGCAGGCAGATACTTTACCACTGAACCACCAAGCCACCAGGGAAGCCCAGTAAGGCAGGTACTGGGACCCATGTTTTAGATGCTGAAATGTCATAAGTACTCAACATTTACCTTTCTTTTTTTCTCTATTTGTTCCTAGGTCTTCCCATAGGGCAACAGTAGGGCTCTTTACCACTGAAAGCAAAGGGAAGTGGGAGACTGGCCTGGGACTGTGGAGGTTGGTGTGAAGATGGGCAGTGCATAGGGGTAACAAGAGAGGGTGGGCATATAAGATGGCTGAGACTTGAGAGAGTCTCAGTGGAGGGTTCTTCCACTTCTGCACTCTGCCAGATTTCCCCAGTGTTGCCATCCTCCCTGCTGATATCAGTGCAGGAAATGGTAGGAACATTGGGGTAAGGGTGGGCTGCAATGGGACTGAGAGAAGACTTGAGAGGATGGATCATATTAACAAATTTGACATGGGCTCTCACAGGCAGGGATTGGAGTCAGGGATCAGGGTACTTGTCCATTCTGTGAAGGATCTGATCTCTAGTCCCTGTTTGTTTACTTGTCCACAGCTGGGTCTACAGGACTGAAAGGCCTGAGATCACTGGAAGCAAAGAAATACGGAGGAAATTATTCCTGATCAGTATATGCTGGTAAGAGGATGGGGATTGCCTGGGTAGACATCTAAGGTGGGTTGTTGGAGGTGAGTGTCTATCTGGAGGTATCCAGTGTCCAGTCTGGAGGATACTCAGCCGTCCCCTTTTCCAGGCACTCTCCCCACCATCCCTTCACTTACCCCACACCTTCACCTTTATTGTGATAACAGGGAATGGGGTGAATTGAAGAGGATAGAGAGGGGTTTGTTAATAATATATGTCATGGTAAACAAAATCTTCACTCCTGTCTGTTCCTCCATCTGTCTGTCTGTCTCTAGGTCCACAGATCTCATGAGTTTATAGATCTCCTTTAGGATATACCTCCAATCAAGAGAAGGAAAGAGGTGGGAACTGCCTTGATCATTACAGGTTGGTATGAGGGTGGGGACCTGTGGGAGTGGTGACCAGAGTAGGTCCAGTAAAAATCACGGTGTGAGGGCTTCAGTCTACCATCCATAGTCATGCTACCACCATCCTTTCCACTGTTCATTTGATGTAAGAAAATGTGTATGGAAGTACCCTGGGGGAAATTGTTGGGCACTGGGAAAAAGGGAGAAGAGATAAAGGGATGGAAAGAGAATTTGCTAATTATCCTCTTCTCGCACAAAGCACATCATTTTTACACTTGCTTATTCTTCTGTGTATCTGTCTGTGTGATGCACAGAATTAGAAGAGAAACTTTAGCCAGTTTCCTTCCTCCACTTCTAGGTCCATCTCCAGTGGCAGCTCTGGTGGCCTTTGAGTGGCTGAAGACCAGCACCCTTGCAGGCTTACATGCAGACCTACTACCCTCTTTTCCCAGTCTAATTGAGCCCTTTTGTATCTTGTTCTTGCCTTCGTCAAGGGTGATTACATGGGTCGCATTCAGGAAGTGGGCTTGGTTACTGCAGGACTGATGATCTGGGCTGGTGCCTGCTACTGCATTTACAGATTAACCAAGGGAAGAGCCCAGAGTGTGAGGCGACTTGCCAGAAATGGCTCCAAAGTCAAGATGGAGACTGTGGCTGGGATACAAAACCAGACCTTGGCCATGTGTGAAGCCATGGTGGGGACAGAAATTGAGACTAGACCCAAGCCCAAGACCGGAGCAGAAACTGGAGCAAGAAATAGGTCTGGAGCTGAAGTAGAGACTAAGGTCACTGCTACAGACAGAAGCAAAGCCTATTCTCAAGCGAAGGCAATGGCTGAAGCAAAGACAGAGACCCAATCTGCGGCCAAAACGGTGGCTGGAACAGTGATAATAACAGAGGCAGTGATTCTGACTGACGCCAAAGCCAGTGAAGTGGCCATGAAAGAGGCAGTGACCCAAACTGACTCTGGGTCTGGGAAACTAATCAAGAAAGAGGCAGTGACCCAGACCAAAACTAAAGCTTGGGCACTTGGTACTAAGGTAGAGACCAAGAAAGAAGCAATGACCCAGACCAAAGCAGAAACTCATATATTGGCTGAAAAAGAGATAGAAATGAACAGAGTGGTGGTGACACAGAATGAGGCCTTGGCAGTAATCAGGGAAGTGACCAAGACGGGCGCCATAAACAAGATCAGAAGTGTGGCTGACACCAAGTCAAGAGCCCTGGAAGAGACTGTGAGTGTGGCTAAGACTCTGTCTGAGGTCTGGTCTGGTACCTCAGTTGATGCTCAGGGAAATCCTAATTTTGTGTCTGAGGCAGAAGCTGGAGCAGTCATGAAGCCCTGTTCACTGTCTCAGGCTGTGGCCAAGATCCAGATTGACAGCGTTCTTGGTACTGAGGTTGAGGCCAAGGGGAATTGCAAAACCATGTCTCAGGCAGGGTCTTTGGCAGATATGAGGGCTTCTGTTCAGCCTCAAGTTGTAGCCAAGGCCCAGACTGAGGCCATGCTTGGGATGGCAGTTGATGTTGGGGGTTATACCAAGGCCATGTGTGAAGCAGGGGTTGGGGCAGATACAAGTGTTTCTATACAATCTCAGACTGTGACCAAGAAACAGGCTGAGACAGTGTCTGGTGCCAGGGTTGATGACAGGGGAAATACCAATGTCATATCTAGGGCAATGATGGGAGCTGACATGATGGCTGCCACACAGCCTCTAGTTGTAGCCGATACTCAGATTGAATTTGCACCTGATGCCTGGGTTAAGGGTAGAGGCAGTCCCTATGCTGTATCCATGGTGAGGGCTGGAACAGACA
This sequence comes from Bubalus bubalis, assembly GCF_019923935.1. NCBI lineage: Eukaryota > Metazoa > Chordata > Mammalia > Artiodactyla > Bovidae > Bubalus > Bubalus bubalis. The sequence continues at coordinate 92,524,187 of NC_059181.1, forward strand.
CTGAGTCCTATATGGAGCCTCAGCCTATGATCTGTGTCCAGGCTGATGCCTTGCCTGATGACAGGGTTAAGGCTCAAGATGATGCCAACACCAAGTCTAAAGAAGAAGCTGGGACAGACAAAAAGGCACAGTCTCAGACTTCCACCAAGAGCCAGGCTGAGGCTCCACCTACCACCAGACGTAAAGCTAGGAGCAAAGCCAAAGGCAAGAGTAAGGCAGGGCTTGGAATAGAGATGAAAACCTGTGTACAGCCTCAATCTGGGGTCAGGGCCCAAGCTGATGTTTTCCCTGATTCCAGAATTGATGGCAAGGGTGATCCTGATGCCATTTCTGGGCCAGGGGCTAAGGCAGAACTGAGGGCCTCTGGTGAACCTCAGGATATGGCCATTTTCCAGGGCGAGGTCTTACCTGGTGCCCAGAATAAGGTCCAGGACAATCCCGATGCTGTTTCTAAGGCAGGGACTGGGTCAGATACAAAGAGCTCTGCTCAGCCCCAGGCTGTGGCCAGTTCCCAGGGGGAAGCCTTGCCTGGTGTCAAGAAGAAGGCTCTGGGCAGTGCCAGTGCTGTGTCTAAGGCAGGGGCTGGTCCAGATGCAAAGGGCTCGGCCCAGCCTCCGACAGATGCAATAGGCCCTGCCCAGCTCCAGGCTGTGGCCAGTTCCCAGGGTGAGGCTTTGTGTGGTGTCAAAAATAAGGCTCGGGGCAATGCCACTGCTGCGTCTAAAGCAGGGACTGGACAGGATACAAAGAGCTCTGCCCAGCCCCAGGCGGTGGCCAGTACGCAGGGTGAGGCCTTGCCTGGTGTCAAGAAGAAGGCTCGGGGCAATGCGGGTGCTGTGTCTAAGGCAGGGGCTGGGTCAGATACCACAGGCCCTACTCAGCCCCAAGCTGTGGTCAGTTCTCAGAGTGAAGCCTCAGCTGGTACTAAGAATAAGGTCCGGAGCAATCCCAATGCTGCGTCTAAGGCAGGGGCTGGGTCAGATGCAAAGGCCTCTGCTCAGACTCCAACAGATACAACAGGCCCTGCTCAGCCCCAGGCTGTGGGCAATTCCCGGGGTGAAGCCTTGCCTGTTACTAAGAATAAGGCCCAGGGGAATCCCAATGCCATGTCTACAGCAGGAACTGGGCCAGACGCAACGTGTTCTGCCCAGCTTCAAACAGATAGAACAAACACTGCCCAGCCCCAAGGTATGGTCAGTTCTCAGGGTGAGGCCTTGCCTGGTGCCAAGAATAACGTCAAGGGTAATCCCAACAATTTGTGCAAGGCAGAGGCTGGAGCAGACCCAGTGGGCTCTGCTCAGCCCCAAGCTGAGTCTGATTCCCCAGGTGAATCCTTGCCTAGTGCCAGAAGTAAGGTCTGGGGCAATCCCAGTACTGTGTCTAAGGTGGACTCTGGATCAGATACCAAAGGCTGTGTTCAACCACAAGCTGCAGCCAGTTCCCAGGGTGAGACCTCGTGTGGTACTAAGAAGAAGGCTCGGGATAGTGCCAGTACGGCATGCAAGGCAGGGTCTAAGCCAGATACCAAGGGCTGTGTTCAGCCCCAGGCTACAGCCAGTTCCCAGGGTGAGACCTCATGTGGTACTAAGAAGAAGGCTCGGGGCATTGCCAGTGGTGCATCTAAGGCAGGTGCTGGGCCACATGCAGTGGACTCTCTGCAGCTGCAAACAGATACAACAGGCTCTGCTCCATCCCAGGCCGTGGCCAGTTCCCAGGCAGAGGCCTTGCTTGGTGCCAGGAGTAAGGTCAGGGGCAATCGCATTACTGAGTCTAAGGGAGAGGCTGGAGCAGGTATGGTGGGCTCTGGCCAGTGTCAATCTTTAGCCCATTCCCAGAGCAAGACCTCGTTGGGGGCAAAGGACAAGGCTAAGCATAAGTGCGAGGCAGAAGCCAAGGGAGATGTCTCTGTAAAGCCCAAGGCTAAGGCCACGCCCACTTCAGAGAATGAAGGTGGGGCAGGCACTCAGGCCTGCACAAAGTCTCAGTCTAAGGTCCACGACTACTACTGGAATGGGATTGGTGTTGAGGACTGGGTTGCTTCAGAGAGATGGATCAAATTTAGGTTTCAGGCTAGGGATGGATACTGGGAGAATAGCACGTCCTGGGCTGATGATGAAAATGAAGCCAATACTGAGTCCTGGAGTATGGCTAAGAGTGAGAATGAGGTTGGTATTCAGTCCTGGGCTGGAGCTGGGGACCAGGCCAGTGGAGGGTTCTGGGCTGGGAGTCATGCCAGTCAACAGTCCTGGGCTGGGGGACAGGCCAATGGAGGTTACTGGGTAGAGGCTACAGACAGGGCTGTTGGAGGGTCCTGGACTGTAGCTGAGAACCAGGCCAGTGGGACTTCTTGGGCTGGCACTGGGAACCAGGCTGTTGTGGTGCCCTGGACTGGAGCTCAGGTGAGTGACAGTTCCTGGGCTGGGGGCCAAACCAGTGGGGTATCTTGGACTGGGGGAGAGGCCATTGGCGTATCCTGGGCTGTGGTTGAGAACCAGGCCAATGGAGCATCCTGGACTGGGGCTGAGGCACAGGCTGGTGGAAGGCCCCAGGATGGGGCTGGGATTCAGGCTAATGGAGCCTCCTGGGCTCAGGCTACAGGTGGGAATGTGGTTAACATTGGGTACTGGGCTGTGGCTGTGGACCAGGCTACTGGAGGTTCCTGGATTCTGACTAGTGATCTCTCTGGTGGTGCAACCTGGGTTGGGACTAGTGATCTGGCCAAGCCTAGACTTGAGGTTCAGGCCAGTGAAAATGTGTCCTGGACTGGGACTGGGCTGGGGCCTGAAAACCAGTCCAGTGGAAAGGCCTGGGCTGTCACTGCCAACCAAGCCAGCGGAGGGTCTGGGCTAGCGTCTGTGGATCAGTCCAGTGGTGTGTCCTGGGTTACAACTGGAGAACAGGCCAGTGGAGGGGCTAGGCCAGGGATTGTAGGCCAATCCAGTGTTGGGTCCTGGTCTGGCACTGGGAACCAGGCCAGTGAAGGATTATTGGTTGGGACTGTGGAGCAGGCCAGTGGGGGTTCCTGGACTGGGACTGGTGATCAGTCTCGTGGTGGCTCCAAGCCTGGATTTGAGGTTCAGGTCAGTGAAGAAGGTTCTTTGGCCCGTGCTGGTGGTCAGGCTGATGGACAGTCTAGGTTGGGACCTGAGGACCAGCCCAGTGGAGGGTCCTGGGCTAACTCTGGGGACCAAGCCAGTGGAGGGTTCTTGGTTGGAGCTGTGGACCAGGCCAATGAAGGGTCCTGGGTTGGTGGGCATCAGGCTGGTAGTGAGGCAAAGCCTAGGTATGAGGATCAGGCCAAATCTGGAAGAGTATCTTGGGCTGACAGTGCAGGTCAGGCTAGTGGAGGGTCTATACTGGGGCCAAGGGACCAGTCTGTTGGAGATTCCTGGGCTGCTATTGGAGACCAAGCCAGTGGAGGATCCAGGCCAGTGCCCGAGAATCAGTCCAGTGGATGGTTCTATGCTTGCAGTGGAAGTCAGGCCAATGCAGGAGGGTCCTGGGGTGGGGCTGGTGACCAGGCGGTTAGAGGTCCTGTGCTCGAGCCCATGAACCAGTCCAGTGGTGGGTCCTGGGCTGATACTGGGAGTCCAGCCAGTGGAGGGTCTTGGGCTGGGGCTGGGGCTCAGGCTGGTAGCTGTTCCAAACCTGGATTTGAGGATCAGGCCAGTGGTGGAGTGTTCTGGTCCAGTGCTCAGGACCAGGCCATTGGAGGGTCTAGTCCAGGGCTTGCAGACCAGGCCAGTGGTGGGTCCTGGACTGGCACTGGGAGTCAGGCCAGTGAAAGGTCCTGGATTGTGACTGGGGATCAAGGAAGTAGCTGTTCCAAATCTGGATTTGAGGATCAGGCCAGTGGAGGAGGCTCCTGGGTTGGCACTGGGGATCAGGCTTGTGGAAAATCCCAGACTGGATCTAAGCCTGCGAATGAGGCTGGTAGAGCATCTAGCATGGGGCCTGAAGATCAGGCGAGTGGAGGGTCGTGGACAAGCCCTGGAGATCAGCCCAGTAGAAAGTCTCAGGTAAGTGCTGGGGTGGAGGCTAGGGAGGGATCCTGGTTTGGAGCTGAGAGTGAGGCTAGCACAGGGTCTTGGTTCTGGAGAGGGGAAAAAGTTTGTATTGTATCTAGTCCTGGGGATAAAAATGAAGCCAGTATTAAATCCAGCTCAGTAGTTGGGAAAGAGGCCATCATTGATTCCAGATTTGGGGCTGAGAACAAGGCCAATATTGGGTCCTGGATGGAATCTGATGAGGCTGTCTGTATGGATTCCTGTTTGGGAGCTGAGTCTGGAGCTGTGGCTGGAGCTGAGGCCAGGCAGGAGTCTTGGCTGTGGGATGGAGATGTAGCCACTACAGGGTCTAGGCTTGGGGCTGGGGCAGAGGCTAGTGGGCGGTCCTGGACTTTGGCTGGAGATGTAGATGAGGATGAGCTAAGTAGAGCATCTAGCCCTGATATTGAGGAGATCAGTTTAAGGTCCTTGTTTTGGGCTGACAGTGAGAACAGTAATGCACTCAGATCTAAGTGTGAGAAAGATGTCAGTTTTGAGCGTGGGGCTAGACATAAGGTCAGCAACAAGGACAAGCTGGAGGCTGCTGGTGGAGTCGATGTAAAGTCTTGTTCCTGGGATGGTAAAAGAAACAGAAGTGAGGATAAATCTGTGCCTAAGACTAAAGCCAAAAAGACAGCTGAGTCAAGAGTCTCATGTCCGTCCATGGTCCCTGGGGCAGGAATGGGGTCATGGGCAGGAGCCATGATCTGGACAGAAATGAAATTTCCATACCAAAATGAGTCTTGCTTCCCACCTGAAGATGAACTCAGAAAGCAAATCAGGTCTGGGGAGAAAACTCAGCCCTGGGTTTGCCGTTGTAAACGTGAAAATAACATGGATCCACGAGAGCTCGAGAAACTCATTTGCATGATTGAGATGACTGAAGATCCTTCTATTCATGAAATAGCCAATAATGCTCTATATAACAGTCGTGATTACCCATTTTCCCATGAAATAATTCGTAATGCAGGTAGAATCTCAATTATTGAAGGCTTGCTTAATAATCCCTACCCTAGTGTTAGGCAGAAGGCTTTAAATGCACTGAATAACATCTCAGTGGCTGCTGAAAACCATAGGAAGGTTAAAACATACTTAAATCAAGTATGTGAAGACACCATCACCTATCCCTTGAATTCAAATGTGCAGCTGGCCGGACTGAGATTGATAAAGCACCTGACTATTATCAGTGAGTATCAGCATATGGTTACAAATTACATTTCAGAATTTCTTCGTTTGTTAACTGTGGGAAGTGGAGAAACTAAAGACCATATTTTGGGAATGCTTTTAAATTTCTCTAAAAATCCCTCTATGACAAAGGACTTGCTCATTGCCAATGCACCAGCATCACTGATTAATATCTTTAGCAAGAAAGAGACAAAGGAGAATATTCTTAATGCTCTTTCACTATTTGAAAATATAAATTACCATTTTAAAAGAAGAGCAAAAGTATTTACCCAAGACAAGTTCAGTAAAAATTCCCTTTATTTCATATTCCAACGACCTAAAGCATGTGCCAAGAAACTTCGCATCTTAGCAGCAGAATACAATGACCCTGAGGTGAAAGAAAGAGTTGAGCTGTTATTAAGTAAACTATGATTAGTTGTAATTTTCCAAACAAATTTGAGTAATATTTTGGTTTTGCAGCTTGGAAGTAATGCACATTGTAAATCGCATTATAATTTCTAAAGTGATGTTGCTTATGATGGTCGATAGCTGGACCATTTTATGAACACCAAATGAATTCAATCTTGTACTGAAAATACATGTGTTGATTTTTACCTTGTCTGGATTGAGATATTTTTGGTATGCTTCATGAGCAGAAACTGAACTGATTCTTCATAAGTAATCTTTGGTCCTTTGTGTGGACTTACGTTTATACATTTGAGACTTTATTTTTATGTCATCAATAAAGTTGTGTGTTTTAAGCAGAAAAAAAAGAAGCCACATCTTTGTCCTTGAACCTGTGATCTATTTGGAGAGGCAAGATGTATGGAAACAAAAAGGTACTAGCAGCATGTTAGAGCCTCTGGTCATGGCCAACTGTTTCCTATGAGTGCTTAAAGGCAACAGAAACTTCCGTAGGCAACAGTGTTCAGGGAAACTTTTACAGAGGAGGGGGCACTTAAGTAGTCTGGGCATCAAGGATGGGCTAAAAACAGGGCAGAAGGGCATTGGAGAAGGGAGAAGTGATGGGAAGAAAGGCATAGAGGTGGTAATTTTGCTCCACAGAGGAGGCTGGCCTGCCTGGAATACAAAGTGTGGGGAGGGGAGTGATGGGAAATACAGTCTAACAGTTGGGGTGAGTCCCATGCATGGAGGGATTTCTAGACTGATTTCTAGACTGAGGTGTCTATATAATTACTCCACCCACCCCTGGGAGATCCCAAGCCTTTCGTGACCAGAGGAATGACAGGATGAAAAAGAGATTATGTGACTGACGTGTGCAGAATGGGTCAGAGTTGGGGTGGGGACAGGAGTAGCCACTGGAAATTGAAGCATCACTTAAGGAAGTTATAACCATAGTTCAGGCATAAATGCTACAGGTGTGAAATTTCACTGGTGACCATGGGAGTGGTAAAGGGAGGAAGGAAGTGAGAGATGTTTTGAATGAAGAAGTGCTGCAACCTATCCTGGGAACATACAGAAAGGGACAATTTTATTGTAGGATCTTGAGGGCATTTGATAGAAAAACATCCTCTTTTTTGTCCAACTCTGGTATCTATGGGAGTGAATACAGTAGTTATTATTTTGATATTATGAGAAAATATAATAGAAGAAGCCTCCCTCATGGCTCAGTGGTAAAGAACCCACCTGCCAATGCAGGAGACACAGGAGACACGGGTTTGATCCCTGGGTTGGGAAGATCCCCTGGAAGAGAGTATGGTGACCCACTCCAGTATTCTTGCTGGGAAAAATCCCATGGACAGAGGAGCCTGGCAGGCTACAGTTCATGGGGTTGCAAAGAGCTGGACACAACTGAAGTGACTAAGCACGCAGAGCATAATAGAAGAAAGAATTCTTTTTAGTGCTTCTATCAACTTTCTTTTACAAGGTTGGTTGGGGTAGGGCCTTTATGGAACCATTGAGGTGGCCGATGACATCCATACTGGAGATCTACCTCCCTTCCATCCCAAAGTGTGGTGAAGTGTGGGAGGAGGGGCACCTTCAAACTGTGCTAGTGGGACCATACTTGGTACAAGATCCATCTGGATACATGTTTTAGAAGCTTTCAAGATGTGCATGCTCTTTGACCCAGTAATTCCATTTATACTAATGTATCCTTAGGAGATACTCAAATAATTGTCTTGTACTAGGCTGTTCATCTTTGCACTGTTTTGAAGAGTGAAAGATTGTGAATGACCCAAGTGTCTTGAAATAGGCACTTAAGGTATGTCTACACATTATGAATAATGAATGATGTGAAACATTATTCAACTCTTGAAAGTGATGATAGGCAACTACACTTATTTACATGGGAAAATTCTGTGTGTGTGTGTGTGTGTGTGTGTGTGTGTGTATATATATATATATGTAATGGAGAAAATAGGCTGCAAAGGCATATTCTATAACTTTTATGAAGAAAGAGCATATATTTAAATTACCTCTATGTATAAAATTTGGTGTGTATATTCTGAGAATGTGGATAGTTCCCTATGAGTGTAAGATTAATGGATAATTTTACCTGTTTTCACTTTTATGTATTTTCTTGTATTAGTGTAAACCAGGACTTTTGCATAATTTGCCAAGAGGGAAATGGATGAATTCAGGCTAAGCAGACCTGTCAATAGCATTTTGGGGAACTAGAGCAAAAGTATACATAGAGGTTCACATACTCATCTCTAAGTATTTGGAAGGTATAAATTAAAAATTTAAAATAAGCATTGCTTAAGTAAGGTTGTAAATATAAGTATAAATGTTTGAAATTTTAAATTTCATTAACTGTTTTGAAAGTAAAGCTCTTCTCAATTCTAGCTTTTGATGGTCACCAACTTTCCAGTGGAAAAAATGATGTCACACTTGCAGTGAATTCTGCAATCTGCTACTCTAATCCTCCTTTAGGAATAAAGAGTTTATTATTTCAGTTGCTTGGAGTGTTTCCAGCAGACAGCCCTCAGCTGTCAACTCTCTTCAGGAATTGCCTCAGCTAGAAAGCCACCTCCCCCAAGGTCATACCTCCTTTCTGGGGGACTTCACATTCAATGACTGATCTACATGACCTTCTTGCCCCAAATGAGACAGCTTAACTTCTCCCTCTGTCCAATCCTTCTTCTTTATTTTCCTTTCTACAGGTTTTGATCCTAAGAACATTCCTTAATAAAAACCCTTCATGCTGAATCCTATCTCTGAGTCTGCCCTCCAGGAAGCCAACCTACAACAGCTGGTACAAGAAGAGGTTCAGAAAAGCATACACTGTGATGAAATTTTGGAGATGGATCACCTGCTGCCTGGCTGGCAATGAGGATTCCATCATTTGTGGTAGGTGGAGTAGATAGGCATGTGGAACATCTAGCAGAGGAGTTGTTAGAGCTTTCACTGGTAGTGAACTGGAATGGCATTGGTGGAAGGGAATGCATTATTAACTGGTGCTGTGTGGTAGATGTTTGAGAAATTTGTGAGGAATATTAAATATAAAGAAGGCCAGAAAATTGAGTGGTTATTGATATTCCAAGATCAGGGCCCTCGTTAGGAGGGAATATGACCCTGACACATGGAATGGGGACATCTGGATTGATGTCCCTAGATGTCTTACTTCCTCTGCTTTCCCTGAGCCCCTTGAGCATTCAGAAGTGTCCCGGTCCTTCCTTTTAAGGGTTAGTGCTTCACCTTGCTTGAATATGCAGAGCCCTTTCCCGGGTAAGATAATGTGTATTTTCTGCAGAATCTTCCCCCACCTCCCGTCCTGGTCACTGGGTCTATGTCTAGGGTTAAATCAAAACGTTACTGCACTGGTGATGTGCTGGGCTTAATAAGGAAGGAAAGGGAATACCTCAGGAAGGAGCAGCAGGACCTAGCCAGCATGCTGGACTTAGCAGGTACTGAGGGAGTAAGCACAGGACTGAATTCTGAGGGCCTTGATCAGGGCAGCTAGAATAAAAAATTGAATAAGGGAGAATGAATTGATTTGAGAGTCCTTTCCCAAGATACAGGATTTAACACTCTGGAAAAGACCCTAGGGGATTAATATGAGCTCACTACTAGAATGACTCCTCAAAGAATGAAAAAAACAAAAATTCCCCGCTTTAAGTGAGATGTAAATGCCAGAGTTGCAATAGTAGATGGTCAGAGGTGGTTGGTTAACATCACTGACTCAATGGACATGAACCTGGGCAAACTCCGGGAGGTAGTGAGGGACAGGGAGGCCTGGTGTGCTGCAGTCCATGGAGTCACAAAGAGCAACCGAACAACAACAACATCAATGGTGGGAGAAGGCTCAGGGAAGCAGGAATAGAATAAAGTCAGAAATCCCTCCAGAGGACTATGTGCTGCAAGAATTTGCTAAAGCTATAAGGAATGCACTGGTTAAAGGGGTACCAGCATCACTAAGTGCAGTGGTGGCTAGCTCCTGCAGTTCAGGGCTCAGAGTAGGAGAGGGTGTTACAGGACAAAAATCACTGATAGAAATGGTGATGTACCTGAAACAATAGAGGCAAGATAACTGTACTCAACTGTCAGAAGTCAGGTGGATGCAAATACCATAATGCACCACTGGGTCAGCGTAATAGGGAAGCCTGATCTGCAGAAAGCTTTGGAAAGGATTATTAGAACAAACACAGTGCTCTCAGTGGATCGATAGTTGTTGTTGTTCAGTCACTCAGTCGTGTCCAACTCTTTGGGACCCCATGGACTGCAGCATGTCAGGCTCCTCTGTCCTCCACCATCTCCCAAAGTTTGCTCAAACTCATGTCCATTGAGTCAGTGATGCTATCCAACCATTTCATCCTCTGCCGCCTCCTTCTCTTGCCCTCAATCTTTCCCAGCATCAGGGTCTTTTCTAATGAGTCAGCTTTTCGAGTCAGGTGGCCAAAGTATAGGAGCTGCAGCTTCAGCATCAGTCCTTCCAATGAATATTCAGGGCTGATTTCCTTTAGGATTGACTGGTTTGATCTCCTTGCAGTTTAAGGGACTCTCAAGAGTCTTCTCCAGCATCACAATTCTAAAGCATCAGTTCTTCGGTGCTCAGCCTTCTTTATGGTCCAACTCTCACATCCATACATGACTATTAAAAAAAAAAAACAGACCTTTGGCTATACAGACCTTTGTCTACAAAATAATGTCTCTACTTTTTAACACACTGTCTAGGTTTATCGTAGTTTTCCTTCCAAGAAACAAGTGTCTTAATTTCATGGCTACAGTCTGCAGTGGTTTTGGAGCCCAAGAAAATAAAATCTGTCACTGCTTCCACTTTTTCCCCTTCTATTTACCATGAAGTGGTTGCCATGGTCTTAGTTTTTTCAATGTTGAGATTCAAGCCAGCTTTTTCACTCTCCTTTCACCCTCACCAAGAGGCTCTTTAGTTCCTCTTCACTTTCTACCATTAGAGTGGTATCATCTGCATATCTGAGGTTGTTGAGATGGTTAAGACAGTTAATAGAATGTGGTGGTCAATATAACACATTACTCTAGGAAAAAAAATCTGACAATTTTTATTCAATCCATGCAATAAAAAAAAATCAGAGATGCTCAGGAGCCTGAGGGAATGTGCCTCAATAAGAATTACATTCCTCCTTGCTCAGCTTTGGCCCTAAGTCAGTTTTTGATTCAGAGTGCACTGTTTAAAGGAGTGGGGTACCCAGTCCTGGGCATCCCAGTTCTTCCCTTTCATCCAGTCCTTCCCTCTACTAAGGTAACTGTGTGCTGAGGAAAGAGGAATACCCAAACATTTTGAGGGCTGATGGACCCTGGCTGTGAGTTGCTATTGATATCCAGAGAACTAACGTGTCATCAGGCCTCACCTTGTTAGAACAGGGGCAGATGGGAGCCAGAAATTAGATAGGCTCTTGGTCTCTGTTGGGTTTACAGTAGCTCCACTGGGTCCACAGACTCACTCAATGGTTATTTTCTTGGTTTCTGAATATATAATTGGAATAGACATTACGATAGTTGGTACAAGTCCCATATTGGTTCCTTGGCATGTGGCATGACCACTCAGTTGCTTCACTCATATCCAGTTCTTTGTGAGTCTATGGACTGTAGCCAGCCAGGCTCCCCTGTCCATGGGATTCTCTAGGCAAGAACACTGGAGTGGGTTTCCATGCCCTCCTCCAGGAGGTCTTCCCAACCTGGGGATCGAACCCATGTCTCCTGTGTCCCCTGCAGTGCAAGTGAATTCTTTATCCACTGAGCCACCTGGTAAGCCCCTTTTTGGCATGTGGAGACAGAGCTATTTGTAGATGAGGTCAAGTGGAAGCTTTGAAATTTCCTTGCTCTTCCTTGGCAAAGACAGTAAATGAAAACATATAGATAGCATCTTTGAAGAGATTGCAGAAGTCAGTGCCACCTTTAAAGACCTAAAGAATTCTGGGCTGTGGTCCCCATCATATCTCCATTAAATCAGTTTGGGCCCCTGCAAAATGGGGACAGAGTCCAGTAAATGACCATAGACTACTGCAAACTCAACCAAGTAGTGGCACAAGTGCAGCTCTCATGTCAGATACAATATCTTTGCTAGAACAGAATAATATGGCCTTGCTGCTGCTGCTGCTGCTGCTAAGTCACTTCAGTCGTGTCTGACTCTGTGCGACCCCCTAGACGGCAGCCCACCAGGCTCCCCTGTCCCTGGGATTCTCCAGGCAAGAACACTGGAGTGGGTTGCCATTTCCTTCTCCAATGCATGCAAGTGAAAAGTGAAAGTGAATTCGCTCAGTCGTGTCCGACTCTTCTCGACCCCATGGACTGCAGCCTACCAGGCTCCTCCATCCATGGGATTTGCCAGGCAAGAGTACTGGCGTGGGGTGCCATTGCCTTCTCCAATATGGCCTTAGGTACCTAGTAATCAGGTATTGGTTTGGAAAATTATTTTTCCTATCCCTGTCAGAATGGAACATCTTAAAAGTTCGCATTCACATAGATGGCAACAGTATGCATTTATAGTTTTTCCTCAAGACTCTACTAACTCCCTGTCCTCTGTCATCACATAATTTGAAGAGATCTGGACCACCTGAATATAATACTGTTAATAGCCCACTATGTTGATGATATCATGTTAATTGGACCAAACGGCCAAGAAATGGCTAGCACACTGGAGGCTAAGACATGTGTACTCTGGAGGATGGGAAGTAAACCTTACAAAGATGCAGGGCCTGGCTACATTAGGTGCAGTTTTTAGATGCTGAATGGTCTGGGGCATCCCATGAAGTAGGAAACTCAACATCTTGTAGGCTTTATTGGATTCTGGAAGCAGCACATTTACATCTGGAATTTACTATTTTGACCCATATATTGGGTGACATGAAAAGCTGCCAACTTTGAGTGGGGCCTAGAACAAAAGAAGAGCCTATAGAAGGTCCAGGGGTTTCAAGCAGCCGCCACTTGGACCATGTGAAAAATAAACTCTAAGGTATTAGAATATAATCAATCTGATTTCGGTATTGACCATCTGGTGATGTCCATGTGTAGAGTCTTCTCTTGTGTTGTTGGAAGAGGGTGTTCACTATGACCAGTGCATTCTCTTGGCAAAACTCTATTAGCCTTTGCCCTGCTTTATTCCATATTCCAAGGCCAAATTTGCCTGTTACCCCAGGTGTTTCTTGACTTCCTACTTTTGCATTCCAGTCCCCTATAATGAAAAGGACATCTTTTTTGGGTATTTGTTCTAGAAGGTCTTGTAGGTCTTCATAGAACTGTTCAACTTCAGATTCTTCAGCGTTACTGGTTGGGGCATAGACTTGGATTACTGTGATATTGAATGGTTTGCCTTGGAAATGAACAGAGATCATTCTGTCATTTTTGAGATTGCATCCAAGTACTGCATTTCAGACTCTTTTGTTGACTCTGATGGCTACTCCATTTCTTCTAAGGCATTCTTGCCCACAATAGTACATACAATGGTCATCTGAGTTAAATTCACTCATTCCAGTCCATTTTAGTTTGCTGATTCCTAAAATGTTGACGTCCACTCTTGTCATCTCCTGTTTGACCACTTCCAATTTGCCTTGATTCATGGCCCTAACATTCCAGGTTCCTATGCAATATTGCTTTTTACAGCATCTGACCTTGCTTCTATCACCAGTCACATCCACAACTGGGTGTTGTTTTTGCTTTGGCTCCAACTCTTCATTCTTTCTGGAGTTATTTCTCCACTGATCTCCAGTAGCATATTGGGCACCTACCGACCTGGGGAGTTCATCTTTCAGTATCCTATCATTTTGCCTTTTCATACTGCTCATGGGGTTTTCAAGGCAAGAATACTGCAGTGGTTTGCCATTCCCTTCTCCAGTGGACCACCTTTTGTCAGAACTCTCCACCATGACCTGTCCATCTTGGGTGGGCATACACAGCATGGTTCATAGTTTCACTGAGTTAGACAAGGCTGTGGTCCATGTGATCAGATTGATTAGTTTTCTGTGATTGTGGCTTTCATTCTAACAGAAGCTGAAGATATTAAGAAGAGGTGGCAAGAATACACAGAATAACTATACAAAAAAGTCTTCATGACCCAGATAATCACGATGGTGTGGTCACTCACCTAGAGCCAGACATCCTGGAATGTGAAGTCAAGTAGGCCTTAAGAAACATCACTACAAACAAAGCTAGTGGAGGTGATGGAATTCCAGCTGAGCTATTTCAAATCCTGAAAGATGATGCTGTGAAAGTGTTGCACTCAATATGCCAGCAAATTTGGAAAACTCAACAGTGGCTACAGGACTGGAAAAAGTCAGTTTTCATTCCAATCCCAAAGAAAGTCAATGCCAAAGAATGTGAAAACTACTGCACAATTGCACTGATCTCACATGCTAGCAAAGTAATGCTCGAAATCCTCCAAGCCAGGCTTCAACAGTACGTGAACCGTGAACTTCCAGATGTTCAAGCTGGATTTAGAAAAGGCAGAGGAACCAGAGATCAAATTGCCAACATCCTTTGGATCATCGAAAAAGCAAGCGAGTTCCAGAAAAACATCTATTTCTGCTTTATTGACTATCCCAAAGCCTTTGACTATGTGGATCACAACAAACTGTGGAAATTTCTGAAAGAAATAGGAATACCAGACCATCTGACCAGCCTCCTTAGAAATCTGTATACAAGTCAAGAAGCAACAGTTAGAATTGGACATGGAACAACAGACTAGTTCCAAATAGGAAAAGGAGTAAGACAAGGCTGTATATTGTCACCCCGCTTATTTAACTTCTATGCAGAGTACATCATGAGAAATGCTGGGCTGGAGGAAGCACAAGCTGGAATCAAGATTGCAGGGAGAAATATCAATAACCTCAGATATACAGATGACACCACCCTTATGGCAGAAAACGAAGAACTAAAGAGCCTCTGGATGAAAGTGAAAGAGGAGAGTGAAAAAGTTGGCTTAAAGCTCAACATGCAGAAAACTAAGATCATGGCATCTGGTCCCATCACTTCACGGCAAATAGATGGGGAAGCAATGGAAACAGTGACAGACTTTACTTTTTTTTGCTCCAAAATCACTGCGGATGGTGACTGCAGCCATGAAATTAAAAGACACTTCCTCCTTAGAAGAACAGTCATGACAAAACTAGACATCATATTAAAAAGCTGAGACTTTACTTTGCCGACAAAGGTCTGTCTAGTCAAAACTTTGCTTTTTCCAGTAGTCATGTATGGATGTGAGAGTTGCACTATAAAGAAAGCTGAGCGCCGAAGAATTGATGCTTTTGAACTGTGGTGTTGGAGAAGACTCTTGAGAGTCCCTTGGACTGCAAGGAGATCCAGTCAGTCCATCCTAAAGGAAATCAGTCCAGAATATTCATTGGAAGGACTGATGCTGAAGCTGAAACTCCTATACTTTGGCCACCTGATTTGAAGAACTGACTCATTTGAAAAGACCCTGATGCTGGGAAAGATTGAAGGCAGGAGGAGAAGGGGATGACAGAGGATGAGAGGGTTGAATGGCATCACTGACTCAATGGACATGAGTTTGAGAAAACTCCGGGAGTTGGTGATAGATAGGAATGCCTGGTGTACTGCAGTCCATGGGGTCACAAAGAGTCAGACACGACTGAGCGGTTGAACTGAAGGATTAGAAGTGTCTGTGTTGGCAGAAGATACCATGTGGAGTTTTTGGTAAGCTCTGATGGGAAGGTCACAACTTATACCAGAACTCAGATTCTGCAACAAAGTCATGCCACATGCAGTGGAGAATTACATACTCAAAAGTATATTTTAAAAGTATTAAAAAAAAAACAACAGCTCCTGATATGCTACTGTATCCTGATAGAGTTGGAATACCCAGCCATAGGACATCAAGTGACTATGCAAGTGACCATACAGCCAGAACTGCTCATCATCAACTGAGTTCTGCCAGATCCTCCAAGGTATAAGGATGGGCAGGCCCAGTAACAAGATGGCAGTTTTACACACAAGCAGGAATGGAGTGTTTAAGCACCTCGTATTGCTGACCCTGCTCACAGTGCCCGTTGTTTCGCTGTATCTCACTGTGGGCACTGTTCCCTGAATTCATGGTAGGCAAGGTGTGAGCTAAGAGGCTGGAAGAAAATGCAAGTAGCCATAAGAACTGCAGACCATTTATTCTCTTCTGCCTGGCACAGCAGCCGTAGCAGGAGACATAACATAACACAACATAACCACACACATCCGTGACCAAGCGAGTACCTTGTGACATGCATGCACAGTGCTATAAGTGATCTCAGCTGTTACATAATCATTATCTACAAAACGTGGGGCAAGAGCGAGAGGCTGTGGGATGAGAGAGCCTGACCACACCATTTTGGCAAATTTGCTCTTTCCCTGCACACCTGCACAATCAACTAAAGCAGCCCTTCCACGATATCCACCACTGTTGCACTAGCATCTTTCACTCACGTTGTACCTGTGGCCCCATAGGGACTCTTTTTTGACAAGCTGACTGAGAAGAAAAAACCCAAGCATTATTTATAGATTGGTGGGCTTGGTGTGTGAGTATCAACAAGGAAAGCAATTCCAGCCTGAAAAAGTCATGATGATCAGGAATGAGGGTCTGGATCATATCACCAGACAATCCACCAAGACCGTAAGAGTGATTGGGATCTATAATTGATAGTGGGAGAGCAAGATGGTCATTTTCAGCTTTGAGACCAATTGCAATGTGGAGGCTATAGTTTGTCCTAAGTTTTCCCTAGGAAGAGAGACCCACCAGACCCCTGGAAGAGCTGATCCTGGAACTTATATAAAGCAGATCTGGGAGGCACAAGGAGTGGACTCTGGAGGATGCTGCAATGCCCTGCCCAGAGTTTCCTTTAGCAATAAAGACCTTATTACTTCAGTTGTTAGGAATGCTGCCATCAGAGAGCCCTTGGCTGCTAGCCCCATTCAGGCGTTGCATCAGCTGAGAATTGTCTTGTTCAAGATCACACTGTATTCTCAGCATGTCCCACATGCAGTGGCTCATTGATGCTGTGTATAAAGACCCGGTCTTCTTGCCCCACTTGAGATGGCTTTTAAATTTCATCCTATCTTCAGAATTCCTTACAGGATATGCTGAGGCATTGTATCAATAGTGCACTGACATTTGATTTTTTCCTCTTTTCGTTCCTTCTTATTTTCTCCCTTTTCTTTCTTAAATGTTGATCCCAGGAGCTCTCACCAATAAACCTCCTATACTAATCTTTGCCTTAGAATCTGTTTCCTGGGGATCCAATCTGTGACAGTGATTCATGCATCTCTCTCTCTCTTTTTTCATAAATCCCCAAATCAAGAGTAATATCTGTTGTTTAATACTGTGAAATATTCTTCAGCTTCTATATGCAACAGTTGCAAATAGTGCATTCATTTTTATTACATTTTATGTAGTTTTTATTACATTCATTTTTGCAACCGCAAACCAGAAAATAAATACAAGCCAGAAAATGGACACTATTGGGATATGAAAGTTTGTAAGCAAAAACCTATGGAATTCATGTATCTGAGAAGAAGGCTCTGATAAGTTAGCTTGTTTTTTCTCTTTCTTAAGTGGTTCACTGCTAAAATCTTCCCTGTAATCTGAAATAATGTCTGTCTCTTATGTCAGCAGTGGCACAACCCACAAATCTTCTTGGCATTTGGACACAGTTGCCTGTTGTTTAGAGGAGACAGGGAAACAGATGTGGAGAAGCATTTTCCTGAAGCCTGAAAGTGTTAGTCAAAGTACAGATGTTTGGGCTTATAAGCTGCACTGTACCACCAATGAGCACCAGATCCCATGTGACACAGGCACCCATATGTTCTTTAATAAGTGTGTGTGTGTGTGTGTGTGTGTGTGTGTGTGTGATATGCAAGACCCTTGAAAGCATGGGGTTTAGGGGGGACTTGTGTCTAGCTCTTGGGGTAGCACTGAAGCTAAGATAGAAATGGATAACTTTCCTAGATGTTTTGGAAAATTAAGTAGTCTTATAGCCAGTTTTAAACCACTCCAATATTCTTGCCTGGAGAATCCCAATGGACAGAAGGGCCTGGTGGGCTACAGTACATAGGGTTGCACAGAGTCAGACTGGGTGGTTAAACAACAGAAATTTATTTCTCACAGTTCTGGAGCCTGGGATGTCCAAGATTAGGTGCTGGCAAATTTAGTTTCCATGAGAGCTTTCCTCCTGGCTTGTGGATAGCTGCCCTCTTACTTTGACCTCTTATGGCCTTTTCTTGGTGCATGTGTGTGGAGAGCAAGTGAGCTTTCTCATATCCCTTCTTATAAGGACACTAATCTTGTAAGATAAGGGATCCATCCTTATGGACTCATCTGTTGTTCAGTCACCAGGTTGTGTCCAACTCTTCAAGACCCCAGGGACTGTAGCATGCCAGGCTTCTCTGTCCCTCACCATCTCCTAGAGTTTACCCAAATTCATGTCCAGTGAATTGATGATCCCATCCAATCATCTCATCCTCTGTCACCCTCTTCTCCTTCTGACTTCAGTCTTTACCAGCATCAGGGTCTTTTCCAATGAGTCAACTGTTCGCATCAGGTGGCTAAAGTATTGGAGCTTCAATTTAGAGGACCTATTTTCAAATACAGCCATACTGGGGGTAAGGCTTTCAAAGTATAAATTTTGGGGAGACACACATTCAGCCCATAAAAGTCCTTGAGTTTTTTTTTGGTACAGAATTGGAGTCTTATTCTATGTTCAGTTTCAGAACCTGGTTTTATTAAATGTAATTTTTCTGGTTGTATTGTACCATAAGCAACAATGTTTCAGCGAGTTTATATATTTTGCCTATAGCTAATTCAGCCAAGGACTACTAGCTCAGATGTTCTCTGATTACTCCTGAAAGGGTATGCCTTGGGCATTCACACGTCCTTCCGTATTGCCATGAATGACTGTGATTGTTTTTATTTTTTATAATAATTTTATTTATTTATTTTTGGCTGTGCTGAGTCTTCGTTGCTGTGTGGGTTTTCTCTAGTTGTGGGGAGCAGGGGCTACTCTCTAGTTGCACTGCATGGGCTTCTCATTGTGGTAGCTTCTCTTGTTGCTGAGCATGGGCTCTAGGGCACGGGCTTCCTATAGTTGTGGTACATGGGCTCAATGGTTGCGGTTCCCAGGCTCTAGAGCACCAGCTCAATAGTTGTGGCTTATGGGATTTGTTGCTCCACAGCATGTGGGATCTTCCTGAATCAGAGATCAAACCCATGTCTCCTGCATTGGCAGGCGGATGCTTTACCACTGAGCTGCCAGGGAAGCCCTGTGATTTTATTTTTAACCTTGGCTTTTTAGGATTTGTCCCTGGGTCACAGTAACTTGGGGTTGCAAAGAGTCAGACACGACTTGGCAACTGAACAACAACAGAGTAAACTATCGTTCAGTCAGTGCTTGGTCAGAGGTTGTGTTTAAGCTCCTTGTGTCAGTAAGACTTTTGCCAGGTGTTTAGGGGTCTGTGTATAGCTAAGTGAATCCTTTTTCAATGGAAAGGAAAAAAGGCACAATGTAAAAGCTGTGAGTTAACTTTTATTCAGTGTTTTACTGAGGACTGTATCCCAGGAAACAGCCTCTCTGTAGCTCTGAGAGGTCAGCTCTGAAGAGGTAGGCACAGAAGCCAGGATATATATGATTTTGACTAAGGAAAGTTATGACCAACCTAGACAGAATATTAAAAACCAGAGACATTACTTTTCCAACAAAGGTCCGTCTAGTCAGGGCTATAGTTTTTCCAGTAGTCATAGATGGATGTGAGAGTTGCAATATAAAGAAAGATGAGCACCTAAGAATTGATGCTTTTGAACTGTGGTGTTGGAGAAGACTTTTGAGAGTCCCCTGGACTGCAAGGAGATCCAACCAGTCCATCCTAAAGGAGATCAGTCCTGGGTGTTCATTGGAAGGACTGATGTTGAAGCTCCAATACTTTGGCCACCTGATGCAAAGAGCTGACTCATTTGAAAAGACCCTGATGCTGGGAAAGATTGAGGGCAGGAGGAGAAGGGGATGACAGAGGATGAGATGGTTGGATGGCATCACCGACTCGATGGACATGAGTTTGGGTAGGCTCTGGGAGTTGTTGACAGACAGGGAGGCCTGGTGTGCTGCAGTTCATGGGGTCGCAAAGAGTCGGACACAACTGAGTCACTGAACTGAATTAAACTGAGGGAATATGTACAGTCAAGCATACATTTCAGTAAAAGCTTACTGCTAATCATGAGGGCTTCCCTGGTGGCTCACATGGTAAAGCATCTGTCTGCAATGCGGGAGACCTGGGTTCGATCCTTGGGTCGGGAAGATCCCCCGGAGATGGCAACCCAATCCAGTACTCTTGCCTGGAAGATTCCATGAATGGAGGAGCCTGGTAGGCTACAGTCCATGGGATCACAAAGAGTCAGACACGACTGAGCAACTTCACTGGAGAGTCATGAGGAACAGGTATCTCAGTTAATGATTTTAATTTTTTTAATGTATGAGAAGATATAAGAATCTGGGTTGATTCAACAACTTCCATGATATCTAGCTATCTCGGGGGCCTGTTTTTCCAAAGCACAGAGTGCCTCATCCTGTTTTTCATCCTGAATTCTTTCCAGGGTGTATTGTTGGTCAGCAATGGCAGTGACTTGACTTAAACCTTGTAGAAACAAATAATGGGCAACAAATTCTTTGCTTTTCTTTGTTTTATACCCTTCAAGCCTGTTCCATGCCTTTCTTTGATTCTAAGTGGATGCAGCCTAGCATATGCACACAGTCTTCCTGACCTTCACAATTGTGGGTAATTCCAGGAGGGCTCTGATTGGTTGTCTTTCCCTGGTTTCTCTTCAGTAAACTTGTGACTGTTCTGACATTTTCCTTGAGTTAGTGCTACCAGCCTCTTCTTAATTATCCTCCACCACAATCTCCATTGTTTTTGACAATGTTTATAAGCATGGAATTTTCTACTACCTTTTCCACCCCTTCCCGGCACCATCTCACAGAGCAGGAGTGTCACTCAAGTAAAAGCAGGTCCCTGCCTTCAGCTCTCCTGCAGTGTTTCAGGCTCTTCCCAGGAGAAAAGGCAGGCTCTGCCTGAGGGCATTGACTTCCCTTTGTCTCAGGGACAGCCCTGAGTGCTTGACACTAACCAGGTATTGCTGGTCCACAGTGCTTTCAATTCTGTGGTAAAGGGAACAAGGCTCTGGTTTTAATTTGTTTCTGGTAATACCCACTCTTGATCTTTTTCTGCTAATCAACCAGCATTTAGGAGTTGATGGACTCAAAATAGGATGAATCTCATTGTTGTGTACAACTGAAAACTCCCTTCCTCTCCAGAATAAGCCCAATCATTTTGTATTTATGGGGGTTTACCCTGTTGGAATGGGGAATAGTTGTCGAACTTCTACCTGATTTGTGAACTGGTTCATTGTTTCTTTGGATGCTAAGGTTTGCTTTTAGAGGTGCCATTTGTATTTTATCTTTCTGTTTTTAAAGGATGGTAAAAGTTTCATCTGTTCCTAAGGAAAAGTCTTCTGGAGCACATTTGGGAAAAATGGTCTGATTACAGCTATGAACCTATGACTAAGGAAAAAAATAAGATGAAATGAAACACTTTTGAAATTCCAAAACTAGTTTTTTTTGCATATGCAGTTAAGAGAAACCTTGCTTGATAAAACACCTTTTTATAGAATTCTGACCCTAAGAGAACAAAAATATTTTGCCCCACCTCAGGATCTATTCCTGCCCTCCTCAGTTCTGTTCTATGCCCTAGGAGGCCAATCCTTTTCGATTATATCCTCAGGCTTCATTTCTGGTTGGAGTCTCTTTGGGTTTGACCAATGAAGTACACTGACAGAACTTTGGAGGGCAGAGAGAGAAGACAACATATTTCTTTCTTGCTCCCTCCCCGATTTGGGCTGTATTTTATTAGCAGTGATTACCAATAACTTTATTGTTAGATCTAGGCCCTACATCAGCACATCTTTATCAGCATAGTCGCTTCAGTCGTGTCCGACTCTGTGCTACCCCATAGACGGCAGCCCACCAGGCTGCCCCGTCCCTGAGATTCTCCAGGCAAGAACACTGGAGTGGGTTGCCATTTCCTTCTCCAATGCATGAAAGTGAAAAGTGAAAGTGAAGTCGCTCAGTGTGTCTGACTCTTCTTGACCCCATGGACTGCAGCCTACCAGGCTCTTCTGTCCATGGGATTTGCCAGGCAAGAGTACTGGAGTGGGGTGCCATTGCCTTCTCTGCCTGCTATTGCTAGTCTCTGGGTATCTCAAAATCCCTAATTTGGTCTCTTAATCTTGCACATATCTCTCTGAATAGTCCCTACATTCAAGTTTCTTGAGCCAGCCGAGTTGGATTCTTTTTCCTGCTGGAAATCTATGCTGATAAAGATATGCTGATATAGGGCCTAGATCTATTGCCGCTATTTTGGTTCCATTAGAGTGGTCAGCTCAAGGGTGAAGCTTATATGTAAGTAAGAGCATGACAGAGAATATTAATCAAATTGTACTTGAAGCCATATATCTTCTGAATACAGCTTATTGAAGTAAGAACAGGTAGATACTTCTTTAATATGATAAAAATATATATGAACTTCTAACAAGAAGTTCTTCATGCTTGAGGAATAAATACTAGAAGCATTCCCATAAAAATCAGGAAGACAAGGCTGTTAGTTTTCACACAATTATTTATTTATTTTAATTGGAGAATAACTACACTATTGTGATGGTTTTTGCCATACATCAACATGAATTGGCTTCAGGTATACACGTTCACAGAATTAAACATAGTATTTATATTGGAAAGGAGGCAAGATTATCATTACTGCAAATGAAACAAACCTGAGAGAACCAATTACAAACTATTTGAAACTTTAGGAACTCCATAAAGAGGCTGGTTATAAAATCAATATGCAAAAGCAATCACTTTCATATATAAAAATAATAAACGGTACATGTAAGATAAATATTCAATTTCTAATAATCAGGAAAGGTAAGCTACTTAAGAATAAACTTTTAAAATATGCAAAATATATTCATTCACACAACCATTTACTGATAAACTACAGTGTGCCAAGCAATGTTCTAAGAGTCATGTTTTTATTTTTTTTATATTTATATTGAAAAGGAGGCAAGATTATCATTACTGCAAATGAAACAAAGCTGAATCAATTAAAAACTATTTGAAACTTTAGAAACTTCATAAAGAGGTTGCTTATAAAATCCCTATGCAAAAAACAACCACTTTCATATATAAAAATAAACAGCATGTAAGATATTCAATTTCTAATAATCATGAGGAAAGATAAGCTATTTAAGAATAAACTTTAAAAATATGCAAAATATATTCATTTACACAAGTATTTACTGATAAACTACAGTGTGCCTAGCAATGTTTTAAGAGTTATGTTTTTTATATTTATATTGAAAAGGAGGCAAGATTATCATTAATGCAAATGCAACAAAGCTGAGAGAATCAATTAAAAACTATTTGAAACTTTAAAACCTTCATAAAGAGGTTGCTTATAAAATCACTATGCAAAAAACAGTTTCATATATAAAAATAAACAGAGCATGTAAGATATTCAATTTCTAATAATCATGAGGAAAGATAAACTACTTAATAACAAAAAACAATCAGTTTCATATATAAAAATAAACAGAGCATGTAAGATATTCAATTTCTAATAATCATGAGGAAAGATAAGCTACTTAAGAATAAAGTTTAAAAATATGCAAAATATATTCATTCACACAAGTATTTAGTGATAGCCTACAGTGTGCCAAGCAATGTTCTACATTTGTTTATAATTTGTACAAAACACATTTCAAAATAAAAACAAAATCCCACATCATACAAATGTTTATAATAATTAAGCAACACACATACATGTTCAGTTGTAAAATGTTAAATTTCTGTGACAAATATGCTTTTTTAAATACCAAGAACATTACAGAGTTAACAAGAGTCCTACAGATAATCTAGTAGTCAATGTGTTTTTCTTAAGTCTTCACTTTAACGCTGTTATTTTAGCACAGGTAAGCAAGCAGAGTCTTTTCACATGCTGGAACACTGGAATCCTTGGTTGCTACCGTATCAGCTGCCTTGCAAACAAGAAACGAACCATTTAAAAAATGTTTTAAGTGAACAACTTGCGGACCCCAGGGATGAATAGACCTTAAGAATGCACAATTGTGAGCATTTACAACCGTCTCATGGCAACGCACTCCAGTGCTCTTGCCTGGAGAATCCCAGGGACGGGGGAGTCTGGTGGGCTGCCGTCTATGGGGTCGCGCAGAGTCGGAGACGACTGACGCTACGTAGCAGCAGCAGAAGTAGCACAACCATCTCAACTGTGGCAGAAGACTGTTCATGCCGTTTCTGAAACGAGATCTCAAAGCAACATAGTTGAAAATAAACGATGTTAACAACAAACTGGCATATGCACAATTTCTCCACCAATGTGTGTGTGAACCATTTAGTTAACTTTTCCACCTGTAAGAAAGCAACAAAAAACTGGACAACACGTTTCACAATCTCATTAATATTCACAATTACAGCGGCTACAACTCAGCACACTGCATCACCAATGCTGCCCAGAGCCAGTTTATACTTAAATTACGTTCTTTACCCCAAGTGAACGTTTGTCCACAGTCACTGGCCAGTGTACATATGAACGAAAATTTCTAGCTTTGGGGAGAAACATGCTGCTGCAATCACCTTACTCTGCTTCTTCTGCTCCTTGACTCAGGCTTACAAACCTTTTCATGTTACTCTCTTTTTTGGTCAGTTTTCTTGCCTGTGGGGGTGGGGGTTTGGGCCTGCTGACCCTGCCCACTTGAAGAGGCTGCCTGCTGTGCTGCTCTCTGCTTTACTACCCAATCAAATGCGTAGTCATATTGGTAATTCAGGGTCCTGAAAAGAGTGCGGAAAAGCTGCCTCAGGTAGGTGTAATCCGGGGCTTCCCCAAAGCGCAGTCCACGACAATAGTTTAAGTATGTAGCAAATTCTGCGGGAAATCCATTACATAAATCTTCAATAGGTGTGGCCATCTTAATTTCGCAAATCTTTTCGTATTTTTGCTTCATTGTTACAGCCTTTATTCCTTGCCACGGCAGGCTGCTTCTATTAAAATACATCAAAACAAATCCTAATGATTCCATGTCATCTCGGCGACTCTGTTCAATACCAAGATGTGAATTGAGGCTAGCATACCGAGCAGTACCAGTGAGACTTTTATTTTCTTTGTATGGTATGTGTTGCTTTGTCTTGCCGTCTCTGTACCTTTTGGACAAACCAAAATCAACAAGGAATAACTGGTTTGACCTTAGGGAAGCTGGGTCCTGAGAAGTACTTTCAGTCATGTCCCTTTTCCTCTTCCTTGCTTGACATTCTAAACACACATTACAGTGAGACACAGCACCCATTAGAAAGTTATCTGGTTTAATATCTCTGTGTATAAAATCCTTTGTATGCAAATATTCGAGTCTACAGATCATCTGGTCAGCTAACATAAGTACAGTTTTCATTGTGAACCGTCTTGAACAGTAATTGAAGAGGTCTTCGAGGCTGGGGCCAAGAAGATCCATGACTAGCACATTATAGTCCTTTTCCTGACCATACCACCGTATGCGGGGAATGCCAACCCCGCCCTGAAGAAGCTTATAGAGTTTGCTCTCATACAGCAACAGGGGCTGCCTCGCTTTCTGAGGTTCTAGCTTCACCGCCACTTCCTCACCGTCGGTGATATTGATCGCCAAATAGACTTTCCCGAAGGAGCCAGACCCAATCTTTCTTACCAGCTTATAATTCCCTCCAGCAATGAATTCGGACCTGGAGCCACTGCTGCTCGCCATTCTTCGAGACAAAGATGGAGGCTGAGGCTAAACCCGGACACGTCAAATGGGAGGATAGAGGCCTCGAGGGCTCGTCCACCGAGCAAAGCAGCGGAAGCCGGCAGGAAACCGGCAGGAAACCGAAACCGCTGGCTCTTTCTTGGGATTACAGACCCCAAAATAGGCCAAGCAGAACCGGATCACTGCTGCCGTCAGTTTCTTTTGGCCAAGCCGCTGATGGTTGAGGGGGTTCTCGAGGTTACTAGGTTTCTGGTGGTTGCCACCTCTGCCTCACTTTCTCAGTGAAAAAGGGGAGCACTGAGTTAGGCCGCGAAACCGCTTCCACGGGCTTGAGGGACTTCCGTTACACCACAAACGCCACCATCTTGGTAGTCCGGCACCAGCCAACCCAATATGTCTGCAGCTCCCAGAAGCCTCTTCTTCAGCGCGGGGCATTCTGGGAAAGGAATCTGGGAGTCTTATATTTTTAACGTACAAATTCTGCTGGGAAAATAAATGAAGGCAAATAACTAGAAAAACTGGGTTCCCAAGGGGAAAAAATATTCGGTTCCCCAGAAACTTATTTATCTTGTAACTTCATTTAGATTCCTCAGAACTTATTCATCTTATAACTGGAAGTTGGTACCCTTTGACTAACAGTCCCCCCCATTTCCCCTTTCCTGCAGTCCCTAGCACCCACCATTCTACTCTGTTTTTATGAATTTGGCTTTTAGGTTCTACATATAGTACCATCCATCTTGTCAAAAATAGAATTTCCTTCTTTTCTATGGCTGAATAATATTCCGTTATATATATATAAAAATAAGCTACTCAAGAATTAACAGGTTTCTTTTTTTTCCCCCCCTTTTTAATCCTTATACCTTTCTTTTTTTTAAATTTTATTTTATTTTTAAACTTTACATAATAACAGGTTTCTTTTTCTCCACATCCTCACCAACACTTGTTATCTCTCTCTTTTTTTTTAAATAGCCATTCTAACTGATGTGAAGTGGTAACATTGTTTTTAATGCAAGGCTTTATTGGAGCCTCTGCAGCAGCAGCAGGGAGCAAGAACAAACAATAGATTGCCTTGCTTGCTCGGTCCCTGAGGGGAGGTGAACTTGTTCCTTATATGGGGTGAGGGTAGGGGTGTGTTCAGGGGCTGGGCCAGAGGGGTGGCTTAGGTGGTTTGCAGGGGGCATGCTCAGTACCCTGCTTTTACACCCTGTTTTTGCTCCACTCTCTTCAAAAGTGGCAGTTGAGTTTTTTTGTCTGTATCTTGTGTCCACAATTTGCCCCAGCCGTGTATTCTTGCAGTTACTTTTAGTCCCATAGTGTCTTTGTATTGAGTTGCTCTAAGAGAGGTATGTCTAAGTACAAGCATTGCAGTACTGCAGCAAAAGGTCTCAGGTCCCTGCCTGTCCCTTTCCCCTCTGAGAGACTCCACATCCTTATTCTTAATCGGTAAGGACTTGACTGTCTCTTCTTCTGACACTTCTTCCAACTGGATGGGGGCCACAGACACTAGCCTATCCTAGAGGTGTAGAAGTCCCTCAATGACTGTTTCAAGGATCTGTTTTGACCTGGGCCAACTGCTGGAATAGGTTGAACTTGAACCATCAGGAGCCTTACTTCAAGCTTTGTATCCTAGAAGACACAAACTTACAAACTTAACCAAAATGTTAAACAAACAAGTGCTAAAAAAGGAGAACTATAATAGCCATTAAAGGGCCTAGAAAGGGAAGGAACCAGGTTAACTTTGGGAGGGTTCCCTTAACTGTTGACCAGACAGAGGAAGTGATGTTGCCCCTGTCAGGAAACCATTCCGCTTAGGTATATATTTTTGTTAATCTCAGGGTTAAAGCTTAACATATTTATCTATTTTAGAATGGAAGATCTGGACTTCTTGGTCCCAGGAGTTCTCCCTTGGACTGAAAAGTCTTAGTCACAGGTTTACAATAGTAGGGAAGACAACAGAGCACTAGAGAAGATACAGTATAAATCAGTATGACTGATTTACTGAAAAGAAAAGCGTTATAAAAAAAAAATGAAAATCTCCTGCCAGAAATCTTTTTATACCTTGTGAGATCCAAGAGAACAAACTAGAGAACTAGTTTTGAGTTTTCCCACCCATATTGAATAGTGAGGATTGGTGGTTAATTGCCTGCTGAAATCCAAGCGGCTTGTCGAATTTTCTCAGTGTTGGTTTCTACCTGTTATGGGCATCAGGGTTGCTTTTTCTGGGAAACCCTGGTGCCCCGGGTTCCAAGGAAATTAAGGACTTCAATAGTATTCTGATCTGAGGCCTCCATGGTGGGGATGCATATTAATATGTCCTCTACATACTACAGAATGGCCCCTTCTTTTAGGTGTATTTCCCTCACCCAGGGCCTAGGTGAACAAGTGTGGCCTGTCCTGAAAACTCTGAGGCAATACTGTCCAATTATATTGGCCAGAGTGGGGGTTAGTCCACTTGGAGGCAAATAGATACTGAAGTGAGAGATGAACTGGGATGCAAAAGACAGCATCCTTGAGGTCAAGCACAGTAAAATATTTGGCATCTCCAGGAATCTGGACTAATATATTATAAGGATTGGCCACAGGTGATGGATAGGGACCACTGCATCGTTTACTACTCTAAGGTCTTGTACCACTCTATATTCCCAATTTGGTTTAACTGGCAGAATAGGGGTATTGCATGGAGACTGACAAGGTACTAAGAGGTGATGTTTTAAGTATTTATCTATGAGGGATTGCAAACCTTTTTTTCTTCCAACTTTATGGGATCCTGTCTTGTTAGGATAAGCAACTTATGGCTTAAGGTTAATTTTTACAGATTGGACATTTATAGCCTTCCCAGGGATTCCTTTGTCCCAAACAGCAGGGTTTACTGCATATAGAATGTGGCTGTGAATAGCACCTTGCTCTTCCAGCTGGTCTGTCTTAGAGTCAAGAAAAGGGACTGCTCAGGGCCTCCTTATCATAATATGGCTCCTAATAATAACATGGATCCCAGAGGTCTTCCCTAGTAGTGGAGTAGGGCACTCAGGCACAACTAAAAAGGCATGTGAGATCAAAAACTGTTCAAACTGGCAAGTGAGAGGCCCAGTGAAGTAACAGGCATGAGTCTTTCCATCAACACCAGTCACAGTACAGCTTTTGGAGGAAAGATGCTCAGTGCAAGAGATCAGAGCAGAGTAAATGGCTCCTGCATCCATTTAAAAATTGAATTTCTTACCTTCTATGTTAGGCTTCCCTGGTGGTTCAGTGGAAAAAGGATCTGCCTGCAACGCAGGAGACTCAGAAGACTTGAGTTCAATCCCTGGGTTGGGAATGATCCCCTGGAGAAGGAAATGGCTACCCACTCCAGTAGTTTTGCCTGGGAAACCCCATGGACAGAGGAGCCTGGAAAGCTACAGCTCATGGGGTCGCAGAGAGTTGGACACAACAACTGAAGTTACTGAGCACACACCTGCCATGTCAAGAACCATCCAAGGCTCCTCAGTGGAGGTACACATCTAGTTGGGGGTTGCCACCAGAATCCCTGGGCCACCTCAGTCATCCAGCATGGCCATATCGGGAGCAGGAGCCCCCTTTCACCCTCAGAACTGGGGACAGTTCTACTTCTAATGACCTATTTGTTTGCAGACTGGGCATGGACCAGGGGGTTCTTTTGGTACTTTTGGGCTCAATGGCCAGTTGACTTACATCTGAAGCATTCTTCCTTGCTGGTTTACCTCTGAGGTGGATGGTTAAACTTCCTCAGCCCCCTTGGGCTGTCCTGAGTTTGCAACGCATGGCTAACAGCTATAGCCATCAGTTTAGCTTGAGCCATGGCCTGCCTGTTTTCACATTGGGTTCTCTCTTCCTCCTCAGCTTGATCTCTATTATTAAATACTCCAAAGGACAACTGTAGGAGTTGTGTAATTGGGGTTTGTGGGCCTAATTGTTAACTTTTGGAGTTTCTACCTAATATCAGGGGCAGACTGTCTGATAGGGTGTTGTCCCAGCAGGGACTGATCTTTGGGAGTGGATGAATCAGTGTTAGTAAATTTTCTAAAAGCTTCCACAAGCCAACCCTGAAAGAGGGCTAGATTTTCTTTCTTTTCTCAGGTTACTCCTTTAACCTTTTTCATAGTTAAATGGCTTTTTGATATATTTTCTCATCCTTTCTAATACACATTGGATTGTGTGCTTCCTGGCTTCTCTTCCATCCTGGGACTTATAATTCCAATGGGGCTCCTGATTTGGGACTCATCTCCACCCATAATGAAATGTTTGAGTTAGTACCTGCCAAGTTGGTCACCATGCACCTGGGCTGCTGCCCAAATTCTTTGTTTTTCCTCAGGGATACAGCAAGTAGACAAGACTATTTGAACATCCTTCTGAGTTAAATCAAAGGCCATAGTTAGGGCCTGAGGCCCTTCAACAAACTTACTAGGGTCTTCCAGTCTCTGTTTGGGTTGGTCTAAACTGGTTACAAGGGGGGGGGGCATATATTCTGATTGTCCCTTCACCATTTGCCACTTCCCTAAGAAGGCACATTTTTCCTGATCCTGGGTGACAGGAAGTTTCACTACGAGTTGCTCCAGAAGGACTAGTATCTCCCTTCTGAAGTAAAGGAGGCTATAAAAGGACATAGGGAGGTGAAGTGTGGAATTGGTCAGAGGAATCTGAAGAAATAGATGCTTCTAGGGAAGTAGGTAGCCCTGGAAAAGCAGGGGAGACTTGGTTTCCTCCCTGAAAATTGGGGTGATTAAAGGAGGATCATCTAAAATGTCAAAAGTGTTTTCTGATTCCCCATGCTTTCAATTACAGGAGCCACATAGAGTAGGGTTTTGGTAAAGGACCATGAAGGCTTGAACATAGGGAACCCCAGTCCATTTTCCTATCTTGGGACAGTAAAGATTCAATTGCACAGTGGTATTGTAATTTAGAGACTCATTTTTCTCCACCCCTCCAACTTATATAAAGGCCAGACAGTGTTAAGAGTTTAATTTTTTCCATTTTATGCAATTTCCAGTTTTTGAGGATATATTCCAGAGGTGTTTCTTCTGGCTTAGAAGAGGATTCTCCCATGTTGAGTAACTTGCAACTAAGACTGCTCCTAGAAATGATGTCCAGCATCTCAGAGACATTTACTAGGAAGCTTTTGTCAGAAGAGAGTCAGAGAGTTCTCTGAATTCCCTTCTTACCTAATGGGATTTTGAGCCTCCACTACTCTCCCATCACATAACCAGATATCTCTGGTTGACCCAGCCCCTCATGCCATAGTTCTGTGATAAGGGATGTTTGAACCAGTGCCAGTGCATTGCCAGGGCTCTCTTTGAGGGGGATCTGTTGTCTATAAGGCTTATGGACTAGCAACAATTTCCCCTAGGTTGGGGTGTATTCCTTGAGATTGAACATTTATGAAGCCTAAAGGATGTGGGCTGCTTGGAAGTGCCCAGCAATAGGTAGTCTGTAACAGTGTATGGGCTGCCAAGGCCTGGAGTAAAGGGGGTCCCTGGGGTACAAAAAGGAACTCCTGGAGGAAATAGAGTTGGGTGTAATAGACAATGCCACAGGATCAGGCCTAGAGGTGGGAGTATTCCCACAGGGGATTTTTTTGAACATAGAGTAAGGTGAAAGACTAAACAGCAGAAGAACCCCAAACCCTTTCCCCTATCTGTTTGGTGGCTGTGATAAAATTGGGGAGAGCCTGATGATCCCATCTGATACATGCAGCAGCAAGTATGGACCATGTTTCTCATGTAATTTAACATAATAAATGAACCAGTTTAGGATCTCTCTTTGGGATGCTCCAGAGATCCTTTGAAGCATCCAAAGTTAGTTGGAGGTCAAAAGTACTGTAATTAGAATTTAATATTTGGGAAATTTGTAAAAAAAGATAGCAAAAATTTTACCTGGTCAGATAGGATCATAGGTCGCTGTGAAACAATTATTCCCTGAGCCAAGGTGAAAAAAAATTCTCGAGACAGCAAAAGAGACACTGATGTATAGAACAGTCTTATGGACTCTGTGGGAGAGGGAGAGGGTGGGAAGATTTGGGAGAATGGCATTGAAACATGTAAAATATCATGTATGAAACGAGTTGCCAGTCCAGGTTCGATGCACGATACTGGATGCTTGGGGCTGGTGCACTGGGACGACCCAGAGGGATGGAATGGGGAGGGAGGAGGGAGGAGGGTTCAGGATGGGGAACACATGTATACCTGTGGCGGATTCATTTTGATATTTGGCAAAACTAATACAATTATGTAAAGTTTAAAAATAAAATAAAATTTAAAAAAAAGTTAATACAGATCACTTAAAGGCACAGAAACTCACATAATCTGTTATCAAGAGCAGCATTCCAAGAAAACTGTTCTTTTATGAGAGAAACCAAAACCAGACTTTCATCAACCTACTCCTAATAAAATTCACTTACTTAATTAAATTTAATCCAACTTTAGAAAACCCTAGCCACATACAAAATTCTTTTCTCAACTTCCTCTTCTGCAAACTTTCTGTAGTCATACTTTGTGCCTTATTCTTTCCACTTAGAATTAACAAGCTGTAGGACAAAATCACCCCTTTTTCCTTTAAAAATATATATATTTCCATTCCTCATACCCTCTTTTCGGAAAACACACATCCTACTTTCCTTAGGCAACCATGAACTGTCTTTTACATTAACATTCTACAGATGGGTAAAGAAAATCTCAAGATGACACAAAATAGCTTTAGTTTCTTCTCAGAAGAAGGTAAATTTACCTTCTCAAAAGTAGGTAAATTTAGACCTATTTTGCAATTAGTGTTCCAATTGCTTGCTTGCTTCCTTTGCTTTAGTTGTGTCTGACTTTGCAACCCTATGGATTGTAGCCCACCAGGCTCCTCTGTCCATGGGATTCTCCAGGCAAGAATACTGGAGTGGGTTGCCATTTCCTTCTTCAGGGGATCTTCCCAGGCCATGACTCCTGTGTCTCCTGCATCGGCAGGCCAATTCTTTACCACTAGTAGCACCTGGGAAGCCCAATAGTTTATTTAAAATGAATATTCAATGAATTCCTATTTTTTAACTTGATTTAGGTTACCAAAATTTGAAGAGACTATTTTTAGATGGACATTTCCAAAGCATAATTATTCTTGTAGAGTTAACCAAAAAGCTCCTATCCTACTACATTTACTTAAAAATGTAATCATATCACGTTGTTTTCCCTGTTGACAAATCTCATAACAGAAAGAATGTGCACTTATTGACTTTCAGTAACCCTCGCTGCAATAAGAATATTGTACTTGACATTGATGATTCTAAAAACAAGACTATATTAATTAAACCCACAAGCTTAAGCTAGCTCTAATAACAGATATTAACTAAATATTGACTATCTCCCAGACCACGTGAATGCAAAATGTATTCTGGTGAGTTTTCTTTTATATTTCTAAGAATGTGTATAAACACTCAATTTCCTTTAAGCTAATTAAATACAGCTCATTTACAAGTTAATTTTTACATAGAAACAAACAGAACCAGAGACCTCATAGTTTTTCTGCTTGAATTTAGAATGGCCCTTTCCCCACCTCCGTCTGGGGGACTACAGGTGGATCAGGTAGTTCCTGAGAGCCCAGGGAGAATAGTTACATTGCAAAGGCAGAGAAGAGAGATGCAAGCTCCTGGAGCCAAGTTTAAAAGCTTAGTTTGCAAAGGCAGAGGAGGGGAAAATGCAAGCTCCTTTCCTTTCGTTTTGTTCTTTTACATCCCACCAAGGGGACTTCCCTGGTGGTCCAGTGGTTAAGAACCTGCCTGCCAATGCAGGGGACAAGGGTTTAATGTCTGGTCTTGGAAGATTTCACATGCTGCGGAGCAACTAAGCCGGGGTGCACCACAACTATTGAGCCCACATGCTGCAACTGCTGAAGGACTTGTGCCCTAGAGCCAGTGCTCCACAACAAGAAAAGCCAGAGCAATGAGAATCCAGTGCACAACTAGAGGAGTCCCTCACTTGCTGCAACTAGAGAAAGCCCGTCTGTAGCCACAAAGACCCAGCACAGCCAAAAATAATTTTTTTTTTAATCCCACTAAGTAATGCAAGGCTGGAGTCTCAGGCAAGGTGGGCTGTGTTTGTATTTCAAGGTTTAAATGTTCCACTGTGCCCAAAATTTTGGCAGAGACTTGCAGAAGCAGTTGGACAAACAAAACTACATAAAACAAAGATACCAATTACAAAAACTTACAGACACAAACAAGTAGTTTTCAGGATAAAGGGGATGGGAGTGTAGGTATAAGGATCAAGGGAGAAGTAAAGGGAGGAGGTACAGAAAAGACTGAAAAAGAGAAAGAGATGACAGAGAAATAAAGGTGAGAATACTGGGATGACAGGACTTCCAGCCACTACATGATATGAGGTTTAAACCTCTATTACTTTCTTAAATGTCCCATCAAGGAGAGCATGCTGGACTGCTCTCCTTGAGCAGTCTGGTCTGCAGGATGTGAGGTGAGCCTTTCCCATCTTTACTTGTCACCTGTCAATTGCTGGCCAGAGGAAGCATGGTCTCACAAGCTTAGAGGGGTGATACTGTAGCTGCCCAATGTCCACTCTCTTGGAAGGAGAGGACGGAGAGAAGTAGAGAGA
Organism: Bubalus bubalis; assembly: GCF_019923935.1. NCBI lineage: Eukaryota > Metazoa > Chordata > Mammalia > Artiodactyla > Bovidae > Bubalus > Bubalus bubalis. The sequence goes on from NC_059181.1 coordinate 92,558,239, forward strand.
TTTCAAGAGAGGGAAAAGGACAAGTGGGAGGGGAAAGCATTGCCTGAGTGAGGGTACTGAGGCCCCCAGGGCCCAGGAAGGCAGACTTACCAACCTTCATGACACTGAAGATGGTCAGGTGGCTACTTGTCACTCATGGGGAAGCTGTATTAGTGGTCCTGGAGGTGCCCAGATCCTCTTCCCAGAAAGTACAACTGCCCCATGTTGGGTGCCATAAATCTGATACCAACCAGGTTTCTTGGCCTTCCTCAAGCAATAGAAATTGACTAGAGGTCAGACAGGAAATCCAGGCAAGAGTTTATTGGCCCCTGTGCTGTCTTGGGAGGTGGGGGAGGGGTCAGGATGGGGCAATCAAGAGCAAACAAGTTCCCTTGTGTGTTCTGTAACATAGTCTTATAAAAATGCCAATTATCCTTCAGTTGACTTTCGAATTAATTATAATCCAAGTGGAAATAAAAGCAAGATTTTTAAGGGAATTTAACAAAATAATTCATTTTATCTGTAAATAAACACATATGACTGAGAAGGTAAATCATGAAAAAGGATAGAGAGGCCTTACTCTTCCAGATATTAAAACATATTATAAAGACACTATAATTAAAACAGTTTTGTACATAGAAAGAAAAAATAAGAGATTAAAGGAACACAGAGAATCAAAAAATAGATCCAAATATATGTGGATATTTAGCTCATGATAAAGGTGGCATTTAAAATCAGGAACTAGAGAGGTATTATTTGATAATTGATATTAGGAAAATTTGCTAACTATTTGGAAAGAAATAATTCATATGTTAATAAAACTGTAAAAATATATTCATAATAACATTGAGATGTCATTTGCTTTTTTCACTGTGTTGACATTTATACAAATGGTGCAAAAGGAATGTTGGGTAAAATTTCTAGCTTACTGATAACAGAGACAATACAACCAAAAAAAATTGTATATGGACCAAAATTTAAACATTAAAAAACACATCTACAAATTAGAAGAACACACAGGTCTTCCTGAGCAGGACACAAAACTCAAAAAATGTAAAGAAAGAATTGATAAATTTTGTATCATAAAGATTTTAAAAATACAAAAAATCTATAAAGCATAAGTCCAAAGAAAATTATAAACTGGGAAAATAATTATAATGCTTATGACAATCTAAGAGCTCATTTTCTTAATATACAGGAAGTTCTTGTGTATTAATAAGAAAAAGATTAAAATCCTAGTGGAAAAATGGGGAAAAGTAGTTCACAGAAAGAGAAATACAAATAGTTAAAGTTAGGGGAAGATGTTTAATCCCACTTATAATTTAAGAAATCAAAAAATTTTGAATCTCAACATGGAATATAAAACCAAAATTTAAGAGGTGAGTGTTGGGAGCATGGATAAAATTTAAAATGAACTTCTGCATAGAAGGAACATAACTCAACATAATAAAAGCCATATATGATAAACCCACAGCAAACATTATCCTCAATGGTGAAAAATTGAAAGCATTTCCCATAAAGTCAGGAACAAGACAAGGATGCCCACTCTCACCACTACTATTCAACAGAGCTTTGGAAGTTTTAGCCACAGCAATCAGAGAAGAAAAAGAAATAAAAGGAATCCAAATTGGAAAAGAAGAAGTAAAACTCTTACTGTTTGCAGATGACATGATCCTCTACATAGAAAACCCTAAAGATGCCACCAGAAAATTACTAGAGCTAATCAATGAATATAGTAAAGTTGCAGGATATAAAAAATTAACACACAGAAATCCCTTGCATTCCTATACACTAACAATGAGAAAACAGAAAGAGAAAATAGGGAAACAATTCCATTCATCATTGCAATGAGAAGAATAAAATATTTAAGAATAAATGTACCTAAAGAAACAAAAGACTTATATATAGAAAACTATAAAACACTCATGAAAGAAATCAAAGATGACACAAATAGATGGAGAAATATACCATGTTCGTGGATCGGAACAATCAATATAGCAAAAATTAATATACTACCCAAAGAAATATATAGATTCAATGCAATCCCTATCAAGCTACCAACAGTATTTTTCACAGAACCAGAACAATTAATTTCACAATTTGTATGGAAATACAAAAAAACCTTGAATAGCCAAAGCAATCTTGAGAAAGAAGAATGGGACTGGAGGACTCAACCTGCCTGACTTCAGACTATACTACAAAGATATAGTATACTGTAGTATACTACAAAGACAATATACCATACTGTCATCAAGACAGTATGGTACTGGAACAAAGACAGAAATATAGATCAATGGAACAAAATAGAAAGCCCAGAGATAAATCCACGCACCTATGGACACCTTGTCTTTGACAAAGGAGGCAAGAATATTCAATGGAGAAAAGACAATCTCTTTAACAAGTGGTGCTGGGAAAACTGCTCAACCACTTGTAAAAGAATGAAACTAGAACACATACTAACACCACATTCAAAAATAAACTCAAAATGGATTAAAGATCTAAATGTAAGACCAGAAACTATAAAACTCCTAGAGGAAAACATAGGCAAAACACTCTCTGACGTAAATCATAGCAGGATCCTCTATGACCCACCTCCCAGAGTAATGGAAATAAAAGCAAAAATAAACAAATAGGACCTAATTAAACTTAAAAGCTTTTGCACAATGAAGGAAACTATAAGCAAGGTGAAAAGACAGCCTTCAGAATGGGAGAAAATAATAGCAAATGAAACATCTGAAAAAGAATTAATCTCAAAAATATACAAGCAACTCCTGCAGCTCAATTCCAAGAAAACAAACGACCCAATCAAAAAGTGGGCCAAAGAACTAAACAGACATTTCTCCAAAGAAGACATACAGATGGCTAACAAACACATGAAAAGATGCTCAACATCATTCATTATCAGAGAAATGCAAATCAAAACCACAATGAGGTACCATCTCATGCTGGTCAAAATGGCTGCTATCAAAAAGTCTACGAAGAATAAATGCTGGAGAGGGTGTGGAGAAAAAGGAATCTTCTTACACTGTTGGTGGGAATGCAAACTAGTACAGCCAGTATGGAGAACAGTGTGGAGATTCCTTAAAAAACTGGAAATAGAACCGCCATACGACCCAGAAATCCCACTGCTGGGCAGACACACTGAGGAAACCAGAATTGAAAGAGACACGTGTACCCCAATGTTCATCGCAACAGTGTTTACAATAGCCAGGACATGGAAGTAACCTAGATGTCCTTTGGCAGACAAATGGATAAGAAAGCTGTGGTACATATACACAATGGAGTATTACTCAGCTATTAAAAAGAATGCACTTGAAGCAGTTCTTCATGGGAAATAGATGGGGAAACTGTGGAAACAGTGTCAGACTTTATTTTTTTGGGCTCCAAAATCACTGCTGATGGTGATTGCAGCCATGAAATTAAAAGATGCTTACTCCTTGGAAGGAAAGTTATGACCAACCTAGATAGCATATTCAAAAGCAGAGACATTACTTTGCCAACAAAGGTCCGTCTAGTCAAGGCTATGGTTTTCCAGTGGTCATGTATGGAAGTGAGAGTTGGACTGTGAAGAAAGTTGAGCACCAAAGAATTGATGCTTTTGAACTGTGGTGTTGGAGAAGACTCTTGAGAGTCCCTTGGACTGCAAGGAGATCCAAGCAGTCCATTCTAAAGGAGATCAGCCCTGGGTGTTCTTAGGAAGGAATGATGCTAAAGCTGAAACTCCAGTACTTTGGCCACCTCACGTGAAGAGTTGACTCATTGGAAAAGACTCTGATGCTGGGAGGCATTGGGGGCAGGAGGAAAAGGGGACGACAGAGGATGAGATGGCTGGATGGCATCACTGACTCGATGGACGTGAGTTTGAGTGAACTCCGGGAGTTGGTGATGGACAGGGAGGCCTGGCATGCTGTGATTCATGGGGTCGCAAAGAGTCAGACACGACTGAGCAACTGAACTGAACCAAATGAAGTGGATGAAACTGGAGCCTATTATACAGAGCGAAGTAAGTTAGAAAGAAAAACACCAATACAGTATATTAATGCATGTATATGGAATTTAAAAAGATGGTATGATGACCCTATATGTGAGACCACAAAAGAGACACAGATGTAAAGAACAGACTTTTGGACTCTGTGGGAGAAGGCAAGGGTGGGATGATTTGAGAGAATAGCATTGAAACATGTATATTATCATAGGTGAAATAGATCGCCAGTCCAGGTTTGATGCATGAGACAGGGTGCTCAGGGCTGGTGCACTGGGATGACCCTGAGGGATGCGATGGGGAGGGAGGTGGGAGGGAGAGTCAGGATGGGGAATGCATGTACACCCATGGCTGATTCATGTGAATGTATGGCAAAAACCACCACAATATTGTAAAGTAATTAGCCTCCAATTAAAATAAATTTTAAAAAAAGAAAAAATAAATAAAATGAACTTCCACTTTGACCCAGTTATTTCACTTCTATGAATTTCTACTGAGGAAATAGTGCTACAATTGTAAAATATATATGTAAACAAAGGTTCCCAGGTGGTGCAGCAGTAAAGAATCTGCCTGCCCATGCAGGAGACACAGGGTTCAATCCCTGGGTCTGGAAGATCCCCTGGAGGAGGAAATGACAACCCACTCCAGTATTCTTGCATGGAATATCCCATGGAAAGAGGAGCCTAGCAGACTACAGTCCATAGGGTCATAAAGAGTGGGTCACAACTGAGCACACATGCATATGTAAACAAAGGTCCCCACTGTTGCAGTTTTGTAATAGACAAAGATGGGGACACGACTGAGCGACTGAGCTGAACTGAACTGACTGAAGATGGGGAAGAGGCTAAATATCAACCAGTAATAGATCAGTTGAATTTTAGTAAATTCACACTACAGAATACTATTGCAGCTGATAAAATGTTGTACATGGTATATAAGGTGAAAAATAGTGTGCAGAATAATTTGCATAGTATGATCTCAAATTATTTTAAAAAGGCACATGTGTACACACACTCACATATAACATATCTACATTATTTTCTTTTTGGTGGTGTATGTGAAACAAACAAAAAAAAACCTGAGTCAATTGAAAAGTTAGCAGCAGTTTTCACAGGATTTATCCTAGGATTGAGGTAGATGGGTTATCATGGTGGTTATAAGAAGAGTGGAAAATTTGAGACATTTTTATTTTCTGCTTCTCTCTTCCTAGTTAACACTTTCTTTCCTTAATGTCAATTCAAAATTTCTCTCCTTTCACTCAGCAAGGAAACCTTACCCAATCCCCAGACACTGCCTCTTCTTTCAGCATATTAATAGTGTTCCTTTCCTTCAAAATATTTTGTTCAGTTTGTATGTATATGTGATTATTTCATTATTTTCTTCACTATGAGAGCAGAGTTAGTGTCTGCTTTTGCTCATCAACTTATTCACAATAAGCACAGTATTTGTGACAACTCTCCCTCTTCATCTCCCACTCCCAATATTTTGATGTAGACAGTTACATCTTCTCAGTCTTACATAAAGAGTTATGAGAGTGCAGTTGTTAAACATCTCCATCACACAAACACAGATGAAGGAAAACACAGCAGAAACAAATAGCAAACATCACACTAAATGGTGAAATTTTAGGGGCATTCTCAAAGACAAGGTCAGGAGGCTCTCAGTCACCATTATTATTCAACATAGTTCTGGAGGTTCTGGCTGATGTAGTACATCCAGAAAATAAAAGAATAAGAGATATAATGATTGGAAAAGGCAAAATTAAAAAAAATCATCATTTTCAGATGATCATGTATGCATACTTAGAAAAACCAAAGTTATCAACTGAAAAACTACCAGCATACCTCTGAGTATTGTGGGTTCATTTCCGGACTACCATAATAAAGCTAGTATTTCAATAAAGTGAGTCATGTATTTCTTTGGCTTCTCAGTGCACAAAGAAGTTTTGTTTATACTATTGTTAGGTAGGAAGTTAGGCATGAGTAAAGAGGGGTGGCCTAGCCAAAAAGGATGCAAGCTGATCTCTAAACCCCATCCCAGACATCCCCAGGAGAGCTCACAAATCCCTACAAAAATAACCGCAGTGACTTTTCCAACTCCTGCACATGTTCCCTAAGCACACAGTGGATACAAACTAACCACAGGGGCTTCTCCAAGTAACCTTAGGCAGCTAGGAGCCCATTGTGCTGTGCTGAGTCGCTTCAGTCCAGTCCGACTCTGCCATCCTATGGACTATAGCCTGCCAGGCTCCTCTGTCCATGGGATTCTCCAGGCAAGAATACAAGAGTGGGTTGCCATTCTCTTCTCCAGGGGATATTCCCAATCCAGGGATCAAACCCACATCTCCTTCAGCTCCTGCATTGCAAGCAGATTCTTTACCCACTGACCCACCTGGGAAGCAGGAGCCCATTAAAGGCTCATAAATATTCTACACATATATACTTCATGGCAAATAGATGGGGAAACAGTGGAAACAGTGGCTGACTTTATTTTTCTGGGCTCCAAAATCACTGCAGATGGTGATTGCAGCCATGAAATTAAAAGACCCTTGCTCTTGGAAAGAAAGTTATGACCAACCTAGACAGCATATTAAAAAGCAGAGACATTGCCAACAAAGGTCCGTCTAGTCAAGGGTGTGGTTTTTCCAGTAGTCATGTATGGATGTGAGAGTTGGACTATAAAGAAAGCTGAGTGCCGAAGAATTGATGCTTTTGAACTGTGGTGTTGGAGAAGACTCTTGAGAGTCCCTTGGACTGCAAGGAGGTCCAACCAGTCCATTCTAAAGGAGATCAGTCGTGGGTGTTCATTGGAGGGGCTGATGTTGAAGCTGAAACTCCAATACTTTGGCCACCTGATGCAGAGAGCTGACTCACTTGAAAAGACCCTGATGCTGGGAAAGATTGAGGGCAGGATGAGAAGGGGACGACAGGGGAGGAGATGGTTGGATGGAATCACCGACACAACGGACATGGGTTTGGGTGGACTCCGGGAGTTGGTGATGGATAGGGAGGCCTGGCATGCTGCGGTTCATGGGGTCGCAAAGAGTCCAACACAACTGAGTGACTGAACTGAACTGAAACTGATAACAGATTGAATTAATGGAAGACATACATAGGCCGTTATATAACTTGCAGTTGTCAACTGGCCGTGAGTGTATGCCCATTTGCATTCCCTTTCCTTGATTGGTGGTGGGTACAAGCCCTATTTTGTACAGGGCATAACCAAAAGGAGGAGACAGGAAGTATAAAAAGGAGGAGACAGGAAGTATAAAAAGGTGGAGAGCCAAGGAAGTATAAAAAAGGGGAAGCCAAGAAAGTATATAAAGGGGGAAGCCAAGAGAGATTATGAGGACAACTCCTTTGGGATTGGCCTGTTCCCATGTCTTGGGAGTGTCTGTCTAATAAAAGATCTGTCTGCTTGAGCTAAACTGAGCTGTAACCTGCCTGGTGTTTAAAACCCTTTAGTCCACCATTCCAAATATTTGTTATAATGAGATAAGAACAGAAGAAGAAAAATAAACTGATCTGACACTATAGTGTAGCTTATTAAGTGTACAAAAGTATTATGTCTTTAAAAATGTACTTAGGATGCAGGATACAGGAAGCTTGGGGCTGGTGCACTGGGATGACCCAGAGGGATGGGCTGGGGAGGGAGGTGGGAGGGGGTTTCAGGATGGGGAACATGTGTACACCCGTGGCGGATGCATGTTGATGTATGGCAAAACCAAGACAATATTGTAAAGTAAAGAAAAAAAATAAAAAACAAAACAAAAACAACAAAAAAAAAAGTTTGTGAATAAAACAAAGTTTTAGCAGTAAAAAAAAAAAATGTACTTAGGGACTTCCCTGCTGGTCCAGTGGCTAAGACTCTGGGCTCCCAATAAAGGGGGCCTAGGTTTGATCTCTGGTCATGGAACTGATCCCACATGCCCCAGCTAAAAGTTTGCATGCTGCAACTAAAGATCCTGTGTGCCTCAACTAAGACCTGGCACAACCAAATAACTAATTTTTTTTAAATGTGTATGCTTTAATTTAAAAATGTTATTAGTAAAAAATGCTAATCATCATTTGAGTTTTCAATAGGTTGTAATGTTTTTGCAATAGTAACATCAAAGATCACAGATCACCATAACAAGTATAATAATAATGAAAAAGTTTGAAATATTGCGAGAATTACCAAGCTGTAATACAGAGACATGAAGTGAGCACATGCTGTTGGAAACGTGGCACCAATAGACTTGCTTGACAGAGTTGCCACGAACCTTCCTTTTGTGAAAAACTCAATATCTGTGAATCACAATAAAACAAAGCACAATAAAATGAGTTATGCCCGTATTAGAAATATTAAGAAAGGTCACTAAAAGTAAACATGTCAGAATTATTTCCTTTGACAATAACCTGGTAGAAAATATAATCATAAAAGGAATATCATCCCTCCAAAGCAACAAAACCATAAAACACCTAAGAATAAACTTAACAAGTAATGAGTATGAACTACCTGAAGAAACATAAAATTTATTGACGATCATAAAGCCTGGCATGCTGCAGTCCATCAGGTTGCAAAGAGTTGGACACGGCTGTGCAACTAAACAACAACAAGCAAAGGTTGATATGGATAGAAAGACCCAATTTTTAAAGATATCAGTTCTAAAATTAAAGTGCAGATTCACTGCACTTTAATGAGATTGTTAAAAGTGATTGCTTTCGGAACAATTACTGGTGGAACAGGCATTACAGGGAACTTTCACATTCCACTTTATACATTTCTGCATTGTTTGCACATTAAAAAATATAAAGAATGTGTATAACGTAGGAGAGAGAAAAACAGAGGTTGATTACCACTAAAAGGATATATCTTTTTTTTTTCCTAAGAGAGTACCTCTTAGATTTTTTAAGTCATAAATGATGCCTATCTGATGAGAGTTATGACCCTTCTTTGAACTAAAATGAACACATGCATCCACTTCACTTTGATACAATTGTAGGTAGAGCACAGAGGCGGCCAGTTGAGAACGCCTACTCTACATTTATCAGGACAGTCAGTGGGGAGAGGTGTACATACGGCTGAGGGGGCACCAAGGTGAGTGTAGGTTGTGGGCAAGTGACCCAGCAACAAGGCTGGGTTCCCCCTGGATGCCCTGATGTAAGAAGGCCGGAGGTGTGAGGCCAGCAGGCTGCATCTCTCAGGTCAGGTGGTATCAGCAGACAGCATAAGGAACAAGGATAACTGGGCCACCGTGAATCAGGGCAGAACACGACTGGCAGGCCTGGATGTTTCCCCCCCGCTCCCCCCCGCAATTGCTTCTTTAGGCTTCATGGAACTCTGCAGGAGTAGGTGGGAACAGCCATCCCCTTCTCTGCATCCCTGAGTTATCTCGGTGGAAATGTGAAGTATGGAGGGAGGAAAGAAGTCTAAGGTGTTTACTCAGGTTGGTCACCCGAGTAAAGTGGCATTTACCACCTTGGTCACCTGTCCATGTATATTTTAAGAGTGAGCAAAGAGAGTCAGGTGCCAGAATGCAGGGGATAAGAAACTCTGGAATATAGGGGAGGTGGGAAGGCATCACCTTCCTCCCTCCCCTCTTGACAAGGCAGGGACAATTTCTCCATCCCTCACACCCTCAACTTCTTCAGCCATAGTAGGTGGTAGTTTAGTTGCTAAGTTGAATCCAACTCTTTGCAACCCCATGGACTATAGCCTGCCAGGCTCCTCTGTCCATGGGATTTCCCAGGCAAGAATACTGGAGTGGGTTGCCATTTCCTCCAGGGGATCTTCCCAACCCAGGGATCAAACCTGTGTCCCCTACATTGGCAGGTGGATTCTCTGCCACTGAGCCACCAGGGAAGCCCTAGTAGATAAAAAGTTAATCTGGGATAGGTATTTAGAAAAGCCATAAAATCACAAGAGATTCACACAGCAGTCAGTCAAAACTTTGAGGTAACTGAATGTATTTCTTTCTTTAATCAAACTAGATATGATTGTATTGCTTTTATCAAATTGTAAGTTGACCCAAAATTTGAAAAAGTAAAATAGATCATTTGTTTAAAATGGCCAAGATTAGACAACCAGTCATCTTTGTGGACTAATACATAGACCATGTGAAAAATAACAGTTTCAATTTTAAAACTGTATTATATTTAGAAACTTTCTATATTTAGAAAGCTTCTTTTTGACTGTAACCAGTGGAAACATTTTCCTTGTGTTAGAAATAAATATAATAAATTTAATGAGGACTTTGGGGTTATTCCCTCACACTTAAATTCTTCTCCACTCAAACAAAAATAGCATCATTTTCTCTATATAGGAATAATGCATTACTGATTTTTTAAAAATGAACAGAAAAGTTTAAGAAAGTAAGATATTCCCACTGCCCATCTCCTTTTTTGAGATCTTAAATCTAATTTCATAGAGGGGTGTAGGAGAGAAGCTGTTCATTTGAGGCTGGGAAGGGGTGGAGGTGAAGGGAGAGGTGGGTGGACAGGGAGTAGAGGAGAGAAAAATTACTCCTCAAAGAGTAAGAAAAGACCGATGGACATGGGAACAGATGTTGTCTCTGTTAACCAAAGAAAGGCAAATGCCAACTACAAGAGAAGCTACTTCTGGTTTCTGGGATCAGCAGAGGAACATGAGTGGCAGGACCTGCTGTGGAGGGGAAGGAAGGGGGGTGGGCCAGCTCCTGCCGCACTGCTGGTGGGAGTGGTAATTGGGGTCCTGAGCTCACGAGTGACGTGGCTCTCACGTGAGCAGGAGCTAGACATTTGCAGACGTCCTTCTAATCCTGGTCTTCGTTTGGTCCGGTTGCCATCTCCCTTTTACCTCGAAGGCGGGCGGGCTTGTGGCCAGGAGAAGAGGAGGAGGAGGAGGTAACTCTGCCCTGCTGCCAGCAGGTCTATGTGTGGATGGGCTCTTGCCTGGGGGATTCCTGCGGTGCTGGTAGCGGAGGGTGGAGGCTACAGAGGGACACGGCTCGCTTTCTCCACACCCTTGCACTGTTTCCTCGGCATTTCCAAGAACAAAAATGGTGGACACTTGGGAGCCAGATTCCAGGGGACATCCCAGACCAGGAAAGGGGAAACCTGAAACCTTTGACATCCAGGGCCTTGTATCGGGAAGGACCCGTGTTAAGATTCTTGTCCGGTGTGCTGCTCCATCTAGCAACCAGAATCTTGGAGCTGTGCGTCTGTCTTGTCATTCCCCGTGTCTTTCAGTAGGGCGCTGTACCGCTCCGAGCAAAGGAATAAAGAATCTGCCCCGAAGCCCAGCAGGTCCGTGTAAAGGTGGGATTGCTCTGCGACTCCTAGAAGGATGAGGATGGCTGGGCTTCTCGCTCTAACCCGGGCGCATTATTGACTCCCAGTTACCTCCCTGCTATTTGATACAGGAAATAGGATATGACAACGCGTACAGGAAAAAGAGTTGTCTTTGGGGCCGCGAATGCATCGGGGAGGGGGAATCAGATCTTGGGGTTTTCTTTCGCTCGTCTGGTTATCCGCACTCCTTCGCCCCGCCTCCCCTCTTTCCAGTTGTTCCAAAGGGGTGTGGTTTTTCCTGGGAAAATGGCTGACCGCTGGAGTTGAGGCTGAGACTCGGGGCTGGGGGATGGGGTGGATGGACGCCCTTGCTGGAGAAGGCTGCTGTTATCAGAGTCCTGAGAAGTGGGGGTAGGGTGAAAGACCAAAAAGTGAAATCCGTTTGACAACCAGGACCTTGGATTCAGAAAAGCTGGTATTGGGACTGTCTGAAGTCCTGTTCTGTCTGCCTAGCCATCCCATCTCTGCTGTGTCGCCTGTCTGTGTCTGTGGATCTTGCGCCTGAAGGCCAGTTCAACCCTAGGAGCAGGAAGAAGAGGAAAATTGCCCTGAAACAGGTAGGTTAGAGTGAAGGTGGTGGCACTATTTAGGGATCCCTGGGGTGGAGAAAGGTGAAGACTGCAAACTCCAGTGGGCCTATGGACATCCCCCTCATACCCCTCCTTCTCTCTGGACCACTGCAGAGCTTGCAAAAGAAAGCGCTCTGCAGGGAAAGAAGTGGCTGGGAGGACGTAGGTGTCTGCGAGAGTCCTGGGGTGGGAGTGGGGGTAGGGAGGACCTTACTCCAAATTACTTTTCTGTCCCAGAGTTGTCAGTCCTTAGGTTACATGGAGGCGGAAACCTAGACGAGGAAGGAAGGAAATTGTTCCGGAGCAGTGAATGTAATGGGTGGGGGTAGGAGTATCCTGGTACCTCTGAGATGGTGGGGGTGGCGGAGGCCAGGGCGGAGTTCGAGAGCTTTGTGCATTTTACGCCTGTCTGGCTTCTAGATACTCACTCTGGCTCCACCACCATCCATTTTGTTACAGGGAAGGAGTTGTGGCAGTCACCTTCGAAGGCGGTGACTTTTTCGGGGGAGGGGGTAGGGTGGAGGTTTGGAGGAGGTCGTAGGAGCGGAGTGGGGGGAGGGGTGACGGGTCAAAACAAACTTTCAAATCAAAGCCGCAGCTCAGTGAGGAGGGGAGGGTAACCGAAGATGGGAAATACTGGGCTCCGCAGGACTAGGGCCAGTGATGCCAGAGAGGAACGTGTGTCCCGTCTCGGGTGAGGTTCATCTGTCTGTCCCCCTGAGCGCTCAGCTCCACTTTCCCCACCCGCTTTGTACGCAGGTTTGCAGGAAATCGGTGTTACTCCAGGCCAGAAATCGAAGGAAGAAACTGCCTGGACCTGTGCGGGTGTATGTGGGGGTGCCTCTGCCCCCGGGACATCTGCAGGGGCAGGTAAGGTAGGGAACTGATTAGTTGTCTTAAATTTAACGTACTGGAGTGGGGTAGTTGAAGAGGACGTTGGAGAATCTGGAGGTGGGGAAACTTCCAAAATTCCTGATTGAAGAAAGGAATCAGTGATCTCACTTTGAGTCCCTGCCATGTCTCTATTTGTTTGGTCTGTTTGTAGGTCTGTAGGTCAGTCTGTCTGCATGCAAAGGCGCAAAAAGGAGGAGACTGAAGCCTTAAATCTTTTATCCTTATGTCCCCAAGTACCTGTAGCTGCAGCAGAGCCTGCTGGCTGTAGCTGAAGACTCCGCAGCCCCGTCTCCCCCCGCATCTCGACTTGGGAGCACTCCTCCAGCCAGAGCAAGTCCTCCAGACACTCCCTGTATCATGGGCCGAACTCGGGAAGCTGGCTGCGTGGCTGCTGGTGTGGTGATCGGGGCTGGAGCCTGCTACTGTGTATACAGGCTGACCTGGGGAAGAGATGAGAACGAGATAATCTGGAAGGAGGACGACGATGAGGAGGAGGAATCTCGCGATATTTCAGAGACTGGGAAAGGAGCTAAGGCTAATGCTGGGGCGGGGGCTGGAGCCAGACTTCAGGGTGACTCAAAGGCCAAGGCTGAGGTAGCCGTGGAACTCAAGAGTGGACCTGATGTAAAGGCAGAGGCCCACTCAAAGGCCGAGTGTGGAGGTGGCCTAGAGGCCAAGGCCAAGGCCCTTTTCAGCACCCTGAAGGAACAGGCAAGTGCAAAGGCAGTTAAAGCTGCCAAGTTGGGTACCATCTTTGGGACCAGGGCCCTTGCACCTGGTTTACCCTGCCCAGGAGTCAGGGGTGGAGGCTGCCACCCTGTGAGGAATGGAGCTAGGGCTGGGAGCAAGGCTAGTGGCAAGTCCAAGGGAAGGACCAGAAATAAGAGCACCAGGACTCCAGCTATGTTATGGCCTGTTCGAAAGGGCAAGTTCAACTTTCCCTATAAAATTGATGATATTCTGGGTGCTACTGACCTTCAAAAGGTCCTTAACATCTTAGAAAGATCTAACGATCCTTTTATTCAAGAAGTAGCTTTGGTCACTCTGGGTAACAATGCAGCATATTCATTTAACCAAAATGCCATTCGTGAATTGGGTGGTCTCCCAATTATTGCAAAACTGATAAAAACGAAAGATCCCATTATTAGGGAAAAGGCATACAATGCCCTTAATAACTTGAGTGTGAATTCGGAAAATCAGGGCAAGATTAAGACATATATCAGTCAAGTGTGTGATGACACCATGATCTGTCGTTTGGACTCAGCTGTGCAGATGGCTGGTCTAAGACTGTTAACCAACATGACTGTGACTAATCATTACCAGCATTTGCTTTCCTATTCTTTTCCAGACTTTTTTGCTTTGTTATTCCTGGGAAATTACTTCACCAAGATTCAGATTATGAAACTAATCATAAACTTTACTGAAAATCCAGCCATGACAAGAGAACTGGTGAGTTGTAAAGTGCCGTCAGAATTGATTTCCCTCTTTAATAAAGAATGGGACAGAGAGATTCTTCTTAATATTCTTACCCTATTCGAGAATATAAATGACAACATAAAAAATGAAGGGCTTGCCTCATCCAGGAAAGAATTCAGCAGAAGTTCACTTTTTTTCTTATTCAAAGAATCTGGAGTGTGTGTCAAGAAAATCAAAGCATTAGCAAATCACAGTGATCTGGTCGTGAAAGTAAAAGTCTTAAAGGTATTGACCAAACTCTAATTGGGAGATTGTCCCAAAAAATATCGAGGAAATTTTTTTAGTTTGCAGTTGGGAACAATGCATTTTGTAAATTCTTTATTTTTCACTGTGCTTATACGGCAAAGAGATCCTCTCAGCTGCTATTTTAGAATAATGACTATTACATGTCATCAACAGTGATGCCAACTGTGATGGTTTGTTTTAGGCTAGATCATTTTAAGGATGTCAGATGAATAATAGAGATTGTACAAAGAAAGCATTTATTGATTCTATCTTGCTACCTAGATTGAGATATTTTTACTCTTTACTTAAACTGACAGCAAACTAACCACAAATAAACTATACTTTTGTATGGGTTTACATCTGTTAATCTTGTGTTTCATCAATAAAGTTGTATGTTTTAACCAGCAAAAAATTATCGTGTTCTTGAGTTGATGATATATATGGAGAGACAAGATGTATGGAAACAATATGGTGGTAACAAACCTGGGAGCTTCTAATCATGGCCAGCTCTTTCCTATGGCAGACACTTATGCAAGCAACAATGCTCTCCTCCAAAGAGGGATTGCTTAAGTAGTGGGCATGAAAGATGGGATAAGAACAGGGCAGAAGAGCATTGGAGGAGGGAGGAGTTGTGGGAAGAAAGGCATGGAGGTTGTAACTTTCCAGAGGAGGCTGGCCTGCATGGAATACAAAGTGTGGGGAGGGGAGTGATGGGAAATACAGTCCAGCAGTTGGGGAAGTCCCATGCATTGAGGACCCCCAATTTCTAAACTGAGGTATCTATGTATTATTCTACACACCCCTGGGAGACACCAAAGCCTTTTGTGACCAGAGGAATGAATGACAGGATGAAAGGGAAATTATGTGACTGACTTGTGTGCAGAATGAGTCAGTTGGCTTAGGGACAGGTGTAGCCACTGGAAATTGCAACATCATATAAGGAATTTATCACCATATTTCAGTCATAGATGCTAAAGGTGTGAAATTTCACTGATGACCATGGGAGTGGTAAGGGGAGGAAGGATGTGAGAGATGCTTTGAGTGAAGAAGTGCTGCAACCTATCCTGGGAACATACAGAAAGGGACAAATTTCATTGTAGGGTCCTGAGGGCATTTGACAGAAAAATATCCTCTTTTTTGTCCAATTCGGGTGTCTATGGGAGTGAATACATTAGTTATTACTCTGAAGTTATGAGAAAATAGAATAAATAATTTTTAGTGTTTCTATCAGCTTTCCCTTACAAGGTTAGTTGGGGCAGGGCCTTTATGGAACCATCGAGGTGGCTGATGACATCCATACTGGAGATCTACCTCCCTTCCATCCCAGAGTGTGGTGAAGTGTAGGAGGGGCACCTTCAAACTGTGCTAGTGGGACCATACTTGGTACAAGATCCATCTGGATACATGTTTCAGACGCTTTCAAGATGTGCATGCTCTTTGACCCAGAGATTCTACCTGTAGAAATTTGTCTTGAAAGAGGCACTTGGCTAAGAAATTAAGGTATGTCTATGCATTAAACATTATTTAACTCTTGAAAATGTTGATGGTCAACTACGCTTTTTCACATGGAAAAAATTCAGCATATAATCTTAAGTGGAATAGCCAATTACATTACCATATACTATATTCAATTTTTGATAAGCATAAAATATTTACATATAATTTCTGAAAGGTTATATACCAAAATATGAAAAATGGCTATGAGTAACAGGATAATGAATGAATTTAATATTAAATCTTTTCTTTCATCTATATCAAAATGAGTAGCTATCATCTCCATCCTGTCACATAATTGCCATTTCTTTTTTTTGGTGAAAACAGTTAAAATGTACTCCATTAGCAATATTAAAGTATATAATACAGTATTACTAGCTATAATCACCATGTTATACATTAGATCCCAGAACTTGTTAATCTTATAACTGGAAATTTGCACCCTTTGACCAATATCTCCCCGTTTTCTCCACCCCCCAGCTCCCAGTAAATACCACTCTACTCTCTGATTTTGTCTTTTTTAGATTCCACATGCAAGTGATATCATACAGCATTTTATTTTACACAGTCTGACATTTCACCTAGCATAAATGCCCTCAAGTTTTACTGAAGTTGTTGAAGACAGTAAGTTTCCCTTCTTTCTCATAGCTGTGGTATATATACTGCATCTTCTTTATCCATTCATTTGTTGTTGGAAACGTAGATTGTTTTCATATCCTGGCTATTTTGAATAATGCTGCAATGCTCATGGGTGTGCAGATATCTTTTTTAGATCTTGTTTTTATTTTCTTTGGAAATATATCCATAAGTGGATTTCTGGATCACATGACAGTTCTGTTTATCAAATTTTAAGGAACTTTCACACTGTTTCCATAGTAACTGTACCAACTGGCATTTCCACCAGCAGTACACAAGGGTTCCCTTTCTCCATGTCCTCATCAACACTTGTTATCTCTTGTCTTTTTGATGATACCCATTATAACAGGTGTGAGGTGATACTTCGTTGTGGTTTTGATTTCTCTTTCCCTGATGATTAGTAGGTGTTGAGTACCTTTTTGTGTATCTGTTGGCCTTGTAGATTTTAAATAAACTGATACATTCCTCAGAGAAATAGGATCTTTGTTCCCTTCTGAGAGCTGAAAATGTTTCCTCAATTCCATCTCATCAATTTTTACAGCATTGTATGGGTTTAGACATGAAGACATGAAGCATAAGTGTTTCTAAGAGTAGGAGTGGTGGAATTTTGGAAATACACATACATGTTTCTGGATTTAACACATTCCTTAAATATGTTTTTTAAGTGTTCTGTTTTCATTAAAGAAATTCATTGTAAGTATACTCTGTATTTTCAAGTGTCACTTGGTGACTTGAGAGTCAAATTTTGTGTTTATGTTAAAATATTGTCATGGCACTAAGTAGTGCCACTGTATTCAGTGATCATAAGATGGACATTTCCTTACCCCACCCCCAGTTTTAGTATTTCTGAAGTTATGATAGGTCTTACAGTCTTGTCATAGTTTAAAAGTATTTTTTTCATTCTCAGTAGTATATAAAATAATGATGTATCTAATAATCAAAGGCATCTTAGATCAATGAAATTGTTTTTTGTCAATGAGACTATGTAAAGACACTTAATACACAGAAGATGCATTTGTTTCATGATAAGTATCACTTTCTACTGATAAGAAATTTTGCAGTAGTTTGAGTTAGGAAACTGGCAGAGGGTTGAGGGGTAGTTAGGAAACTGGCAGAGGGTTGAGGGGTAGTCCTCAGACTCACCCTACTGAAGGAATGTCTAAATCAAGAGAATCTGATTCAGGTGGAAGCTGCCACCCTGTGAGGAATGGAGCTAGGGCTGAGAGCAAGGCTAGTGGAAAGTCCAAGGGAAGGACCAGAATTAAGAGCACCAGGATTCCAGCTTTGTTATGGCCTGTTCAAAAGGGCAAATTCAACTTTCCCTATAAAATTGATCATATTCTGGATGCTACTGACCTTCAAAAGGTCCTTAACACCTTAGAAAGATCTAAAGATCCTTTTATTCAAGAAGTAGCCTTGGTCACTCAGGGTAACAATGTAGCATATTCATTTAACCAAAATGCCATTCGTGAATTGGGTGGTCTCCCAATTATTGAAAAACTGATAAAAATGAAAGATTCCTATTAGGGAAAAGGGAATTAGAATAATATTACTCAAATTTTGTAAGCAGGGTATTTATGTCCAAGACATGTATGTTATAGAAAAAAAGAGGTGGGTGGTACCTAGCATTTGTCAGACACTAGCATTTTATATATTTCCCTCCCACCTCCACCTTAATCTCAATAATCCTGTCAAGTAAATATTATATCTTTGCTAAGGAAGAAATGAGATGTAGATAAGTTGGGTAAGATTCCCAAGATGACTCAGCAAGAGGTAGAGCCTGTGGCCTTCCAAACAAGCAACTGTTTGCTTTAAAATCCTCATTATAGAGCCAAACATCAGTATAATGCCTCCATAAATACCCAGCACAAAACTCCTCTTGATGAAGACAGAGATGGAGATGAGGTTCTGTATATTGATTACATAACTTTGTAGATATCCACACAGCAAGATGTAGAAGAAAGAGTAAAGTCTTAGAAGTTGCCTATAGGTGAGGCTTGGGTGGGTAAGAAACAAAGATACTGATATGTATATTACTGCTCCTATGTGTCAGGTAGGGTGAATAGTTGGAGATTGGAGTAAATAATAAAAAACTTCTATATTGATAACTTGAACTTGTAGTGCTGAGTGACTTTTCGACCTGGGGTGGCAATGAGGTGAACTTGGGTAATAAAAAGCCACCCTGAAGCAGGGGCACAGGCCTGACTAGTGTCCATCTGCTCCGCAGGTCTCTTTTCTCATCCTCTCCTCCCTTCCCATTCTCCTTCCCTTTCCCTCCTTCACACTTTTCTCTTATTTCCTCCTCTGAGAGACCATTGACAGTAGTCTCTTTGTGCTTCTGTGTCTTTTGGGGGTGATCGTTTCATCTCCATGACACCAGGTCATGCACCAGTGGGCATTTGATACAGAATGATAATTGTCGTTGCTGTGGTAACAAGATGACCCTGGGTATGTATGGCTGGATGCCAAGACTTTTCAGACCGTTGTTGAACAGAAACTGAGAAAGCACCAGTCTTAGTGCAGATCAGCCCTGTGTGCATTGCATGAATTTTGATGTCCCATACCTGGTATTATTTGAAACTGAGTCACCCGGACTTTGGGAAGTGCTGTGTGAGACAGATGTGTGACTGCCTGGTCCAGGGAAGACACAGGGCCGGCCCAGCCACACTCTGATGTCCTGATGCTTTCACATCAGAGGTGCCACTCAAACATTTTGGGAAGGGCACCCTTCTAGAATAGTAGCCGTGATTGTGGCAGCTCATGGGGGCAGGGAGGAGCCAGTGTCCTTTCTTTAGAAAGGATGGCAGTTTCTTGGAAACTGAGGAAATTAGAAACTCAGGATATTCTGCTATTTTGGTTTTTATCTCATCCAATGATTTTAGTGGAAACAGTGGCAGATTTTATTTTCTTGGGCTCCAAAATCACTATGGATGGTGACTGCAGCCACAAAATTAAAAGACGCTTGCTCCTTGAAAGAAAAGCTATGACCAACCTAGACAGCACATTTAAAAGCTTTGCTGACATCACTTTGCTGACAAATGTCCATATAGTCAAAGCTACGATTTTTCCAGTAGTCATGTATGGATGTGAGAGTTGGACCATAAAGAAGGCTGAGTGCCAAAGAATTGATACTTTTGAAGTGTGGTGCTAGAGAAGATTCATGAGAGTCCCATGAACAGCAAGAAGATCAAACCAGTCACTACTAAAGGAAATCAACCCCGAATATTCACTGGAAGGACTGATGCTGACACTGAAGTTCCAATACTTTGGCCACCTGATACGAAGAGCTGACTCATTGGAAAAGACCCTGATGCTGGGAAAGACCAAGGGCAGGAGGAGAAGTGGAAGAGAGAGGATGAGATGGTTAGATAGCATCACCAACTCTATGAACATGCATTTGAGCAAACTCCAGAAGATAGTGAAGGACAGGGAAGTCTGGCATGCTGCAGCCCATGGGGTTGCAAACAGTTGGACATGACTTAGTGACAGAACAACATCAATGATTTTAGGAATTTGAGTGGATCTATTCCAGTCAAGTGTGTTCAAAGGCAATTTTACAAAGATGGAGTGTAGTTCTCTTATAAATTGTCACCCAAAGCATAATATTTAAAGCTCAGGAAACTGGTTTTCTATTTTTAAATTCTTATTTTACTTGCTTTGTTTCAAAAGAGATTCTAAGTGTAGATTTAGCAAATTGATGTGGTTCAGGGAAATTTTGTGTTTATGCCTCTGTTTGGTTAATTTCTCTACTCTATTCCCTTGAGAGTGGTTTTTTGAAGAATGATTATGACTATTTTCAATGCTAACATTTTACATTCATTCTTCATCATATCCCAGACTGAAAATTTTTTTTCCTGATTTCTCTGTTCAAACTGTGGCTCTTCTTGCTTTTAAACCAGAACTATCATGCTGCCATCTCTGGATGCAGAAGACTAGGATATTGACCCCTGAGGTGTGGTATCAAGCAGGATAACACATATTTACTTTCAGAGATGTGTATCTCCATGCTTTTCCCTCTCCACTGTGTCTTTCTCAGGCCTTGTGTTAAGGGCTTGGGCATTGTTGGGTTTGGGGACAAGCCTGAGGGGAGGGAGGGAGTGGGAAAGAAGCCTTACTGGGGGTAGCTTCATTCTAACAGGTTCATGTCAAAGGAATTTGATCCAGCACTGACAGTGGGCTAAGTGTAACTCTTTGACCCTTGTTGACCATTTACATTTTAAAAAGTGAAAGAGTAAGTGTAGTACAAATATCTTTGGGCATTAGAGCCTTCTGTTTATTGAGTATTTCTAAGTTTGCACATGGACATAACGTTATTAAATTGGGTGGATTTTCATTTTGGAAAAAAAAAAGAGAGTGAGAGTCTATGTTACTCTAAGAAATGTAATTACCAAGTAGAACAGATTCTTAGTGTTGGTTGCTCAGAATATTCTGTCCCTAAGATTGATGTACATCAGGAGTCACATTATCATCAGAAGGTTGTTTATTTAGTGCTCAGGGAATTGGGGCGAGCTGACTTACCTAGATGTTAGTGCTGTCAAAGTAGATTGATATCTAATTCATTTGGTGTTATTCTTTTTTTCCCTTTATAGGTGAACACCTATAGGTGATCTAATTTTTCATATTTTCCCTTTCTGGCTTCTGGGTTTTTGTTCATTCTGAGGAAAGACTTTCCTACCTCCAAGTTATAAAAATAAACTATAATACATCTTGATATTTAGTAGTATAAATCTTTATTTTTTTTTCAGGATTCTCTTATTCTTGGCTCTTTGTGTTTCCATATAGATTTTAAAAATAAACTTGCCAATTTATGCACACACAGACACTGACACATGCACACACTGCAGCTGTTGGAATTTAATTGGGATTGCAATTAATCTAGAAATCAATTTAGAAATAATTAACATATTTACAGGGGCTTCCCAGATGGCACTATTAGTAAAGAACCAGCCTGCTGATTCAGGAGATGTAAGAGACACGGGTTTGGTCCCTGAGTCTGGAAGATCCCCTGGAAGAGGTCATGGCAACCCACTCCTATATTCTTGCCTGGAGAATCCCATGGACAGAGGAGCCTGGTGGGCTACAGCTTATAGGGTGGCAAAGAGTTGGATACTACTGAAGTGACTTAACACGAACCAGAACATATTTACAATATTGAGTTCTCCAATCCATTAACATGATATATTCCTTCCTTTAATTATGTCTTCTTTAACATCTTTCAATAATGTCAGAACTTCCATCTTCAGTCTTCCAGGTATTTTGTTTGAATTATTAATATTTCTAAGACTTGGTAGTTTTTCAATGCTATTTCTAAGTGACTTAGTTTTTAGAATTTCATTTTCTGATTTCTTGCTGCTGATATAGGAATAGAGCTGATTGTAAAAACTATACTGACATTGTGTTGCGTGATCTTGTTGAAATAATTTAATTTTAATAGTTTGTTCATAGATTCTTTTTTGTTTTCTCCATATGTAATACTTTTGTATGCAAATAGTCTTCCTTCTTCTTCAGTTTTCTTGAACTTTCATTTCTTTTTCTTCCCTTGTTGCACTGCATAGAATCCTCAGCATGGTAATGAATAAAAGTGGTGATAGTGGCCATCCTTTTCTTGTTATGTATCGCAGGTGGAAGCTCCTGATACTCTAACATTAACTATGATATTTGTTCCTTTGTTTTTGTAGGTAGTTTTTAATCAAATTATGGAAGCTTCTTTTTTATTTCCGGATGGCTAAAAGTTTAAAAACTGTTTTTAATGGAAGTATAGTTAATTTACAATATTGTGTTAGTTTCAGGTGTATAGCAAAGTGATTTGGGTATTATATATATATGCATATATATATGCAATTCTTTTCGTCAGCTATTTGGTTCTTCTTTATTTTTCTACCTCTTTGTTGAAATTCTCACTGTGCTCATCCTTCTCCAGAGTTCAGTGAGTATCTTTATAAGCATTACCTTGAATGCTTTATCAGATAGATTGCTTATCTTTACTTATCTTTATCTTTACTTCCTCTGGGGCTTTGTCATATTCCTTCATTTGGATCATATTCCTCTGTCTCCTCATTTTGTCTAACTGTTCTGTTTATTTCTATATATTCAGTAGGTCAGTTATGTTTCCCAATCTTGGAGAAGTGGCCATATGTAGGAGATGTTCTATAGATCACAGCAGTGCATTCTTCTCTGGTCACCAGAATTATATGCTCTAGGGTTACCCCATATAAGGGGCTTCCCTGGTAGCTCAGCTGGTAAAGAATCTGCCTGCAATGCAGGAGACCATGGTTTGATTCCTGGGTCGGGAAGATCCCCTGGAGAAGGAATAGGCTATCCATTCCAGTATTCTTGGGCTTCCCTGGTAGCTCAGACAGTAAAGAATCTGCTTGCAATGTGGGAGAACTGGGTTTGATCCCTGTGTTGGGAATGAACTACTTGGGACCCTTCTGTTGTGATAGGGTTGCCTATTGTGGGCATGCTGATAGGTAGGGCTGGCTCCTGGTCCGGTTGACTACCACTCTCTGCCTCTTATGGTGGCTGTCAACCCACTGGAAGGTGGGGCTGGGTCTTGGTGCAGCTGAGCGCATGCCTGAGGGTTTCCAGGGCTGGTGCCAACCAATTAGTAGCTGAGGCCAGGTTCGCAAATAGATAGATGCTCAGCTTGTGGTGTCCCAGGACTTGGGCCTGTCTGCTGGTGGTGAGTAAGCCCCTGGTACTAATAGGCTAGAGAGTGAAAGTGAAGTTGCTCAGTCGTGTCCGACTCTTTGCAACCCCATGGACTGTAGCCTACCAGGTTCCACCATCCATGGGATTTTCCAGGCAAGAATACTGGAGTGGGTTGCCATTGTCTGGAGGACTCCAAAATGGTCCTCATTAGCAGCAGTGCTCTCGTAGGAGAAAGAACTCCCCAAAACAGCTGTACAAGTTTTAAGAGCAGAATCTTTGTTCCTATAGCTCTCAGGCTCTTCTGTTTGCAAGCCTCATTGGCCTTAAAAGTCAGACATTCTGGAGGCTCCTCTTCCTGACACAGGACCCCCAGGCTGGGGAGCCCAATATGGGGTTCAGATCCTCTGCTCCTTGCAGGGAACATCTGTGATTGTGTTTATCCTTCCATTTGTGGGTCACCTACCCAGGGACATGAGTTTTGGCTGTATTGTGTGTCTTCCCCTCCTACCCATCTCACTGTGGTTCCTTCTTTGTATCTTCAATTGTGGAAACTATTTTCTGTTAGTCTTCAGGTCATTCCCATTGATATTTGTGCTCTAAAGGCTGTAATTTTGATGCTCCCATGGGAGGAGGTGAGTTCACAGGCTTCCACAATCCTACTATGTTGGTCATAGCTCTCCTCTTATTTTCTAACACAGGTTTCCCCTGCTGTCCAAAAGTACGGTGTTCATGTGAAACCTTTCACAAGCCAAAATGGCTTAAAGTGAAGACCAATTATCTTAGGATAAGTATTATTATGATTAATGGACACACAAAATAGATTGAGATAAAGCCTCTGTACTATGGCACAGTACAAAGCTATGGCAGCTCGATGCTGAGATGATGAGTGTAGTTCACAGGGAAGGAGCTTGGCAGTGAATGCTACTCTCACTGCTTGGGGTAAATGCTGCTTCCATAATAGCTCAGCTTGCTGCAAAACAAATGCTGAATGCTATTTCCTCTTTTCACCTTTTCCATAAAAGCAAAAATTGCCTTTGGATTTCTTTCAGTTAGCAAAAACAAGTATTAATGTAGGTCTTTTGTAAAACAAAAACAAAAACCACAAGTACTATAAAGCAAACTTTCAAAAAGCAGGGGAAATTTGTATATGCATTAAATTCCATAAATTTCTTTTAAGCACTGTTTTCACTGGATACCATAAATTTTGATAAGTTGTATTTTCACTTTCAGTTATTTCAAAATGTTTAAAATATTCTTTTGAGACTTCTTCTTTGACCCATGTTTTAAGGAGTGTTTTTGTTTAATCTTCAAATATTTTGAGATTTTGCATCTTTCTGTTATTGATTTCTAGTTTAATTCCATATGGTCTGAGAGAATACTTCGTATGCTTTCTACTCTTTTGAACTTGTTAAGGTGTGTTTTATGGCCTAAAATGTGGTCCTTCTTGGTTAATATTTTATGTGAGCCTGAGAAGTATGTGTATTTTTTGCTGTTGTTGGATTAAATATTCTACAAATGTTAATTATATCCAGTTGGTTAATGGTGCTTTTTTTTCTCCCTTTACATGAGACAGGAAGTCTAGATGGAGCTGGAGCCAGCAAGTTGCCCTTCCCCTAGGTCAGATAAAGCCCTGGTAAAATAGTTTCCCTTTCAGGATAGCCTTTGTTACGGAGAACATTTTGGATGTATTTCAAAACGGTTATTTTTCCCCTGGGCATAATTCAAAATGGTTATTTTCCCCTCCCCCGACAGAAACATGAGGGAAATTTTCTCTGATCTTTGTTGTGATAACCTGTTGGGCTCCTTCAGATAAAAAAAATAATGGAAATGTGATGACCCTCCCAAAAGTATCCCCACCCCTAGATTTTTAACTCTTAAGCTAGTCCACATCCATTCTCTAGCAATTCAAAACAACCGTTTAAGATGTTCTGACCAGTTACTGGCTCCTGAGCTTTGTGCTTCAAGTAATCTCATTGTAACTGTGATTCTTCCTGTATCTCCAGACTTTGGGGGTGGTGTTTTGCCCTGTGAGCTCAATTATTTGATGTATCTTAGAAAAGTTGTTGATTTCCTGTTTATTCAACATTTTTCTTATTGTAAGAAGAGTAACGAGGAGTTTCAAACATTTTATATGTTGGAGTTGAAACTGAAGGTCACTATTACATTTTTTACTTTGAGAATTTCCGTTTGATTCTTTTCCCACCACATTTCAATTCTTGGGTGAAATTCTCTTTCTTGTTCTTGGTTTTCTTGAACATATTTATTACAATTCCTTTAAAGTCTATGCCTGATACCTCTAATAGCTTAATCTTCTATAGGTCCATTTCTATTGTTTATTTCCTTTTCTCCTTTAAAAATTTGTTTGTAGTATCTCTTGGTATGCTTTTATTTGAGTGCTAAACATTATGAATGAAAAATTCTAGAAAAAATGGGTGAGTTTTTCTTGATTTGAAAAAGATTTGCTTTGGCTTTGGGAATGCAGTATAAGAGTAAATTATCAATACTTTAAGCATCAAGAGTTGAACTAATTTGAGGTTGGACTTTATTTATCTTTCTTTATATTATATATATATTTAACTGACATATAATTAACTTGCAATGTTTCAGGTGCACAGCTAGGTGACTCAGTTATACATATACACATATATTATTTTTCAGATTATTTTCCATTATCAGTCAGTTCAGTTCAGTCGCTCAGTTGTGTCTGACTCTTTGCGACCCCATGAACTGCAACACGCCAGGCCTCCCTGTCCATCACCAACTCCCGGAGTTTGCTCAGACTCACGTCCATCGAGTTGGTGATGCCATCCAGCCATCTCATCCTCTGTCCCCTTCTCCTCCTGCCCCCAATCCCTCCCAGCATCAGGGTCTTTTCCAATGAGTCAACTCTTCACATGAGGTGGCCAAAGTACTGGAGTTTCAGCTTTAGCATCATTCCTTCCAAAGAACACCCAGGGCTGATCTCCTTCAGAATGGACTGGCTGGATCTCCTTGCAGTCCAAGGGACTCTCAAGAGTCTTCTCCAACACCACAGTTCAAAAGCATCAATTCTTCAGTGCTCAGCTTTCTTCACAGTCCAACTCTCACATCCATACATGACTACTGGAAAAACCACAGCCTTGACTAGGTGGACCTTGGTTGGCAAAGTAATATCTCTGCTTTTCAATATGCTATCTAGGTTGGTCATAACTTTCCCTCCAAGGAGTAAGCGTCTTTTGATTTCATGGCTGCAATCACCATCTGCAGTGATTTTGGAGCCCCCCAAAATAAAGTCTCTCACTGTTTCCACTGTTTCCCCATCTATTTGCCATGAAGGGATGGGACCAGATGCCATGATCTTCGTTTTCTGAATGTTGAGCTTTTAGCCAACTTTTTCACTCTCCTCTTTCACTTTCATCAAGAGGCTCATTAGTTCTTCTTCGCTTTCTGCCATAAAGGTGGTGTCATCTGCATATCTGAGGTTATTGATATTTTTCCCTGCAATCTTGATTCCAGCTTGTGATTCATCCAGCCCAGGGTTTCTCATGATGTACTCTGCACATAAGTTAAATAAGCAGGGTGACAATATACAGCCGTGACGTACTCCTTTCCTGATTTGGAACCAGTCTGTTTTTCCATGTCCAGTTCTAACTGTTGCTTCCTGACCTGCATATAGGTTTCTCAAGAGGCAGGTCAGATGGTCTGGTATTCCTATCTCTTTCAGAATTTTCCTCAGTTTATTGTGATCCACACAGTCAAAGGCTTTGCATAGTCGATAAAGCAGAAGTAGATGTTTTTCTGGAACTCTCTTGCTTTTTTGATGACCCAGTGGATGTTGGCAATTTGGTCTCTGGTTCCTCTGCCTTTTCTAAAACCAGCTTGAAAATCTGGAAGTTCATGGTTCACATAGTGCTGAAGCCTGGCTTGGAGAATTTTGAGCATTACTTTACTAGCATGTGAGATGAGTGCAATTGTGCGGTAGTTTGAGCATTCTTTGGCATTGCCTTTCTTTGGGATTGGAATGAAAACTGACCTTTTCCAGTCCTGTGGCCACTGCTGAGTTTTCCAAATTTGCTGGCATATTGAGTGCAGCACTTTCACAGCATCATCTTCTAGGATTTGAAATAGCTCAACTGGACTTCCATCACCTCCATTAGCTTTGTTCATAGTGATGCTTTCTAAGGCCCACTTGACTTCACATTCCAGGATGTCTGGCTCTAGGTCAGTGATCACAGCATCACGATCATCTGGGTCATGAAGATCTTTTTTGTACAGTTCTTCTGTGTATTCTTGCCACCTCTTCTTAATATCTTCTGCTTCTGTTAGGTCCATACCATTTCTGCCCTTTATTTTGCCCATCTTTGCATGAAATGTTCCCTTGGTATCTCTAATTTTCTTGAAGACATCCCTAGTCTTTCCCATTCTGTTGTTTTACTCTATTTCTTTGCATTGATCACTGAGGAAGGCTTTCTTATCTCCTCTTGCTATTCTTTGGAACTCTGCATTCAGATGCTTATATCTTTCCTTTTCTCCTTTGCTTTTCTCTTCTCTTCTTTTCACAGCTATTTGTAAGGCCTCCCCAGACAGCCATTTTGCTTTTTTGCATTTTTTTTCCGTGCGGATGGTCTTGATCCCTGTCTCCTGTACAATGTCACGAACGTCAGTCCGTAGTTCATCAGGCACTCTATCAGATCTAGTCCTTTAAATCTATTTTTCACTTCCACTGTATAATCATAAGGGATTTGATTTAGGTTTTACCTGAATGGTCTGGTGGTTTTCCCTACTTTCTTCAATTTAAGTCTGAATTTGGCAATAAGGAGTTCATGGTCTGAGCCACAGACAGCTCCCGGTCTTGTTTTTGCTGTGTAGAGCTTCTCCATCTTTGGCTGCAAAGAATATAATCAATCTGATTTCAGTGTTGACCATCTGGTGATGTCCATGTGTAGAGTCTTCTCTTGTGTTGTTGGAAGAGGGTGTTTGCTATGACCAGTGCGTTCTCTTGGCAGAACTCTATTAGCCTTGCCCTGCTTCATTCCATATTCCAAGGCCAAATTTGCCTGTTACCCCAGGTGTTTCTTGACTTCCTACTTTTGCATTCCAGTCCCCTATAATGAAAAGGACATCTTTTTTGGGTGTTAGTTCTAAAAGGTCTTGTAGGTCTTCATAGAACTGTTCAACTTCAGCTTCTTCAGTGTTACTGGTCGGGGCATAGACTTGGATTCCTGTGATATTGAATGGTTTGCCTTGGAAACAAACAGAGATCATTCTGTTGTTTTTGAGATTGCATCCAAGTACTGCATTTCAGACTCTTTTGTTGACTATGATGGCTACTCCATTTATAATGGTCATCTGAGTTAAATTCACCCATTCCAGTCCATTTTAGTTAGCTGATTCCTAGAATGTCAATGTTCACTCTTGCCATCTCCTGTTTGACTACTTCCAATTTGCCTTGATTCATGGACCTAACATTCCAGGTTCCTATGCAATATTGCTCTTTACAGCATCGGACCTTGCTTCTATCACCAGTCATATCCACAACTGGGTATTGTTTTTGCTTTGGCTCCCTCTCTTCATTCTTTCTGGAGTTATTTCTCCACTGATCTCCAGTAGCATATTGGGCATCTACCGACCTGGGGAGTTCCTCTTTCAGTATCCTATCATTTTGCCTTTTCATACTCTTCATGGGGTTCTCAAGGCAAGAATACTGAAGTGGTTTGCCATTCCCTTCTCCAGTGGACCACATTCTGTCAGACCTCTCCACCATGACTGACTATAGTTCCCTGTGCTATATGGTATGAGGTTGGATTTTGATCTTTGTCTGATCTAGTCTGTTTCCAGTTCATTCATTTCTAGGGTGTAATTCTTCAGGGGTTCTTACTGATAGCCTAGGGAATTTATCAGGTCTCCACCTTTTGAAATCTACAAGCTCCAGTTTTTATCTTCCCTACACTGTGAAGTTGCCAAATAGCTCAGTTTATCTTCCTAGACTCTTAATTGCCTTTTTCTACTTGGTTTCTTTGCTTCTAACTCTACACCTATTAAGAATTGATGAATGCCTCCAGGAGAAAATCAGCTCATACTGCTTGTTTCCTTTCTTTGTAATTTCCTTTCTCCAGGATCATAGCCCATCAAATTCTGGATGTGTAGGTAGCCCTAAGTTTTAGATTTTGAATCCTTAACTCTGTATAACTGCTGAAAGTTCTACTCAGGTTTTTTGACTCTTGGTAGCTTATTTTTCAGCCTTTACACCCATGTTGATTACTAATTGACAAATGCTTTAAGAGGAAAATTGGTGTCAAATATGTTTCACTTCTTTAAGTTTCCCTTCTCGCCATGATTTGATACTTCAAATTCTGGCTGCTTTCCTAGCTCTCCAGTGTCTTTAAACAATTTAATTTGTTTAAATATAATATACAATTTATTTTTCAGCTTTTCTTGTCCTTCAAAAGGACAGGATTTGTCTTCTATTAGTAGGCTGTCATAGCCAGAAACAAACTATCCTTTATAACTTTGAATATAATATTTTCATTACCATCCCATGCAAAATATTTTCAAATTTTAATTGTGATTTTTTTCTTTGACCCATGGGTTATTTATAAATGTATTTCCTAATTCTAAAAATATACAGATTATTAGCCATATTTTTATTATTGATTTTTAGTTTATTGCATCATGGGTAGGGAACACACACCGTATAATTTTAATCTTTTGAAATTTGTTAACACTTGCTTTATGTCCCAGTGTAAGATCAATTTTGACCTAGACATACCTCAGGGATATTGAAGGTTCAGTTCCAGATCACCACAACAAAACGAATAGCACAATAAAGCAAGGTACACGAATATTTCAGTTTCCCAGTGCAAATAAAGGTTAGACTTACATTATACCATAGTCTATTAAGTGTGCAATAGAGTTATGTCTAAAACTCTAGACAACTGTTTCAGGGAGGTGTATTTATTTATTTTTTTTGCAATAGTAACATCAAAGATCACTGATCACAGATCACCATTAACAAATATAATGATAATGAAAAAGTTTAAACTAGTGTGAAAATTACTAAAACGTGACACAGAGACATGAAGTAAGCAAATGCTGTTGGAAAAATGGTACCAATAAACTTGACACAGGGTTGCCACAAACCTTTAATTTGTAAAAAATGCAGCATCTGTGAAGTGAAAGAAAGGGGAGTACAATAAAACGAGGTAAGCCTTGTACATGTTCCATATGTTTTTTTGACTGAATCTTTTGTGATTGTTGAATGTGGTATTATACCAATTAGCGACTGAACTAAATGAGTCATGTTTTCTAATCATGTTCAAATCTTCAATATTTCTACTATTTTTATCCACTTATTCTGTCAGTTACCAAAAAAAAGACATTTTATAATCTCCCACTATGATTGGGCACCTCTATTATTTCTTACAGTTCTGTCCATTTTTGTTTTATATACCACATCGTCTTTTTTTCAGCGATAAAAGACCATTTATTACTCACATCAACAGCAGTAACTGGAGTATCAGCATTTTGAAAAAATTTAATCAACTAATTTTAATTGAAGGATAATTACTTTACAATATTATGATGGTTTTTTGCCATACATTGACATGAATCAGCCACAGGTGCACATGTGTCCCCCTATCCTGAACCCCATTTTTACATCAATTGCTGGATCCCAATTCCCAGCAGGTGATATGAAGAGAATCAGATGACACCGGCACATGCAGAAATGTGTTACAAAAGAACTCAGGGCTTGAAGAATCTGAGTCTTTTATCCTTACCATCAAATCTTCCCTTTGCTCATATTCAGTTATTGAGGGAACTATTGAGAGGCTATGTAGAGTTTTGGATAGTCTTGGGGGACTAGAGAGACAGATATTAGAATCAAAATCTTACCAAGAGGTAAGTTTATCTTTGTGTATGGTGTTAAGAAGTGTTCTAATTTCATTCTTTTACCTGGAGCTGTCCAGTTTTCCCAGCACCATTTATTGAAGAGACTGTCTTTGCCCCATTGTATATTCTTGCTTCCTTTGTCAAAAATAATGTACCCATAGGTGCATGCATTTATTTATGGGCTTTCTATCTTGTTCCATTGGTCTATATTTCTGTTTTTGTGCCAGTACCATACTGTCTTGATGACTGTAGCTTTGTAGTATAACCTGAAGTCAGGAAGGTTGATTCCTCCAGCTCCATTTTTCTTTCTCAAGACTGCTTTGGCTATTCCGGGTCTTTTGTGTTTCCATGTGAATCATGAAATTTTTTGTTCTAGTTCTGTGAAAAATGCCATTGGTAATTTTATAGGATTTACATTGAATCTGTATATTGCATCTGGTAGTCTAGTCCTTTTCACAATATCGATTCTCTAGTAATTTTCTGATACTATCTTTAGGGTTTTCTACATACAGTAGCATGTCATCTGCAAACAATGAGAGCTTTACTTCTTCTTTTCTGATTTGGATTCCTTTTATTTCTTTTTCTTCTCTGATTGCTGTAGCTAGGACTTCCAGAACTATGTTGAATAATAGTGGCCAAAGTGGACACCCTTGTCTTGTTCCTGATCTTAGGGGGAATGCTTTCAGTTTTTCACTATTGAGAATAATGTTTGCTGTGGGTTTATCATATATGGCCTTTACTATGTTGTGGTAGGTTCCTTCTATGCCCATTTTTTGAAGAGTTTTAATCATAAATAGGTGCTACATTTTTTCAAAGGCTTTTTCTGCATCTATTGAGATGATCATATGGTTTTTATCTTTCAATTTGTTAATATGGTGTATCACACTGATTGATTTCCATATATTGAAGAATCCTTGCATCCCTGGAATAAACCCAACTTGATCATGGTGTAT
The DNA here is from genome assembly GCF_019923935.1 of Bubalus bubalis. Lineage (NCBI taxonomy): Eukaryota > Metazoa > Chordata > Mammalia > Artiodactyla > Bovidae > Bubalus > Bubalus bubalis. Next base: position 92,590,277 of record NC_059181.1, read on the forward strand.
GAGCTTTTTGACGTGTTGCTGAATTCATGTGTGTGTGTGTGTGTTTTAAACCTTCTGTAAACAAAGTCACACAGTATGTATTCTTTTGTATCTCTTTAATTTTTGCTAACATTGTAAGATTAATCCATACTGTTGCATATATAATACTCATTGCCATTTATGACTATAAACACCACTTATAGGTGGTGCTAGTGGTAAAGAATCCTCCGAATAATGCAGGAGCCACAGGAAATGGGGGTTCAATCCCTGGGTCAGGAAGATATCCTGGAGGAAGAAATGGCAACCCATTCCAGTATTCTTGCCTGCAGAATCCCATGGACAGAGGGGCATCTCAGGTTATAGTCCGTGGAGTTGCAAAGAGTTGAACACAACTGAAGCAACTTACCATGTAGCACACATGTATTTACTGTATTTCATTTATCTTTCTTACTGTTAATGGATATTTGGGGTGCTTCCAGTTTGGGGCTAATATGAACAGTGCTACTATGAACATTCTTATCCTTGTCTTTTGGTGAACATATGTATGCATTTGTATTGTGCATAAGGTCATCAGTTGTGCATAATTTTAGTCTGAAGACAAAATTAAGATCTAGATCCTGGAGTGTGTGAACTCAGCAAAGTAAATGCTGCCTTGTAGGGACCTGTCTGAGAAACTGGGTGATCATTGCCAAGAGACAAATCTGTTCATCTAGATGTCCCATTGACCTTAGCAGTTGGCACAATACCTAGAATGTATTATGCCTTAAATATATATCTGAAATAACCAGTGGTGACATTTTGGCAAAAATCACTTTAGAAAACTCCTTATGCATATAAAAACATGTATATCTTTTTTAAAAGACAATATTTCCAAGAATATAAGCAGAGGCTATAAAAAGTATCTAAATTATCTCACTCTCTATGCCTTATTTCAAGAAATTTCGTTTTTATGGGTTCAAGAAAGATGGCAGATATCAGTGACTGAGTGGAGGGGAAGTGCAGTGATGGGCTGTTGCCTTATATTCTGAGAGAAGATAAAGAAGTATAAACTGAAATAGTTGCTCCAGGAGAAGACAGGTTCCTTTCCTGGAAATTATCAGTTCAGTTCAGTCACTCAGTCATGTCTGATTCTTTGCGACCCCATGGAATGAAGCACGCCAGGCCTCCCTGTCCATCACCAGCTCGTGGAGTTTACTCAAACTCATGTCCATTGAGTCGCTGATGCCATCCAACCATTTCACCCTCTGTCATCCCCTTCTCCTCCCGCCTTCAATCTTTCCCAGCATCAAGGTCTTTTGCAATGAGTCCGTTCTTCACATCAGGTGGCCAAAGTATTGGAGTTTCAATATCAGTCCTTCAGTGAATATTCAGGACTGGACTAGTTGGATCTCCTTGCAGTCCAAGGAACTCTCAGAAGTCTTCTCCAACACCACAGTTCAAAAGCATCAATTCTTCAGTGCTCAGCTTTCTTTATACTCCAGCTCTCACATCCGTACATGACCACTGGAAAAACCATAGCCTTGACTAGACGGACCTTTGTTGGCAAAGTAATGCCTCTACTTTTTAATATGCTGTCTAGGTTGGTCATAACTTTTCTTCCAAGGAGTAAGCGTCTTTTAATTTCATGGCTGCAGTCACCATCTGCAGTGATTTTGGAGCCCCCTAAAATAAAGTCTCTCACTGTTTCCACTGTTTCCCCATCTATTTGCCATGAAGTGATGGGACCAGATGCCATGATCTTCGTTTTCTGAATGTTGAGCTTTTAGCCAACTTTTTCACTCTCCTCTTTCACTTTCATCATTAGTTCTTCTTCGCTTTCTGCCATAAGGGTGCTGTCATCTGCAACCAGTTCATCCTAAAGTCCGTCCTAAAGGAAATCAGTCCTGAATATTCATTGAAGGACTGATATTGAAACTCCAATACTTTGGCCACCTGATGTGAAGAACAGACTCATTGCAAAAGACCCTGATGCTGGGAAAGATAGAAGGTGGGAGGAGAAGGGGACGACAGAGGATGAGCTGGTTGGTTGGCATCAGCGACTCAATGGACATGAGTTTGAGTAAACTCCAGGAGCTGATGATGCAGGGAGGCCTGGTGTGCTTCAGTCCATGGGGTCGCAAAGAATTAGACACGACTGAGCGACTGAACGACTGAACTGAAGTGAACTGATCAGTTTCTTCAAGGAAATGTGAGGCCTGAACCAGTCAGAAGATGGCGGTAGAGGCAAGCCTGAAATCAGAACCTTCTCTTTCACTACCCCCTTTCAGAAAAGCATTACTTAAAACTCAATCCTTTTTGGCTCTGGGGAAACAGCGTCTATGGAGCAGAAATGTTGGGTAGAACAGAAAAGTGGCTATTTGAAAGAAGAAAACAAAGTCAAGAGAGTGACTGGGGCAGCAGGGAGTTGAAAATGCGGGCCTTTGTGGGGAAGCCATGGGGTGATGAAAGGGTCTGGAGGATAGAGGCTGTGCCTAAGAATGTCAAATGGAAGAAATTTGAAAGCCAGATTTCTCACTCTGGAGAGAGGGCAGTCATATGCCTGTATATCTACCGATCTCCATTCTCTCTGTGTGTTTACATGAAGACATAAATCTAGGCAAAGGAAGAAGGAAATAGCTCCAGACATTGTGATCTCTTCGAGATAAGGAAAGGGAGGAGGAGGGAGGTTGGAGTCAGAATGCAGGGTCAAGAGGCAACTCAGCAACCTCTCCCAGTCTTTGTTTTCTTCTCCTCTTACTTGGGTGCTAGAAAAGTTAAATGCTGTACCTCTGAGGAAAGAGTGGGAAACAGCTTAAGGGAGATAAATACCGGAGGAGAAACATTTGAAAATTAACAGGAATTTGATGCCAGAAAATCAACTGAGCTGAGTGTTGGCATTTATATCTACAGAGACTCAAGAAAGCTCTATATATTTGCATTTTCCCTATTAACCTGTCAAATGGCAGATAGTGCAGTTTGTGTCCAGGGAAAGAACATCCAACAGTCTCCTACCTAGAACACTACAATAAGATGGCTTTTTAAAAGAGTGAGACCCTCCTGTGACTTGTCACAGATGTAAAGTGTGATCCAGTTCGTGATTTAGCAAAAGCAGTTCTAGAGGACAGAACTAGAAGTTGCTACAGTTCACCCAATAATCAGAAAAGGATGTAAGCACAGTGAGAAACAAGCAGAACTGTAGGGAACTGCGTATGGATAAGGGTGGATAAGGGGTCTAGTCTTCATTCAAAGATCCAGGAAATGCCAGATCCTGGGGATGAGGCTGACATGTGACATGGACAGTAAGAACCTAGGGCCTATCAAAGAGGAAAGGGCCTGACTTAAGAAAAATTACATTTTCCCCAATGAAAAATAGAACTTATTTTTATTAAAAAGTGAGGCTTAAGATATTAAAAATTTCAGTTGTGCTCTTGGCCTCTCCAAGGGCCCTTTCATTTAGAGAAAAGTGTTAGCTGAGCCCAAGGATGCCGGTTTTTCATTTAGCCATGATATCAACAGTCATTTGGCCAGCCTCTCCATTGTTGGAAACACAATCCCGACTCCCGACCCTGCTGTTGAGGAGGGAAAGGCTTTGTGTGTCCCAGATAACTTGAATGCCAGTGTTGAAAATCAGGGCCAGATGAAGATGTGCATCAGCCAAGTGTGTCGGGAGACTGTGTCACTTTGCTGCAACTCATTTCTGCAGCAGGCTGGATTAAATTTGTTAATAAGCATGACAGTTATTAATAACATGCTTGCCCAGTCCGTTCCAGGCTTGATGCTTCCTTTGATACCAGAGGGAAGTGAATGTGCTGAGGGGCAGGTTGTGAAACCCCTGACGGGTTTGTCTGAAAAGCCAGCCTTGTCGGGGGAGTTGCTGAGAGCCCAAGTGCTATGGCCCTTCCTGCCCCTCTTTATCAGGAACACAAACAGACAGCTTCTCTCAGAAACCCTGGCCTCTTAAGTGGCCCCTCCAGCAGGGTGGGACTGATCCACTCCAAAACAAAGCCCAGTCAGTGGGTGAACACACACTTGTGTTCTCAAAGACTCTGCAGTGGGTGCTATTGAAGACCCAGCCTTAGCTGGCTCAGCACATCTCTGGGTGAAAGTTGCATTTGCTAAATCCAGGACCACACTCTTACTGGTCAGGCAGGGGTTCCCACAGAGCTTTGAGTAACCTCTTGGTTTTTCAGTCTGCAGGCAATGTGCATTGTAAATTGCTCCCTTGCAGCCTTCTTCCTGTGGTAAAGGGGTCCCTTCAGCTGCCAGCTGTGGTTAAAGAACAACATGTTCCAGCCTCACTGGGGATGCCTGGCCTGTGGTGGTCTCTGTGTCTAAGCTGGACCATGTTGGGGAGACCAGACCCATATGGGGGCTTGTGCCAAAAACGTATCAGTTGCTGCTTAGACGGGATTCTTTCCATTTACTCTCTTTTCTTCGCGAGCCTATGAACGATACCTATTGAGCAAAAAAGTACACCCCTCTTCTATGTGCTGTACTGACTTAACCTTGTCCACCAAGTCTGCATTTTTATGTATCATCAATAAAGCTGTGTGCTTTAACTGGCAAAAGTGAGACACGGTACTTGGTTCTGAATCTAGTGTGCGTGAGGGGACAGACCAAAATACAAGATCCATGCTAAGTGACTGGGGCCATTTGCTCCTGGCAGATGCCCACTTAGCAGGGCCCACAGGAGGCTGGGGAAGAGATGAGCTGCAGGGTTCAGGAGGAGCCTCCAGAAGGGGCTGGGGGAGGGGCTGGGGCAGGGAAGGGGGTGGGGGGTGGGATTAAGAAGGACTCTTGGGTGGACTAGAAGAGGCAGCACCTTGAAGCAGGCAGCACAGTGCCTGATGCAGAGAAATCCTTCCCTCGATGAAGGTGTCTTTCCTCGCCTGCCGGCCTAGAGAGGAAGGTCAGTACCGTTGGGTTGATCTGTGCATCCCTGTCGTCCCACTGGGCAACCCATCCCTGACACTTAATGCACAATTATAGCAGTAACAGTTGCTACTCGCTGAGGGCCTGCTTGGTGTTGTTCCCTCTCCTGAGAAGGAGCTGTGCAACCTACTTGCAGGCCTCCTCCCTTCCTTGGGAGGCCAAGCCCAAATTCCCGGCCGAGTGGGAAGGCTTGGCCCTTGCTTCCTCTGGGAAACCTCTTTTCTGCCCTCTCCTGGGTACTTCTGTGGGATCCAGGAAGGAGACGATGGAGACGTCCATGGATCCCCGAGGGGGTGGGAGGGCAGATGCTGAGGGGCGTGGCATGGCCATGGCTGTCCACCCAGAAGGACACATATTCATGCGGTCCATGCAAGCTCCTGGCACCCCTGGAAGGAAAGGAAGAATGTGGCTCTGCACACTGAAAGCTCCATGAATCTGTGCAGCTCATTCCACCGCCCCTGCCCACATTTCCAGACCCCTCCCAGCAAGCCTCAGCCCCGGGTCAGCAAAGCCAGGTTCCCTGGGTGTTTTGATGTGTCATGAAGCGGTCCTCCTCCTCAAAGGCCAGGCTCATGTAGGGGACGAGAAGCTTCCTTTGAGCGGTGCTGCCCGTGAGCCCAGTGCCCTCTCTTGGTCCCCCTGGGGTGTGGCTCTGGGACACTGCGCCCTGGTCATCAGCGATGTCCCAGTGTACTGCTTCTGACTGCCCTCCTCCGTGCAGAGCACAGTTTTATTTCAATGTTTCCCTCCCTTCTCCTGGAGACTGGGGCAGGGGGGCGCAGGTGGGGTGCCACTCTCCTGCTTGTACTCATTGCCCCCCACAGTTTGGGCCGCCTAGTGACCATGGGGGCCTGCCAGAACGCTGCCCCTTCCCGGGCCCTGGCGCCTTGCTGGACAGCATGTGACTGTGGTTGCCGTGACACCACACCCCCAGCGAGGTTCACCAGGCTGGGGCTCCGTTTGCTGGCGCTGGGCCCCTGTTTTCTAAGAGCTACTTACCTGATCCTCCCTTTGTGCCTAGCCAGCCTCAGGTGGGCGGGGCAGTCTGTTTCCCAGGCAGGACTGCCCTCAGGCAGCCCCTCATCCACTTGTCCAGTGGAGCCTGCTGGCCAGGGGCATCTTCAGCAACACTTTATTGCTCAGCCTCAGCGATCTCTGCCCTAACCACAGCATTTCTGCTTGCTCCTGGCTTGGGGTCCCAAATGGCCATGTGCTTCCTTCCTCCTCTGCACTCTGCCGAGTCCCCGCTTGAGTCCCGCCACAGGCAGCGCTCCACCATCTCCGAGGCAGGCGCTAGGCTCTCTCAGGCCACAACTGACTCCGATCTCAGGCGGGGCCTGGGAGCCCCGTGCCCACCTCCTGTGCACCTGTCACAGGACAGCCTGCCAGCCCTGAAGTGTGTCCACAGTGGGGTCTTGGCCCAAGACACGACCCCTCTCCACGAGCTGGCACTGCCTTCCCTGAAACACTATCGGTGTGGGGAAGCTCCGGGCCCTGGCCAGCCTCAGTTGCCCTTGGCAGGCTGCTGTGCCAGGGCAGGAGCCCAGTTCCCCGTGGGTTCTGCCTTCAGATGTGGAGGGACCTGGAGCGAGAGGCATGCCTGCAGTCAGGGCCTGAGGAACACAGTCAGAGGCTTTCAGCACTGGAAAGACTAAGGTGCCTGCCACCCCTGCCATGCTTAATTCAAAAATGAGACAGCAGGGGACCACCCAGCACAAACTTAGACCCACCCGTCTGCTACAATCCACCGAGTTTCTTGCCGGGTTTCCCTGTGGCAAGCATTAGCCAGGGTTCTCAAAGCTTGAGCTGGTCGCACTCTGTGGGGGGTGCCTGCCTTGATGGGACTGCCCCAGCCAAAGCTGTGCCTTGGGTAAGTCTGGAAGTGCCTCCACACACTGTCTTCCGGCCGGCTCCAGAGAGAGCCCTGCTTTCCTTTCTTCATCATTATCTTGTCTACATTTGTGCCTGTAGGTACGAACTGTTACACCAACTTCCAGTACCCTCCCAGCCTGCTTCCTGTCCTGGGAACTTTGTTATATGTGCCCCCCCCACCCCGCCCCTCCCTGACATAAGCCCAGGTGGTGTGGCTGGCAGGCATGCAGCTTCCTGCCTGGTACACCGCCTGCATCTCCCAGACTGCATCCCCACGGGGCCCTTCGTGCCGCGCTTGGGGCAGTTCCAGCCACAGTGCCCTCACTTTGAAGTGTCACCGGGGACAGGCACAGCCCTCATCAAGTCAGTCCCTCCGCTGGGCCACCACAGCACTTTCGGTTAAGAGTCTGACAGCGGTGTGGAGCACTGGCCCCCACCTCTCTCCTGGGGCAGTACTTGGTCTAAGATGGGATGGGCACTGCAGCACAGCTCTGCCGGGCATCGGCCAGTCCCTTGTCTGATCCTCATGCCACATGCACCACCTCACTCTGTCTCTCACACTCACCCCCTTCACTTTGCTCAGGACCTCCTCTTCCCCAGAAGGCTCATTCTCCCTTATTGCTTCTTGCTTTTGTGTGTGGCTTGGGATGGCCTTCCCCATTTCCCCTTGACAAAAGGAGCCTCCTCTGTGGGTTCCTAATTCTTTCTTACCTTTCCACTTCAAGGCTTGTCTCGAGGATATACCTGGAATTTCCTTTTGTGCAAGGTGGGAGCTGTCATCCAAACTGACTCCTTTTCCAAACAGATAACCTGTCAACACAGCACCACTTATCACTCCAATCTCATGATATATAGTTGGTGCCTCTGGGACCTCATGCCCCCAGCTGAGCAGCCCCTCTGTGGCTTCCTGGTGTGGAATTCCTCTTGGGGCACACCCCTTTCTCCCAGGAACCCCTCACTGGCTCAGGGACCCTCTGGGTTACTGGGTCGTCCGTGGCAAGTGAGGTGTGTGCGTTGTCAGGGAGGGTGTGCTGGGGCTTGTGAGCAGGTATCAGGTATCCTCTGATACCATCTCAGGATGCATTCTGGCCCACAGGAAACTTAGGAACCCCCTGCCCTGCCTGCTTTAGCGCCAAGCAAAATGGGACTGGCTTATTCCCTCACCAAAACTGCCTTCTTTTGCAAGAGAAAACATGTTGGAGCACACTGTGTTTTTTGTACTGTTATAAATCTATTATATATTCTATCATTTATGAGTTTGTTTCCTTATATAGTAAAAATTATCTTTCAGCATGTGTAGTCATTCACAATTTAAGGCAAAACACTTTTTTGCCTCTTTGTGCGTATGTTGGGTTTGCATGGGAAAAATTCAATAAGAGACTTGTTTTTATGTCTTTTGTAGCTTTTGAATTTTGTACATATATACATATATATTTCCATCAAAGGTAATCATAATAGGAAATAATTTTTCCTGGTTTGTATAAAAACTCTTGATGTAATATGTTTCTACAGTCAGGTTCCTTTGGTGAACTCTCGTATTATATTTATTATTTTGCCTCTTTTTTATTTCTGACTTTTCAACTAGACAAACATAGTTTACAAATTATGATATTTTTATCTCTTCTTATTCAATATTTTCCAGCTCATTTCTTTTCTTATCTCTTCACTGTCAAGGACCTCCAGAGCAACAGCACTGATGACCAACCGCATACTTGTCATGTTTCTGATTTTAATGATTGATGTTTCAGCCCTAAGGTTGATGTTTGTTGTAGGTTTTTGAATAATATAATAAGTCATCTATCTATATAATTGAATTCATAAAGCAGTAAAAATGGGTGAACTAAATCTCTACTGCTCAGTCTAGATATCTCAGACACCTAAAGTTGAGTGAAATAAGCAATTTGTACAAAGATACAATATAATGCCATTTATATAATTTTAATATTATAAAACAATACTATATATTATTTTAGATACATATATTTATAGCAAAATTAAAAATGGGTACTGAAAGATACACATCAATTTTACAATACCACTTGCCTTTGGTAAGGGACTGAGGAAAATGTAACCCTAACAATTTTGTAGTTTAATTTTATCTATTAACAAAGAACTTATAAACAAATACAACAGAGCCTTAATGTTTGTTGTTAGTTATGGATGACTTATATATAGATCCTCATTATTTTTTCTCTACATTTTTCCTTTTTAATTAAAAAGAAAACTGCATTTTGTGCTCAATACAATCAATTTGCAATTAATTTTAATTGAAAAGAAAGCTGTATTTTGTGCTCAATACAATTAAAAACCTCACCTAGACATATCCCCAAGAAATTTTATAATAATAAAGATTAAAAGGAAACCCCAAACTTTCCCAAGGGTGGGGATAAAGTCATCTGCAAAGCAGGCTGGCATCAGACATGTTATTCATAACACTTGATGTGATATATCAATGTGTAAAGGCCTTCGGATTCTTAGAAAATGAGATTTTCTCTAGTATTCTGTTTCTAAACAGACATACCTACAATATCATGTAGGCATGTGATGACCATAAACATGTTTTCAGGACTGAAAGTACTCAAATTTTGCCTCTTGTGGACCTTCTCTTAGGAAGTTACTTAAACTTGCACTCCAAGCAAAAAGGTAGTAATCAAGTCCAAGGTAAATATGGAATCAAGGAAATCATGATCACAACTTGGGAATGCAATAAAGGTGAGTTTTAAGATGACAGCTAAACAGCAGGCCCTGGTTGACCAGACCAAGTGGAATAAACGGACAGAGGATTTGGGGTAGTGGGTGAACAAACAGGAACTTGTTAAAATCAATTGAGGGTGTTATATAGGCAAATAAGGGAAAAAAGTAACAATTAGAATGACCTCTGGGAAAATATTACAGTAATAGCTACAATGAACCATGCCTCCTTGTTACCACAGAAGAAAAGAAAGTGAAGTCTCTCAGTTGTGTTCAACTCTTGGTGACCCCATGGACTGTAGCCTGCCAGGCTCCTCCATCCATAAGATTTTTCAGGCAAGAATACTGGAGTGGGTTACCATTTCCTTCTCCAGGGGATCTTCCCAACCTAGGGATCAAACCTGGGTCTCCCTCACTGAAGCCAGGCTCTTAACTGTCTGAGCCACCAGGGAAGTCATATCATTGTGTAATCCCCTCCTGCATTGAATCTGGGCCTGAACATGTGATTTGCTTTGGCCAGTTCGAACATTAGAAAACATGACCTACAAAGAGGCTTGAACAGTGCATTTTCAGTGGGCATTACACTCTTTCTGCTCTGAAACCACCATGTGCTAAGTAGATTGGTCTGCTAGAGGATGAGTCCATGCAGAACAGACATAAACTGCTCCAACTGAGGACCCCTAGGAAGAGCTGCCAGATAAAATACAGGACTCCCAGTTAAATCTGAATTCCACATGAACACAAAACATTTTTTCAATATAAGTATGTCCCAAATATTGCATTGGGCATACTTAAAACAATTATTTTTTATCTAGAGTTCAAATTTAACTGGCATCTTGTATTTTTATTTGCTATATCTGCCAACCTTAGTTATTATACGGGAAAATCAGCCCCCAACTGATCTGCCAGCTGATCTGACTCCAGTTACATAAATGACCTCAGGCAAGACTAGCAGAAGAACCAACCAGTGCAAATTCCTGATACGCAAAATAATGAGCAAGTAAGATGGTTGTTCTAAGCTACTGAGTTTTGGAGTACTTTGTTAGGTACACCTAGTTCTACCACACCAGAAGACTGTACATGAGTGAACCATGGCTACATGGCTCCCAGAACAGTCGGAAGTGATCAAATAGATATAAAGGCAACCCTTCTATATCCCAAGAAAGACCTTTGAACAGGTGAAGGCACCTGAGGAAGTCAAGTGGTATCATCATTGAAAGGGTGTCTTCATGGGGTCTTGAAAGCAAGAGAAACTTACCCTTCTAATGGAGAGAATGTTCCTAGGTTTTCTGCTTTACATAGCCATATCTCTATTTCTCTATTTCTCTCTCTTTCTCTATCTCTGTCATAAGTTCCCATTTACTTTTACATTATGTTTTATAACAACCAAGTCTCCCATTAAGGCTTTCTATACATTGAAAATCATAAACAGTATATACTTTTTTATTGAAGTATAGTTGATTAACAATATGATGTTAGTTTCAGGTACACAGCATACTGACTCAGTATTTTACAGGTTAAAAGTTATTATAAGATAATGGCTATAATTCCATATATAATACTGCTATACAATATATCCTTGTTGCTTATCTATTTTATACATAGTCGTTTGTATCTCTTAATCCCACACCCCTAACTTTCCCCTCCCCTCTTCCCTCCCCCCTCTGGTAACCACTAGTTTGTTATCTAATATATCTGTGAGTCTGTTACTGTTCTGCTATATTGGACTTTTTTAGATTCTACATACAAGTGATATCATACAGTATTCATCTTTCTTTGACATTTCACTAAGCATAATATTCTCTATCTGCATTGCTGCAAATGGAAGAATTTCATTCTTTTTTAATGGGTGAGTAATCTCACGTCTTCTTTATCCATTTGTCTGTTGATGAATACTTGGGTTGCTTTTTAGTCTTGGCTATTGTAAGTTGTGGTGCTATGAACATTGGGGTACATGTATCTTTTCAAATTAGTGTTTTCATTTTTTCCAGATATATATCCAAGAGAGGAACTGCTGGATCATATGATAGTTCTACTTTTAATTTTTTAGGAACGGCCATGCTATTTGCCATAGTGACTGTACCAATTTACATTCCCACCAACAGTGTACAAGGGTTTCCTTTCTACACATCCTCTCCAACATCTGTTATTTGTAGCCTTTTTGATGGTAGCCATTCTGACAGATGTGAGGTGGTACCTCATTTTGACTTGCATTCCTGTGATAACTAGCCATATCAAGCCTCTTTTCATGTGCTTGTTAGCGATATGTATAGCTTCTTTGGAAAAATGTCTTTTCAGGTCTTCTGCTCATTTTTTAATGGAGTTGTTTGGTTTTTAATATTGAGTTGTATAAGCTGTTTTTATACTTTGGATATTAATACCTTGTTGGTCATATCATTTGTAAATATTTTCTTTCATTCTGGAGGTTGTCTTTTCATTTTGTCAATGGTTTTCTTTGCTGTGCAAAAACTTTTAAGTTTAATGAGGTCCCATTTGTTTATTTTTGTTTCATATCTTTTACCTTAGAAAACAGATCCAAAGATATATTGCTATGATTTGTGTCAAAGAAGATTCTGGCTATGTTTTCTTTTAAAATTTTATGGTTTCAGGTCTTATATTTAGGTATTTAATCCATTTTGAGTTTGTTTTCGTATGTGGTATGAGGGGATTTTCTAATCTCATTGTTTTTTATGTAGCTGTCCCATTTTCTCAGCACCACTGATTGAAGAGCCTGTCTTTTCTCCATTGTATATTCTTGCCCCTTTTGTTATAGATTAATTGACCATAGGTGTGTGGGTTTTTTTCTGGGCTCTTTATTCTGTTTCATTAATTTATGTATCTGTTTTGTGCCAGTATCATGCTGTTTTGATCCTGTAGCTTTGTAGAATTGCCTTAAGTCTGGAAGGGTGATACCTCCAATTTTGTTCTCCCCCCGCAAGATTCCTTTGGCAATTCAGAGTCTTTTGTGGTTCCATATGAATTTTAGGGTTATTTGTTCTAGTTCTAGTTCTGAGAAAAATGCCCTGGGTATTTTGATAGGGATTGCATTAAATATATAGATTGCTTTGGGTAGTCTGGCCATTTTACCAGTATTCTTACAATCTGAGAACACAGAATATCTTTCTGTTTCTTTGTATCATCTTCAATTTCTTTCATTAATGTTTTGTGAACAGTATATCCCAGGTGGTGCTAGTGGTAAAGAACTCACTTGCAATGCAGGAGATGTGAGAGACACGGGTTTGATCCCAGTCAGGAAGATCCCCTGGAGGAGGGCATAGGGTTGCAAAGAGTTGGACACGAATGAAGAGACTTAGCATGCATGCATGAACAGTATTTAGATGATTATGACTTTATAAATGCTATTCATTGCTGAGCTGAAGTAGAGTCCTAACATGTGAAACTATTTTATATATTTTGGAAAATGATTCAGATATCATCTGTGGGAATGAAATTTTAAGTAGGCATGAGACAATAGAATATAGCTGACAGAATGTGGGATGTAGAAGAAGATGATAAAAGACAGAAGAAAAGGCAGCAGAGCTAAGAGCCTCATTTTATAAAGTGAGACGTGAACAAGTCCTGGTGGAAGTTTATGAAGCAAAATAAAGGTTTATATATATAATTTAAAGTTTAAATTTAGCTACTTTATTTAGTTAAATTGATTTTATGGCCTATTTCCTCCATAAGAAAGCAGACTTAATAAAGCCTATCTCTGTCTTACTTGTAACTGAATTCAAAATGCTTTGAATAGTACCTGACACACAATGGTGTTCAATAACTAATTGACTGTATGATTAAACTAAAATTATAATAACGCTACAAACATCAGGAATAAGAGAAAGGAAGGAAGGGCTGTAAGACTAATGAGCTAAGACTAAGCTCATTAAGATTAATGAGCTATTTTCATATCAGAAGGTCATTAGGGTACAAGTATATTTTTGGAGTTTGTGAAGATAACCACAAGAACAGTTCTCGGTCTTAGCACTATCAACACTTTGGACTGGGGAGTGCCTTCTACACTGGAGGATCCCTGGCCTCCACCCACAAGTAGTACCCCTGTCCTCAGCTTTGACAACCAAAAACGTCTCCAGACACTGACAAGTGTACCCTGGAAGCACAATCACCTCCGGTTGAGAAACACTGCATCAGAAGAAGCTAACATCAGATAAGGGAAGAAAAGTTGCTTCTGTAGTCTAGAGAGTGGTCCTGAGCCCAGAAAAGAGCAGAAGGGGAACTGACTTGTTTTCATCATAAACTTTGTACTAATTGCTTAGCTATCATGTATGTATTGTTCTGATAAATATTAACATTTGTAAAAAAAATAATAAAGAAGTATAATCAATGGGATTTGGAGATAAGCTAGCAATATGTGATGAGGGAGAAGGAAGGAGTCTGTAATGACTAGGTTGCTGGGTGCAACTGGGTAGATTGTGGTTGTATTCACCATGCCAGGGAAGACAGGAAGGAAAACAGTTTGAGTGTAGGACTAGGGTGACAACTCCAATTTCAATTGCTTAACTTGAAATATCTCTGGGATATGAAATTTGTAGGTATCAGATAAATTAATTTTGAACTCTGAATATTTAGACTTGTGAGTCAGAAATGGTATGGACCTAACAGAAGCAGAAGATATTAAGAAGAGGTGGCAAGAATACACAGAAGAACTATACAAAAAAGATCTTCACGACCCAGATCATCACGATGGTGTGATCACTCACTTAGAGCCAGACATCCTGCAATGTGAAGTCAAGTGGGCCAAAGCATCACTACAAACAAAGCTAGTGGAGGTGATGGAATTCCAGTTGAGCTATTTCAAATCCTGAAAGATGATGCTGTGAAAGTGCTGCACTCAATATACCAGCAAATTTGGAAAACTCAGCAGTGGCCACAGGATTGGAAAAGGTCATTTTGCATTCCAATCCCAAAGAAAGGCAATGCCAAAGAATGCTCAAACTACCACACAATTGCACTCATCTCACATGCTAGTAAAGTAATGCTCAAAAATTTCCAAGGCTTCAACAGTACGTGAACTGTGAACTTCCAGATGTTCAAGCTGGTTTTAGAAAAGGCAAAGGAACCAGAGATCAAATTGCCAACATCTGCTGGATCATCAGAAAAGCAAGAGAGTTGTAGAAAAAAATCTATTTCTGCTTTATTGACTATGCCAAAGCCTTTGACTGTGTGGATCACAATAAACTGTGGAAAATTCTGAAAGAGATAGGAATACCAGACCATCTGACCTGCCTCTTGAGAAATCTGTATGCAGGTCAGGAAGCAACAGTTAGAACTGGACACGGAACAACAGACTGGTTCAAAATACGAAAAGGAGTTCGTCAAGGCTGTATACTGTCACCCTGCTTATTTAACTTATATGCAGAGTACATCATGAGAAATGCTGGCTGGATAAAGCACAAGCTGGAATCAAGATTGCCGGGAGAAATATCAATAACCTCAGATATGCAGATAACACCACCCTTAAGGTAGAAAGTGAAGAAGAATTAAAAAGCCTCTTGATGAAAGTGAAAGAGGAGAGTAAAAAAGTTGGCTTGAAGCTCAACATTCAGAAAACTAAGATCATGGCATCTGGTCCCATAATTTCATGGCAAATAGATGGGGAAACAGAAACTTTATTTTGTTGGGCTACAAAATCACTGCAGATGGTGACTGCAGCCATGAAATTAAAAGACGCTTACTCCTTGGAAGGAAACTTATGACCAACCTAGACAGCATATTAAAAAGTAGAGACATTACTTTGCCAACAAAGGTCCATCTAGTCAAAGCTATGGTTGGTATGGATGTGAGAGTTGGACTATAAAGAAAGCTGAGCACCGAAGAATTGATGCTTTTGAACTGTGGTGTTGGAGAAGACTCTTGAGAGTCCCTTGGACTGCAAGGAGATCCAACCAGTCCATCCCAAAGGAAATCAGTCCTGAATATTCATTGGAAGGACTGATGCTGAAGTGGAAACTCCAATACTTTGGCCACCTGATGCAAAGAATGGACTCATTGGAAAAGACCCTGATGCTGGGAAAGATTGAAGGTGGGAGGAGAAGGGGACGACAGAGGATGAGATGGTTAAATGGCATCACCAAACCACTGGACACAAGTTTGAGTAAACTCCTGGAGTTGGTGATGGACAGGAAGGCCTGGCGTGCTGCAGTCCATGGAGTCGCAAAGAGATGGACACGACTGAGCGACTGAACTGAACTGAACTGAACATACAAGTGATAACTGAAGCCATGGCAATGGATGAGATTCCGGAAAGAGAAGTGACTTGAGAATAGGACCTCAAGATTCAGAGTGTGTAACATTCTTGTGTTTTTCATGCACTGCATTGAAACATGTAAAATATCATGTATGAAATGAGTTGCCAGTCCAGGTTCGATGCACGATACTGGATGCTTGGGGCTGGTGCACTGGGACGACCCAGAGGGATGGAATGGGGAGGGAGGAGGGAGGAGGGTTCAGGATGGGGAACACATGTAAACCTGTGGCGGATTCATTTTGATATTTGGCAAATCTAATACAGTTATGTAAAGTTTAAAAATAAAATAAAATTTAAAAAAAAAATAAAATAAAATTAATTAAGACCATATTATAAACATTGTTTAGCACACTTTCAAAACAATTTTCTCTTTGAAAATTCATAGTGCACATTTATTGAAGATATTTCTCACAGATAACTAGATAAGCACAAACTCCTGTCCAGGGCCAATCTTACAGCTTGAAAGCTAGAAAATCAAATTGAGTAGACAATGAGCACTAATTATGTGCAAGGCAGATGGAGATTCAATAGCAAACAAAACAGGCACCATTCTTGTGTTCATAGAGCTTATCATCTAGTGGGGAATACCGGCAAAGAAAAAGGAAAATACAATGGAGTGTGATGAATGCTAAGAAAATTAATCGTGAAAAGCCACTTCAACTAAAAGTGCAATAGGATGTGATTTAAGCGTCCTTTGTGTCACTCAGTTCAATTTTCTCTCAATTGTCACAAGCTAAGTTGCCAGAACATGAAGAAACTGTGTTGTGTGTTACTTTGCCCTGTGTGTCGTGTCATAAGAAAGCTCAGGAAGGTTGGCATAGAACATGGAGTTATTTGTCTTTCTGGGCCTGACTAGAGGCTCTGTTAAACCAAGCCTTGCAGTATGCTGGGTTCTAACTCTTTCACAGAGAACATCCCCATGAATTGTAAATTAGTTTTGTGCTTGACAGTCTGTTCAGTGAATTTTCCAGAAGCACTCACTGCTATTTAGTAAGCACTCACTTACTTTAAGTCAGCCTCTGGACAACACCGAAATCCAGAAAAGGAAGAGACTCTATCTTTCTCTCTTTCTTTCTTATCATGGTAAGAACACTTAACATGTGATCTACCCTCTCAAAAGTTTGCATATTTCTTGAAGTTAAAAAGTCTGTACAAGTTGACAGCTAGAGCCACCATGGAGCAGAAGATCCATAATAAGAAGCATAGTGAGACTGGACCAAATAAGGAGTCACAGAGACAAGTTATATTTGTAGGAAATAATCTGTCCCCAGTGAGCATTAGAGATGAGTCCAGCCTCAAGCAGCAGGAGAGAGGAGAGACTATACTTTTAACACTGCCCCAGCTACCTCTTTTGAATGACTTGGGACTAAAAAAATTCTTGGTATCAGTGAAGACAATCCTGGCCTTTGTTCCAGATGTGGTGCTGGTGGTAAGTCATGTCCGACTCTTGCAACCCCATGGACTGTGTAGCCCACCAGGCTTCTCTGTCCATGAGATTCTCCAGGTAAGAGTACTGGAGTGGGTTGTCATTTCCTTCTCCTGGGGATCTTCCTGATCTAGGAATCGAACCCAGGTCTCCTGCATTGAAGACATATTCATTGTTCCAGATCATTCATTCATTCATTACTACAGATCATTGTTCCAGACTATCAATCTGTAAATAACTGGTTCAATAAAACCCAATATCCCTCAAAGATGGGGATTCAAAATAGAACTGGCACAAAAGGTAAACAGAGGTAATGCAGGGGGGAAAGGATAAAAGGGACCTGAAAAATGCATAGTAGATGAAGAAAACTCATATGAAGAAAGTACGGAAAATTGTCAATAAATATTTCACCATGAATTTTCAAGAAAAGGATGGCAAGACAAGAATGAGCTGAAATGTGAGCTGTCAGGCCTCAGGGAAAATGTAGAAGAAATTTAACAATCACAGAGATGAAGGCAAAAGTGACAGGGAAGAAAGAAACCTTAGCAAAAGTCTAGCAATTAGTGTCAAATCTATGCAAATTTAGGACAAAGACCAAAACAAATGTGGTGATTATAGTTACAGAACAATATAATGGTGATAAACCCAGATGGAGTAGAAATGATTTAATTTGCAACAATTGGGAGAGAAAGAAAGAAAAAGTAAGTGAGAGGTAATGTAAATATGTTGATTTTCTTATCCCTAGGGCCAGGGTAGGGGGTGGGGTGTCAACAAAAATAATATCTAAAGCAGACAAATCTGGCAATAGGGGTCTAAGTGTATTGAGTAGTCAAAAGACAAACACTAAGAAATACAAAGATCTTCACGACCAAGATAATCACGATGGTGTGATCACTTACCTAGAGCCAGACATCCTGGAATGTGAGGTCAAGTGGGCCTTAGAAAGCATCACTATGAACAAAGCTAGTGGAGGTGATGGAATTCCAGTTGAGCTCTTTCAAATCCTGAAAGATGATGCTGTGAAAGCGCTGCACTCAATATGCCAGCAAATTTGGAAAACTCAGCAGTGGCCACAGGACTGGAAAAGGTCAGTTGTCATTCCAATCCCAAAGAAAGGCAATGCCAAAGAACGCTCAAACTAAAGCACAATTGCACTCATCTCACATGCTAGTAAAGTAAAAATTCTCCAAGCCAGGCTTCAGCAATATGTGAACCATGAACTTCCTGATGTTCAAGCTGGTTTTAGAAAAGGCAAAGGAACCAGAGACCAAATTGCCAACATCCGCTGGATCATCGAAAAAGCAAGGGAGTTCCAGAAAAACATCTATTTCTGCTTTATTGACTATGCCAAAACCTTTGACTGTGTGGATCACAATAAACTGTGGAAAATTCTGAAAGAGATGGGAATACCAGACCTCCTGACCTGCCTCTTGAGAAACCTGTATGCAGGTCAGGAAGCAACAGTTAGAACCGAACAAGGAACAATGGACTGGTTCCAAATACGAAAAGGAGTACGTCAAGGCTGTATGTTGTCACCCTGGTTATTTAACTTATATGCAGAGTACCTCATGAGAAACCCTGGGCTGGATGAAGCACAAGCTGGAATCAAGATTGCCAGGAGATATATCAATAAGCTCAGATATGCAGATGACACTACCCTTATGGCAGAAAGTGAAGAGGAACTAAAAAGCCTCTTGATGAAAGTGAAAGAGGAGAGTGAAAAAGTTGGCTTAAAGCTCAACATTCAGAAAATGAAGATCATGGCATCTGGTCCCATCACTTCATGGGAAATAGATGGGAAACAGTGGAAACAGTGTCAGACTTTATTTTTGGGGGGGCTCCAAAATCACTGCAGATGGTGACTACAGCCATGAAACTAAAAGATGCTTGTTCCTTGGAAGGAAAGTTATGACCAACCTAGATAGCATATTCAAAAGCATAGACATTACTTTGCCAACAAAGGTCCTGTCTAGTCAAGGCTATGGTTTTTCCAGTAGTCATGTATGGATGTGAGAGTTGGACTGTGAAGAAAGCTGAGCACCGAAGAATTGATGCTTTTGAACTGTGGTGTTGGAGAAGACTCTTGAGAGTCCCTTGGACTGCAAGGAGATCCAAGCAGTCCATTCTGAAGGAGATCAGCCCTGGGATTTCTTTGGAAGGAATGATGCTAAAGCTGAAACTCCAGTACTTTGGCCACCTCATGTGAAGAGTTGACTCATTGGAAAAGACTCTGATGCTGGGAGGGAGGCAAGAGGAGAAGGGGACGACAGAAGATGAGATGGCTGGATGGCATCACTGACTCGATGGACGTGAGTCTGAGTGAACTCCGGGAGTTGGTGATGGACAGGGAGGCCTGGTGTGCTGCGATTCATGGGGTCACAAAGAGTTGGACATTACTGAGCGACTGAACTGAACTGAAGAAATATAATTTAATCAACTAAAATTGGGTATATGAAAATAGGAAAGAGAAGGGAAGAAAAAGAAATGTATAATATATAAATAAGTATAACCATTGAATCATAATTTCTACGTCCATGAAAAATGATGACAAAACCTAAATATCCACACATACTGCTGCTGCTGCTAAGTCGCTTCAGTCGTGTCCGATTCTGTGTGACCCCATAGACGGCAGCCCATCAGGCTTCCCCGTCCCTGGGATTCTCCAGGCAAGAACACTGGATTGGGTTGCCATTCCCTCTCCAATGCATGAAAGAGAAAAGTGAAAGTGAAGTCGCTCAACATGTCCGACTCTTAGTGACTCCATGGACTGCAGCCTACCAGGCTCCTCCATCCATGGGATTTTTACTGACTAAATAATTATGGCATATTTATACAATAAAATACTATTCAACTATAAACTAAAATGTAATTTTTATGTAGTGATATCAAATGATTGACAAGATTATGTTTGTGAATATATATATACAAATGTATATTACATATTTCGCTACATATCCCCCTATATATAGATACACAATAAATTGATATTGATGGAGGAAAACTGGGTAGTGGGGACAGAAAGGTAAGAGAAAGATTTACAATATATACTCTCTGTTATCTTTTGAACCACTAGGACAACAGAGGATGAACCACTAGAATTTTGAACCACTAGGATGACAGAGGATGAGATGGTTGGATGGCATCACCAACTCGATGGACATGTGTTTGAGCAAGCTCCAGGAGTTGGTTATGGATGGGGAAGCCTGGCATGCTGCAGTCCATGGGGTTGCAAAGAGTTGGACATGACTGAGCTATTGAACTGAATTGAGGCTCATACTTATTTTTTTAACAAATTAAATCTACATTTAAGTTGAAATATAAAAAATTAGTTGAGCTGTCTTTGTCCAGCCTTGTGGATATTATGTTATGGGAGATGACTGATAGATACTTTGTAGAGTTTCCTGATTCCATATTCATCTCTCTCTGTACTAGCCCCCTGAGGACTAAGGCAAACATATAGGGCAGTGTTTCCTGTTTGCCCACCTAGCCCCCTGTGCCCCTGCCCATTCTTGATCCTGCTCTGGTGCAGTTTCATTTGCATGTAACAAGAATGATATTGTAAAAAATATTTAACCAAATTATATCTAATTTCCCCCTGTAAATAATGTTCCCATATGGCCCATTCATCATTAAGATTAAATGATTAGGATTATAACCTCACACAAAGAGAAACGACCTACTGCTTGTACCTGAGTCAAGAAACTTAGGATTCTCAAACTCATAATGATCAATTTAGAGTTTTCCTGAATCCCCAAAGCTCTAATTACATATCAAAAAGCAGGCTTGGAAGACTCTGACCATAGATCTCTGCCGCAAGCTATAGATAGTGAGAACTTGGAACCTAAACGAAGTGTCCATCAGAGAGGAACTCTGTGGAGCAAGAGCAGGAAAAAGAAGGGAAAACAGCCACATGTCTCCTGGCTCAAATTAGTCCCTAGATTGAAACCCTATTGGGTGGGGGTGGGCATTAGCAGGACCAGAGGACTTATCAGAAAATATTGGAGCACTAGGATTAGTTTCTTGTTTCCCCAGGCACAAGCTTTGAAAAGTGTGGGGTCTGACCAAGGGACAGAGTGACAGCAGAAAAGGCTGAGAGAGGAGGCTGGTGGGAACATTTCTCATCACTCTGCTTACCTCCATATGCCTTCCCTAGTTATGAAAGTCACGAAATCCATTTACTACTTAACAGCCTGGATAATGAAAAATACAGGATTCTGGATATATAGTTACACACTGACATTACTCTTTGTGAGTTGCAAAGAGGGGGAGTTTATTCAGAGGGGGATTGTGTGACATAGTTATTTGGAGTGCTTATTTGGGGTAATAACTTGCATCATCAAACTACCCTTCCTTCCTTCAAAATCATCCTATTTCCAGATACCAATTACAAAGAACAGTAGAATACTCATGGCGAGACTTAATGGAGACCTTGCCAGGGTTAAAGAAACGTGACTGAGTAAACCAGAAGAACCTGTTTGAACTACTCCACTGCCAGAGGAGAGGGAGGAAGAAAATCTAAAAGTAAAATGAAAGAAAAGAAAGGTCTATACGGAGAGTTCTAAGAAAAGAGCATTGGTGGAATAATAGGGCTTAATGCCTTGTTTTTTCCCCCTTCTCTCCTCTTTAGGAGTAATGATGGTGAGACACTTGACTATCACCCCACTTCACTGCTGTTCCAAAGCAGCAGAAACTACAGATATGTCCAGTGTGCTGGCTCATGGGATAAGGAGAGCAGAGTCGAAATAGTATAGCATTGTAGGAGAGGTAAAGACCATGACACTTCACAAAGCAACAAAAATAGACCCCCACCCCAAAATGTGAAAGATCATTACAAAGAAAACATTCTGACAGAAAGGATCTAAATGAATGTGCCTAGATGGGAAAATTGTGAAGTTGTCAGTTAATCCATCAACTTAGCCCATTTCAATTAAAACATTAAAAACAGATTCTGCAATAATGACATTAGTGTAATTAATTACACCTTCAGAGAAAATTAAGGTACGAGGGCTAGCTCAAACCAAATGTACACACACATGCACACAAACACAAACCACTAATAGGTTAACAAAGCAGCTTACTTTGAAAGCAAACTATTTGTATTAGAAGGAAATACAGTCAATGTCTTCTAATAACCTTGGGCTGTCAAGACTGTCCTAAGTAAAAGAAAATTATAGAGTTCAACAGAAAAACACTGAAAGGCACAGAAATCATAAATTCCTGAATGACCAAATACATCACACAAAAGGAAAATCAAGGGAAGTGTTGAAAGAAACCATGGTGATTTCAACATGTAACAATAGCCTTATTTCAAATGTGGACAATGACTACAGTGTAAATTGTAGAGCAAGTCTATATATAGAAAATAAACTAGCTTTCTCTTGCAAAAGAAGGCAGTTTTGGTGAGGGAATAAGCCAGTCCCATTTTGCTTGGCACTAAAGCAGGCAGGGCAGGGGGTTCCTAAGTTTCCTGTGGGCCAGAATGCATCCTGAGATGGTATCAGAGGATACCTGATACCTGCTCACAAGCCCCAGCACACCCTCCCTGACAACGCACACACCTCACTTGCCACGGACGACCCAGTAACCCAGAGGGTCCCTGAGCCAGTGAGGGGTTCCTGGGAGAAAGGGGTGTGCCCCAAGAGGAATTCCACACCAGGAAGCCACAGAGGGGCTGCTCAGCTGGGGGCATGAGGTCCCAGAGGCACCAACTATATATCATGAGATTGGAGTGATAAGTGGTGCTGTGTTGACAGGTTATCTGTTTGGAAAAGGAGTCAGTTTGGATGACAGCTCCCACCTTGCACAAAAGGAAATTCCAGGTATATCCTCAAGACAAGCCTTGAAGTGGAAAGGTAGGAAAGAATTAGGAACCCACAGAGGAGGCTCCTTTTGTCAAGGGGAAATGGGGAAGGCCATCCTAAGCCACACACAAAAGCAAGAAGCAATAAGGGAGAATGAGCCTTCTGGGGAAGAGGAGGTCCTGAGCAAAGTGAAGGGGGTGAGTGTGAGAGACAGAGTGAGGTGGTGCATGTGGCATGAGGATCAGACAAGGGACTGGCTGATGCCCGGCAGAGCTGTGCTGCAGTGCCCATCCCATCTTAGACCAAGTACTGCCCCAGGAGAGAGGTGGGGGCCAGTGCTCCACACCGCTGTCAGACTCTTAACCGAAAGTGCTGTGGTGGCCCAGCGGAGGCACTGACTTGATGAGGGCTGTGCCTGTCCCCGGTGACACTTCAAAGTGAGGGCACTGTGGCTGGAACTGCCCCAAGCGCGGCACGAAGGGCCCCGTGGGGATGCAGTCTGGGAGATGCAGGCGGTGTACCAGGCAGGAAGCTGCATGCCTGCCAGCCACACCACCTGGGCTTATGTCAGGGAGGGGCGGGGTGGGGGGGGGCACATATAACAAAGTTCCCAGGACAGGAAGCAGGCTGGGAGGGTACTGGAAGTTGGTGTAACAGTTCGTACCTACAGGCACAAATGTAGACAAGATAATGATGAAGAAAGGAAAGCAGGGCTCTCTCTGGAGCCGGCCGGAAGACAGTGTGTGGAGGCACTTCCAGACTTACCCAAGGCACAGCTTTGGCTGGGGCAGTCCCATCAAGGCAGGCACCCCCCACAGAGTGCGACCAGCTCAAGCTTTGAGAACCCTGGCTAATGCTTGCCACAGGGAAACCCGGCAAGAAACTCGGTGGATTGTAGCAGACGGGTGGGTCTAAGTTTGTGCTGGGTGGTCCCCTGCTGTCTCATTTTTGAATTAAGCATGGCAGGGGTGGCAGGCACCTTAGTCTTTCCAGTGCTGAAAGCCTCTGACTGTGTTCCTCAGGCCCTGACTGCAGGCATGCCTCTCGCTCCAGGTCCCTCCACATCTGAAGGCAGAACCCACGGGGAACTGGGCTCCTGCCCTGGCACAGCAGCCTGCCAAGGGCAACTGAGGCTGGCCAGGGCCGGGAGCTTCCCCACACCGATAGTGTTTCAGGGAAGGCAGTGCCAGCTCGTGGAGAGGGGTCGTGTCTTGGGCCAAGACCCCACTGTGGACACACTTCAGGGCTGGCAGGCTGTCCTGTGACAGGTGCACAGGAGGTGGGCACGGGGCTCCCAGGCCCCGCCTGAGATCGGAGTCAGTTGTGGCCTGAGAGAGCCTAGCGCCTGCCTCGGAGATGGTGGAGCGCTGCCTGTGGCGGGACTCAAGCGGGGACTCGGCAGAGTGCAGAGGAGGAAGGAAGCACATGGCCATTTGGGACCCCAAGCCAGGAGCAAGCAGAAATGCTGTGGTTAGGGCAGAGATCGCTGAGGCTGAGCAATAAAGTGTTGCTGAAGATGCCCCTGGCCAGCAGGCTCCACTGGACAAGTGGATGAGGGGCTGCCTGAGGGCAGTCCTGCCTGGGAAACAGACTGCCCCGCCCACCTGAGGCTGGCTAGGCACAAAGGGAGGATCAGGTAAGTAGCTCTTAGAAAACAGGGGCCCAGCGCCAGCAAACGGAGCCCCAGCCTGGTGAACCTCGCTGGGGGTGTGGTGTCACGGCAACCACAGTCACATGCTGTCCAGCAAGGCGCCAGGGCCCGGGAAGGGGCAGCGTTCTGGCAGGCCCCCATGGTCACTAGGCGGCCCAAACTGTGGGGGGCAATGAGTACAAGCAGGAGAGTGGCACCCCACCTGCGCCCCCCTGCCCCAGTCTCCAGGAGAAGGGAGGGAAACATTGAAATAAAACTGTGCTCTGCACGGAGGAGGGCAGTCAGAAGCAGTACACTGGGACATCGCTGATGACCAGGGCGCAGTGTCCCAGAGCCACACCCCAGGGGGACCAAGAGAGGGCACTGGGCTCACGGGCAGCACCGCTCAAAGGAAGCTTCTCGTCCCCTACATGAGCCTGGCCTTTGAGGAGGAGGACCGCTTCATGACACATCAAAACACCCAGGGAACCTGGCTTTGCTGACCTGGGGCTGAGGCTTGCTGGGAGGGGTCTGGAAATGTGGGCAGGGGCGGTGGAATGAGCTGCACAGATTCATGGAGCTTTCAGTGTGCAGAGCCACATTCTTCCTTTCCTTCCAGGGGTGCCAGGAGCTTGCATGGACCGCATGAATATGTGTCCTTCTGGGTGGACAGCCATGGCCATGCCACGCCCCTCAGCATCTGCCCTCCCACCCCCTCGGGGATCCATGGACGTCTCCATCGTCTCCTTCCTGGATCCCACAGAAGTACCCAGGAGAGGGCAGAAAAGAGGTTTCCCAGAGGAAGCAAGGGCCAAGCCTTCCCACTCGGCCGGGAATTTGGGCTTGGCCTCCCAAGGAAGGGAGGAGGCCTGCAAGTAGGTTGCACAGCTCCTTCTCAGGAGAGGGAACAACACCAAGCAGGCCCTCAGCGAGTAGCAACTGTTACTGCTATAATTGTGCATTAAGTGTCAGGGATGGGTTGCCCAGTGGGACGACAGGGATGCACAGACCAACCCAACGGTACTGACCTTCCTCTCTAGGCCGGCAGGCGAGGAAAGACACCTTCATCGAGGGAAGGATTTCTCTGCATCAGGCACTGTGCTGCCTGCTTCAAGGTGCTGCCTCTTCTAGTCCACCCAAGAGTCCTTCTTAATCCCACCCCCCACCCCCTTCCCTGCCCCAGCCCCTCCCCCAGCCCCTTCTGGAGGCTCCTCCTGAACCCTGCAGCTCATCTCTTCCCCAGCCTCCTGTGGGCCCTGCTAAGTGGGCATCTGCCAGGAGCAAATGGCCCCAGTCACTTAGCATGGATCTTGTATTTTGGTCTGTCCCCTCACGCAGACTAGATTCAGAACCAAGTACCGTGTCTCATTTTTGCCAGTTAAAGCACACAGCTTTATTGATGATACATAAAAATGCAGACTTGGTGGACAAGGTTAAGTCAGTACAGCACATAGAAGAGGGGTGTACTTTTTTGCTCAATAGGTATCGTTCATAGGCTCGCGAAGAAAAGAGAGTAAATGGAAAGAATCCCGTCTAAGCAGCAACTGATACGTTTTTGGCACAAGCCCCCATATGGGTCTGGTCTCCCCAACATGGTCCAGCTTAGACACAGAGACCACCACAGGCCAGGCATCCCCAGTGAGGCTGGAACATGTTGTTCTTTAACCACAGCTGGCAGCTGAAGGGACCCCTTTACCACAGGAAGAAGGCTGCAAGGGAGCAATTTACAATGCACATTGCCTGCAGACTGAAAAACCAAGAGGTTACTCAAAGCTCTGTGGGAACCCCTGCCTGACCAGTAAGAGTGTGGTCCTGGATTTAGCAAATGCAACTTTCACCCAGAGATGTGCTGAGCCAGCTAAGGCTGGGTCTTCAATAGCACCCACTGCAGAGTCTTTGAGAACACAAGTGTGTGTTCACCCACTGACTGGGCTTTGTTTTGGAGTGGATCAGTCCCACCCTGCTGGAGGGGCCACTTAAGAGGCCAGGGTTTCTGAGAGAAGCTGTCTGTTTGTGTTCCTGATAAAGAGGGGCAGGAAGGGCCATAGCACTTGGGCTCTCAGCAACTCCCCCGACAAGGCTGGCTTTTCAGACAAACCCGTCAGGGGTTTCACAACCTGCCCCTCAGCACATTCACTTCCCTCTGGTATCAAAGGAAGCATCAAGCCTGGAACGGACTGGGCAAGCATGTTATTAATAACTGTCATGCTTATTAACAAATTTAATCCAGCCTGCTGCAGAAATGAGTTGCAGCAAAGTGACACAGTCTCCCGACACACTTGGCTGATGCACATCTTCATCTGGCCCTGATTTTCAACACTGGCATTCAAGTTATCTGGGACACACAAAGCCTTTCCCTCCTCAACAGCAGGGTCGGGAGTCGGGATTGTGTTTCCAGCAATGGAGAGGCTGGCCAAATGACTGTTGATATCATAGCTAAATGAAAAACCGGCATCCTTGGGCTCAGCTAACAACATTTTTCCCTGAATGAAAGGGCCTTTGGAGAGGCCAAGAGCACAACAGAAATTTTTAAACGTCTGAGCACTCCAAGTATTTTTGTGTTCATAAGGGAACGGGCGCTGTTTTACCAGGTATGTTCGACTGGCTTTGCCCCCACCTGAAGGTCTGTCCTCAGCACCACCGGGTGCTCCAGGTTCAGTCCAGTCCCCATCCTCACTCCAGGGCCGTGCCATAGTTGTCAAATCAAACCAAATCTCGCGCTCCTCGTCATCCAGTTCCCGCTCATCATCCCATTCCTCTTCCTCCTCCTCCGACTTCTCACTGTCATCTCTTCCTATGGTTAGTTTGTAAACGCAGTAGCAGGCACCAGCCCCAATCATCAGTCCTGCGGCCATCCAACCCACTTCCCGAGCCCGGCCCATGTTCAGATCTGTTCAGCTGGGGGTGGGGGGGTGGGGTAGGACAGAACAGGAGAGGGTCTTGTTTCACCTGAAAGAAGGGGGTTCTTAAGGCCAGGGTGAGTGATGGTGGAGGGGAGACAGCTTCAGCCTATTCCAGGCTCCTGAGGCTCTCCTGTGATGAATCTA
Organism: Bubalus bubalis; assembly: GCF_019923935.1. Taxonomy (NCBI): domain Eukaryota; kingdom Metazoa; phylum Chordata; class Mammalia; order Artiodactyla; family Bovidae; genus Bubalus; species Bubalus bubalis. The sequence continues at coordinate 92,617,899 of NC_059181.1, forward strand.
TGGGTGAAAAATGATATTAGGGCTTTTGGCAATACCTGGATTTTTGCCTCACCAGACAGAGTGGAGTTTGAGTTCCAGCTGAGAGAAGCGGATTATTTGGCAATAAGTTCTTTGTTCTTTTCTGTCATCCTCTGTCTCCCCTCAGGACCCACCATTTGTCTCCCAGGGCCTACAGAGAAGGGCAGGAGTTGGGGCTGGGCTATAACCACCAGGGGGTGACAGGTAGTCTCCTCCTCCACCACACCCCCAGCCCCAAAGACTTAGAGGCAGTCTCACCTACCAACCTCTACCAAAGCCAGGTAAATTTCCTTCTTCTTGTCTTCTGTGGTCAATGGTCCTTCCACAGTGATTGATGGACAGTCTGGCAGAAGGACAGAGAGAACGACAGATAGCCGGCTTTGGAAAACTAAAGTGTAGTGGATGGATCAGCAATGAGAACATAGGTCCCTTTTCTGAATTTCCAGCCTTTGAGCTTAAAATATTTCTCACACCCTTCTGACTTTCCTAACACTGATTTCCCCACCCCTCCCCCCTTGTCATCCGCCATTTCCCCAGCAAAGGCCGCCACACCCCTTTCCCTGCGCTGAAATGGGAGGGGGTATGGAGGAAAGGGCCTGGAGAGGGCGGCTCAGACCCGGCCCGCAGCAATCCCAGCCCCGCTCCCTCATCCCCACCGCCATCCCCACCCAGGGGCCAAGGCTCATCCCACCTTCACACCGACCTGCACGGTCCCAAGGCACTTTGGTCCTTCCCTCGCCGCGACTTTCCCTGGCAACCTACTGGCCAACAGATCTACAAACCTGCAGACAGACGGTGGGGGGTAGGGGGGAGACAGAGGGGACGGAGTGCTTGGTGGACGGAGCAGCACTCTGGACAGGAGTGCCCTGATCCTGAAACCTTTCTTTCCTCGGAGACTCTGTGCCAGCCACTCACTTCCCTCACCCGCCGCCCGAAGTCCGCCAATTCTTTCCATGAAAATGGGCATGAGGAGGGGGACGGCAGTATTTAGAAAGTAGGCGAGAAGGGGACACAGACCCCTGTCTGCCGGAACCTGGATCCGTGGCGCTCTTGGCCTTCTCCCAACCCCATCTCCCTCCAAGCAGAGCCCACGCTCATACCGACCTGCAACGCCCGTGGCCACTCTCCTTCTCCTTCACGCGCCTGCAGAGTGATATAGGGGGCTGGTACCCAGACGGAGGCGACTAGCAGTACTTCTGCTCCAGGCAGCTCTGGTCATGTGACGACCGCGTCACCAGTGAGCTCTGGCCCCCAATTTCCACTCCCACAAGCAGTGCGGCAGGCGCCAGCCTGCCCCGTACCTCCCCCCATCACAAGGGGCCTTGTTACTCTTTTCCTCTGTAACAATGCCAGAAGTGCATGGCTCTCTGGTGTTTGCATTTGCCTTCTCTAATTACAGAAAAGGGCAACACTTTGCCTGGGTCTGTCATTTACTTACACTTCTTTTGAGGGGAATGTCTTACCCTTTCTTTGGCTCTGAAACTCCTGTCCCCTCTTTCTTCATTTCTACCCCTTCCCACATGCAGTCTCCGCACCAAAATTAAGCAGAGGGGCAGGGGAAAAAAGCCCAAGTAACAGGGAGATTTTTGTTACTATTTTTAATATATTTATATTCTATTTCTTCCATTCTTTCTTAATTGACTCAAGTTACTATTTTGTAGTCAGAAAATACAAATATGTGTGTGTGTGTATAAAACAAGATTTCCTAGTTAATACAAAGGCCTCATTGATTTAAGCTAATTTGTACATTGAAAATATTTTCTTCTGACTGCAGAGGAGATAGCAGCTTTCAAATAGCATATGAAACTTTAAAAACATACCCTTACAAACAAAGCCAGTGTGCTTTCAATATGATCTATAAATTGATGGATAAAATGAATCTATAGTAAATTGGTCAGTGTTTTAATTGTGACCAGTTTAGAGAAGTGAACCACTATCCCTTTCTTCTTGGCGGAACTCATAGTGTTACGTGTTAGAGAAGACTGCTGGATGGCTTCCATTCTGGTTTTGAAGGACAGACTCTCTGCAGACCCCAAATTTCAATGAATCTTATGTCTTCAGATGAACCTTACAAATTAGTAACTTCACAGATTAGCTTGCTCTTCATTCAAAGCTCTTTATTTAAAATCTATTCTCAAGTTTCATGGTGTAACCCATAAATCATCCAGAAATTAGAGGATTCCCTGCTATCCCATTGATGAAAATGATAGGTGGAATTTTCATTTGATCACGACACTGGTGAAAGACCTCCGGTATTTGTCATTTGTGCACTGTATGTCCTCTTAGCAGTGCCTGGTGTTCAGCCTTTTCCAGTGGAAATAATGGTGAGGGTCTGTGGGTGACTGTAAATCACTGCAACAACCCGACAGCCCTTGAGATCCACGGCCTTTTTCCCTCACAAAAGGCACAGTTCACAGGACCCGAAGCAGTGTTGCCAGGAAAAAGAGGTCTTTTCACCCTCTCCCTTATGTTACAATTTCACTGTACTATCTATACAAGTCCCTCAGAATAATCCCAGAAGGTAGTAACAAAGTCTGCAGAACTTAGTTCCCAGACATCCAGCTGTCCCCGCTGGGGAGTCATGCTCTAAATATAAACCCTTCAGGCAGCCTCTTTCTTAGAACATTGAAATCTGACACCCCAGCAGGAAGCTCCCTGGGTGAGGGGCCCCTGTGTGGGGGAGGCCCTTTCAGGAGGTGAACCAGGAAGCCCAGAGTGCCTTGCTGGTGAAAAATGCACAAGTCAAGAACATGTCACAACTTTCTGGTCTTCCTTAAACATTTATAGTTCAAATACACCAACATTACAACTCATCTTTCTAAACCCCTAACTCATTTGTTTTGCCATCCTCTCCTTACACTGTTCTTCTTATCATCCTTTATTTTACTTCTCCAAAGAAAATGATTTATATTTATGAAGCCTTACTAACAGAACTTGCAGATTTAACTATCATTCAACTTTTGCTGCTAAGAACTTAAAAAGTGGCTTTTATTTATTTTGAATATATACATTAGAAAGAACTGCAGAGCATGTAAAACTTAAGAAAGACAGGTGTCATTGACATGGCTCTACAATAAGGACTCATTTCACAACTCTTACTTAGCCATGCTTCAGGGACAAAAGCTCCACTCTTACCTCTCCTCATTAGTTAAAAACATCTCTCCCCTTTGGTATATTTTTCAATTTTTACAATGTATAACCCCTGACCACCATTCTCCCAGGCTGTCAGATCTTTCCTGTTTGGATCCACTCCCTCTCTTAAACTTCCTAACCCCATGGGAATGATAACCCTTTCAATTCTCTTTGTCATTTTGATCCACAATTCCTACAACCGAACCTGGGGACTGACATTTAAAATCTATTTTCCCTCCATTATACACCCACCAACAAATATTTATTTAAGGGCATGCTATTTGCCTGACATAACATTTAAAAAGCAAAACGGGAAAATCCTTAAGCAATCCCTCAGACAAGTCTTCAAAAGACTATGTGAGTCCACTGTCAAAAGGCACCTTTTGGCTTACATCAGTATATGGTAATATATGATGCATGATTTATAAAGTATTCAAAAACAGAAAAGGATCAGCAGATGGTAACACTGATGGAATTTTGGAGGGTAAGAAAAATAAATGATAGAAGATTGCTATCTTTAAAAGCTGTATTACTTTTTGTATCGTGTTGTTTTTGTGTTGTGTATTAGTTAATTTTGTTTGATTGCAAGCAACAGAAACCACATCTGTTTAACTTAAACAGTGAGGGAATTTTGAAGACCAGCATCAGCTCTGAGGTGTCAAGGTAGGAGGAACCGATAGATGGTCTCTTCAGGACGCCATAAACTTCCACTGATGTTTGGTTTTCTATCTTTGCTCAGGTTTAAATTTCAGTAAGAGAGTAAGTATTGAGTCAGTTTGTTTTGGGCACAATGACCACCCTTTTGCTGTGGAAAATGACAGGGCATTTAAAATGTGAAATGCATTTCCTTTCTTTTCCCAGAGAGAACTGTAAACTGTTTCAGAGGTTATTGTGGATTTGCAGGAGCACTTTAACTACTTTGGATATGCATCTTTTGTCCAGCTGTGACTGAGGTGCTGGGGGTCTATCTGCCACAGCATGCGTTAGTTGTCACTGAACATTAGAGAGGTGCAGTTCTGAAATGGTGGTGCACAAGGCTGTCTTCTAGACCAAAGCTACTTGACTTCCTTGACAGGATTCCACACAGTCGCATCGACAGTACAAAGTCTTATGGTCATCACTTCATGATCAATACCTGAATTTGTCTGTATAGTGAGAGCAGATGCCTGTATCAAGTCAAGACTCTTATTCAGAGAGACATATATAAATCTATATCTGAATGCCCAAACCCGCGGATCTCTGCATTCCCTCCCTGTAAGAAGGCCACAGGGAAGCCTAAGTCTCACGAGGAAATGACAACTGAAAAATTTATCCTGAGAAGTACAACCATCAGGGGTACTAGAGGTTTCTGTTAGTTTTACCAGCCCCTTCAATCCCCGTTGGCAAGCTACTACTTGGGAAGCCACAACTTCAGAAGGTTGCGTGGTAAGCCTGCAATCAGAGAGCAAGGGCATTGGTGCACTTTAAGAAGTGGCTTTCAGCTAAGAAACTTGAAGTACACTTACATATCATGGGGATGGCTCTGCCAAAGAAAGCTAATTTTTCCACGCATCTTAGCCAAGACTTCCTCTCCTCCAGACAGTGCTTGGGTGGGAACTATCAACACTTTCCTCTGACTCTTCTTTTCATATACTCCTGTTTGAATAAGCCCCCTCACTGCACATGATCTTTCTCTAAACACAGAATCATACAGTTGATTTGCTTTCTGCTTACTAAATTTCAGTCATATCCTGTTCATCTTAACCTTACACAGTGTTGTCTATCAATTGTATCTCAATAAAAATGGAAGAAAAAATACATTTTAGTCATATCCTAGTACTATTTTTCAGAAGTTACATTGATATGAATTTCTCTGGAATTTTGCCTGTTCCCAAATTTCCCAGTCTCTTGATTTACTCCCATATTGTCTGTGGATCTTAAAATTTTTATACTCAGAGAACAACCTTATATCTTAACAATCAGGGCACATCACACTGTAGATCCTGTGTTATGACATTATTTTATTATTTTTCCCACTCTTAAAAGTTCGCTCATTGCTGACAGGTGACTTGTTGAATTCATCAATACAGTCAATGAAAAGGTTTCAAACTAATTGCTAGATGCTGAGTTCAGCCAATTTTGACTTGGTCTAACACCTCTAACACCTACTTCATTTAAAGATGCTGTTGTCCATTTGTATATTTTGTAATGTTCTTTGTATGTCACTCGCTTTGTCAGTGTGCATGCCTCCTATCTGACAGACATCCATGACATACTTGTGATTACCACTCAACCTTTCTGTGTAGCTGGCTTCTGAGGGCTCCTGTGGCTTGCTAACTGATGAAAGTGAAAAGTCTATAGCTCTCTTGTTTAGAAGACTGGCCTAGTTAGAAGATTTATGTATTCTCAGACACACTGATGAGCTTATTCAGGATTGTGTTATGTGCTAGGCCCCAGAAGACACTAAGATTGCTTTGAGTGAAGTGTGTAACACTCCCTACAAGTGAGAAAATGTGGGACTTTTGGAGGCCATCACCCAACATCACTCTCCCACTCTTTTTTTTTTTTTTTTTTAACCAAATGAAAATAGCTTTACAGCCATTTTTTTCCTCCTAAAAAGAATGCAGTCTGGGGGTGGGAAAGGGCAGAACTGAAAGAACAACAACAAAAAATAAAACAGTAAGTTAAGGAAAAAAACTGCATTCACTCCAGGTCTCCTTTTCTGGTGGCTTTTTCTTTTCAGATCTGGGACTAGATTTCAGAGGAAATGGTAGACATTTATAGCTGGGAGGCAGGGAGGTGGAAGGAGAGGTTACTGTCCCAGGAGTCCAGGGAAGGAAGAGGCAATTTTTCAAAAAGTACAAGTGGCCAGTAACCCCAGGGGAAGATGCTGTCCCTTTCTGGTAATCAGAGGAAGGCAAACACCACTACAGGGAGATGGGATTAGGAAAGAAAAAAAGAGTAACAAGGCCTGCTATGGGGGAGGGAAGGAAGGGGGGCGGGCCCTCTTCTGCCGCACTGCTGGTGGGAGGGGAAATTGGGGACCCGAGTTGGTGGATGACGTAGGTCTCACGTGACCAAGAGCTGACGTGTGCAGAAGTCCTTCTTGTTCTGGTCGTTGTTCCCGTCTGAGTATCAGCTCCCCATTGCCCCGAGGGCCAGTGGGCCTGCAGCAGAGGAAAGAAGGAGGAGGAGAAGGAGATTGTCCCGGATCCGTGCAGGTCAGTGCCTGGGAGATTCCAGAAGGTGGGGGTGGCCAAGGGTGCAGGGCGGAAACCGTCGCGGATCCTGGGGGCGCCTCCGTCGTCTCTTCCACTCGCCGCCGGCTTTCCAAGACGTCTGTCCCGCCCGCAGCCCATTCTGATGCTGCGAAATGGTGAGCAGGGGGGTGTTTGGGAGGAGCTCAGAGATCGGGACGTGGGAATCTGGTGGGAACCGAGGCCGTAATCTGGAAAGGGAGCTGTGCCCTGGGTGTTGGCCCCCAATCTTCCAGGACGGTGCCAGAGGGGAAAGGCTGGACATGGGGAAGGGAGGTGCAACGTGATGTGTCAGCAGAACCCCGAGAGGGGTCGAAGGGGTGGGAAACCTTTGACAGCCAGGCCTCCGAATTAAGGACAGAGTTTTCTGTTCTGGAGACCGGTCCGTCCACCAAGCACTAGGTCGCGGCAGTTTCCCGTCTTTCTTACTGTGACTGTGTCTTCCTGACCATGGCTCTGTGTCTTGTGGATCCGAGCCTCTCCCGGGTTGCCAGTCTTTCCGTAGGTTGCGGCACCACACCAGGCTAGAGAAGAGGAAGGAAATTAACCCCGATCCGTGAAGGTCGATTTGAGGGTAAGACCATCTAGAGACCCTAACGGGGGCGGTGGGAGGATGGGGTGGGGAGAAACCAGAGGTAGCGATAATCTAGGTTAGGTCTGAGTCTGAGTGTGTTTCTCACACTCTTGGGACTGTGGCGAAATGGCGTGCAGTGTGTGTGTGTGTGTGTGTGCGTGCGCGCGCGTGTGTCGTGGGGGGTGGGGTGGGGGAGAATGACAGAAGGGAAACCTATCAGATAGTTTGTTCGTAATCCTCTTCTCTCAACAGCACTTAGTCCCCATGTTTTCGATCTGTCATCCTGCAGGTCTGCTGTAGCAGGTGGCACCAGTTTAAACGAGGGAGGAAGTTTCCTCGGATCCGTAGAGGTCGGTTTGGGCATGGGGGCTGCCTGGAATGGGGGAGGGGTTGGAAATTGCCCGCGGTTGGACAGGCTCACCCAATGTTACTATTTCTCCAACATCTCTCCATTTCAGGCTAGGGAAGCGGCAGGCATGTGCATGTTTTGGATGGCAGAGAGAGGTTGTGTTTTTGTTTTTTTTTAAATCTGACAACCTAGATAGGTGAATCAGGAAAGCAACAAATGGAGGAACAGTCAATCCATCAAGGCTTCAGTTCTCACTGGCTCTGGTCTCTCTGCAGATTGCAAGGGTTGTTGGGCGTGGCACACCTCCAGGGGAGGGGAGAAGGGGCAAACTGCCTGTCTGGAGGAGGTTAGTGCAATGGTGCCACTCCCTGGGAACATCCGAGTTTGGGGTAGCTGAGGCCCCAGCAGAGAGGATGGGCTCCACTGCCTTTATCTAGGCTTGGGGAGGAGGTGGGCTGGGGAGAGTGAAATGAAGGGGAAAGAGTTTGTTAACAATCTACATTCTCTACCAAGAATTCATTTGCTTGTCCCTCTGTACAACTCTCTGCAGAGGACAACTTAAGGAGAAGAGAAACTCAAACCCTGTTTTCTTTCTCCACCCCTAGGTCCACCTCCAGAATCAGTTGTCGCGGCCTTGAAGTGGCTGAAGACGATCATCCTCCACAGGCCTGCACCCAGGCCAGGCCCATAGCCCTCCTCCCCCAGCCTGAGTGACTACTCTGTTCCTTTGTCCCTGATACCATCAGGGACGATTGCATGGGCTACGCCAGGAAAGTAGGCTGGGTGACTGCGGGACTGGTGATTGGGGCTGGCGCCTGCTACTGCATTTATAGACTGACCAGAGGAAGAAAACAGAACAAGGAGGAAATGGCTGAGGGCGGGTCTGGGGATGTGGATGATGTTGGGGATTGTCCTGGGGCCAGGTACAATGACTGGTCTGATGATGATGATGACAACAGTGAGAACAAAGGTATAGTATGGTACCCACCTTGGGCCCGGATTGGGACTGAGGCTGGAACCAGAGCTAGGGCCAGGGCAAGGGCCAGGGCCACCCGGGCTCGTCGAGCTGTCCAGAAAAGGGCTTCCCCCAATTCAGATGATACTATTTTGTCCCCTCAAGAGCTGCAGAAAGTTCTTTGCTTGGTTGAGATGTCTGAAAAGCCTTATATTCTTGAAGCAGCTTTAATTGCTCTGGGTAACAATGCTGCTTATGCATTTAACAGAGATATTATTCGTGATCTGGGTGGTCTCCCAATTGTTGCAAAGATTCTCAATACTCGGGATCCCATAGTTAAGGAAAAGGCTTTAATTGTCCTAAATAACTTGAGTGTGAATGCTGAAAATCAGCGCAGGCTTAAGATATACATGAATCAAGTCTGTGATGACACAATCACTTCTCGATTGAACTCATCTGTGCAACTGGCAGGTCTAAGATTGCTTACGAACATGACTGTTACTAATGAGTATCAGCACATGCTTGCTAATTCCATTTCAGACTTTTTCCGTTTATTTTCAGCAGGAAATGAAGAAACCAAATTTCAGGTTTTGAAACTCCTTTTGAATTTGGCTGAAAATCCAGCCATGACTAGAGAACTGCTCAGGGCCCAAGTGCCATCCTCGCTGGGTTCCCTCTTTAATAAGAAGGAGAACAAAGAGGTGATTCTTAAGCTTCTGGTCATATTCGAGAACATAAATGACAATTTTAAATGGGAGGAAAATGAATCTACTCAGAATCAATTCAGTGAAGGTTCACTTTTTTTCTTTTTAAAAGAATTTCAGGTGTGTGCTGATAAGATTCTGGGGCTAGAAAGTCATCATGATTTTTTGGTAAAAGTGAAAGTTGGAAAATTTGTGGCCAAACTGGCTGAGAATATGTTCCCAAAGAGCCAGGAATAAGTTCTTGATTTTGTAGTTTAGAAGCAACACATGTTGTAAACTCTTCCTTTTCTCCACCTTGTCTATATGGTAAAGGAATCCTTTCAGCTGCCAGTTTTGAGTTATGAATATCATATTGTATCATCAATGCTGATATTTATCTGAGTTGGTCTGCAGGCCTAAGCTGGATGAATGAATATCACTACCTGTTCTGAAAATGTTTGTTGCTTTTTATCTCACTGCCTAGATTGAAATATTTTTACTATTTCTTCTGCATAAGTGACAGTGAACCAATTCCTCATAAATAAGCTCCCTCCTGTCATTTGCATTGACTGCATTTGTGTATCATCAATGAAGTTGTGTGCTAATGCTGAAAGAAAAAAGAAAGAGAGAAACCATACTTATCTTTCGGTTTATAATCTAGTTGGAGAGATAAGAAACATACAAACAAAAAGAAAACAATATCTCAAGCATATACTCTTTGTTAATATTCGCACTCAGAGCACAGAGAAAGCAAAGGTTTCTGCAGGATACAGTAGTCAGCTACAGATTTATGGAGGAAGTGTTCATTTAAAATGAATCCTCAGTGGGGTAGGTAGGTAGGGAGTTCCATGTGATGGGAGAGAAGGGGAACTGGTGTGAGAATGGCATGGAGGTAGGAACTCTTGCTGTGACAGTGAGGAGACTAGTCTGTTCAGAGTGGAAAGTGTGACTGGAAGTAAATAAATTTGGAAAGTTGGCTGAAGCCAGTTTGTGGAGAACTGTTTGAATATTACCTCACCGAACGCTGAGAGCCAGTGAATAATTTTGACTAGAAAGAGAAATTGGAATTCATATAGAAGTCCCTTTCTCACCTACTGTGCAGTGTCTTTGAGAGTATGGCAAAAATGGAGCCTTTAAAACCCTGGTGATAGGAATTCGCTTACACTGGCACAAGGTTTGCAGAGGGCCATTTGGTAATACATATCATTAGCCTTAAAATATGTAATCCCTTTGTCCTAAGGAAATAATTGAATCATTGGCCAAAGATTGTATGTACAAGGCTGTTTATCCCAGCACTGTGTGAAATAGTAAAAATTGAAAACAACTTTAACAATTTAGCACACTGGACTGGTTACATAAATTAAGGAATATTCACATCAGTCAGTCAGTTCAGTTGCTCAGTCGTGTCCAACTCTTTGCGACCCCATGAATTGCAGCACGCCACATGGTGTAAGATAAATATGTCAATTGCAATCCATATTGTCAGGGAATGATATTCATCATGCACTGTTAAGTGAGAAAGGTAGGTTAGATAGGAGTCTTCTTAGTATGATTCAATTTTTCTGAGAATATAAGATATTTAAGTAGACACTAAAAACTCTGGAATTACAGACATCCATATAGTAACAGTGATTGTCTTTGGGTGGAAGGATAGTGTAATTTTTACCTTTTTACTTTTTATTCATCTATGTGTTCTTATTAACCTAAAACAAATACTGATTTTTCAAAAGTTTTTGCAAAAGGAAAGTGTTGGGAATGGAGCAGGTGATTGATTGGAGCATGAACTGAGTATTTACATTAAACATAAGATGGGTTGAAGTTTTCTCTCTGAAATAATAGAAGAGTGCTAAAGATGGGGCTCACTGTAAGAATTAAATGAAGTAATATATGTGAAATACTTAGAATTTTCTGGCACATAGCAATTAATTAAGAAAATTGAGCACACTTAGTCCCTTAGAATTCAGGGTCGATAGTTGTTCTGGTTGACCTTTGTGTTGCTGGGGGCATTCTGCCATGTGTCAGCATCATTTAATAAATAGTAACAACAATAAAAGTTAGCATTTATTAAGTGACTACTGTGTAGAGTGATGTCATTCCTGCAAGGCAACTGTTAACAATAGTTTCTCAAAGAAATAGGCTTTTCCTTTTACTACGTACTCAAGGTGTTTTATCAGACATGATCTCACCTGCCCTTACAATGTATTGTTGGTCAGTTTGGGGATGTTATCCTACTTTATACATGAGGCCAGGAAAGGGTAAAATCTCTGTTCAGTTATGATCTGGTTTTAGCCCCAGGCTTCCATATACTTACTCAAATGTTGCCTACAATAGACAAAAGGACCATGGACTGATCAGCTTGAAGTTGTTGGGTATGGTGACTCTATTGAATCATGCTGGGGCTCCTTTGACATCAGTTTTAAGGGTGGAATGAGGGTAAAGGAATTAAAATTTTTTATTGCTCTATTATTAGGCAGGAAACAAAGATTTGGGAGGGAAAGCCTTAGCCATTTAAAATAAATTAACTTTGAGATACCTGTGTGACATCTAGATGGATATACCCTAATGTCGTTTTAGTGTATTGATCTGGTGCTCAGAAAAGACCAGGCTGCCGATACAGATTTGGGGGCCACCAGAGAAGAAATGATAAATAAGGACATGGGAGTGGATGTGATCCCCAGAGAGAAGGTTCAGAGTGTAAGAGTGGAAAGCAGCACAAAGAACTGGATAAGGGATTGTGGCAGCTGGGGGAAAGAAGCATCAAATTCCAACTGTGGATACCCTTCGAGATACTAACTATCAGTATACCTATATAGTCTGTACATCAAATTGGATGATACTGTAGGTGAAGTTTCAGAACCTGATTTAAATTTTGTCTACTTTTCTTCTAAAATGTATTCATTGGAGATACTTAAGAAAATAGAGACAATAAGAACAAACTTGTTCCCTCACCCAGATCTGTATCGTGAACATCTAAAAAATATTCTGATCAAGCCACATTGGACTGGGGTGCTGAGTGACTTTTTGACCTGGGGTGGCAATGAGGTGAACTTGGGTAATAAAAAGCCACCCTGCAGCAGGGGCACAGGCCTGACTAGTGTCCATCTGCTCCACAGGTCTCTTTTCTCATCCTCTCCTCCCTTCCCATTCTCCTTCCCTTTCCCTCCTTCACACTTTTCTCTTATTTCCTCCTCTGAGAGACCATTGACAGTAGTCTCTTTGTGCTTCTGTGTCTTTTGGGGGTGATCGTTTCATCTCCATGACACCAGGTCATGCACCAGTGGGCATTTGATACAGAATGATAATTGTCGTTGCTGTGGTAACAAGATGACCCTGGGTATGTATGGCTGGATGCCAAGACTTTTCAGACCGTTGTTGAACAGAAACTGAGAAAGCACCAGTCTTAGTGCAGATCAGCCCTGTGTGCATTGCATGAATTTTGATGTCCCATACCTGGTATTATTTGAAACTGAGTCACCCGGACTTTGGGAAGTGCTGTGTGAGACAGATGTGTGACTGCCTGGTCCAGGGAAGACACAGGGCCGGCCCAGCCACACTCTGATGTCCTGATGCTTTCACATCAGAGGTGCCACTCAAACATTTTGGGAAGGGCACCCTTCTAGAATAGTAGCCGTGATTGTGGCAGCTCATGGGGGCAGGGAGGAGCCAGTGTCCTTTCTTTAGAAAGGATGGCAGTTTCTTGGAAACAGGAAGTTAGAAACTCAAGGATATTCTGCTATTTTGTTTTTATCTACTGATTTTTAGGAATTTAAGTGGGTCTATTCCGGGCAAATGTGTTCAAAGGTGATTTTACAAAGATGGAGTATAGTTCTCTTACAAATTGTCACCCAAAGCATTATATTTAAAGCTCAGGAAACTGGTTTTCTATTTTTAAATTCATATTTTACTTGCCTTATTTCAAAAGAGATTCTAAGTGTAGATTTAGCAAATTGATGTAGTTCAGGCAAATTTTGTGTTTATGCCTCTGTTTGGTTAATTTCTCTATTCCCTTGAGAGTGGTTTTTTGAAGAATGATTATGACTATTTTCAATGCTAACATTTTACATTCATTCTTCATCATATCCCAGACTGAAAATTTTTTTTCCTGATTTCTCTGTTCAAACTGTGGCTCTTCTTGCTTTTAAACCAGAACTATCATGCTGCCATCTCTGGATGCAGAAGACTAGGATATTGACCCCTGAGGTGTGGTATCAAGCAGGATAACACATATTTACTTTCAGAGATGTGTATCTCCATGCTTTTCCCTCTCCACTGTGTCTTTCTCAGGCCTTGTGTTAAGGGCTTGGGCATTGTTGGGTTTGGGGACAAGCCTGAGGGGAGGGAGGGAGTGGGGAAGAAGCCTTACTGGGGGTAGCTTCATTCTAACAGGTTCATGTCAAAGGAATTTGATCCAGCACTGACAGTGGGCTAAGTGTAACTCTTTGACCCTTGTTGACCATTTACATTTTAAAAAGTGAAAGAGTAAGTGTAGTACAAGCATCTTTGGGTATTAGAACATTTCTAAGTTTGTGCATGGACATAACATGTTATTAAATTGAGTGGATTTTCTCTTTTGAAAATAAAATAAAAAAAAAAAAGACAGAATGAGAGTCTGTTACTCTAAGAAATGTAATTACCAAGTAGAACAGATTTTTAGTGTTGGCTGCTCAGAACATTCTGTCCTTAAGATGGATGTACATCAGGAACCACATTATCATCAGAAGGTTGTTTATTTAGTGCTTAGGGAATTGGGGCGAGCTGACTTAGCTAGATGTTGGTGCTGTCAAAGAAGAAGAACCTGATGCACCCATGTCAATTATGGGGGTTGACTTGTGTCTGAAATCAAATACTTGTATTCAAGAGCTAGAGCATGTTTCTCTCTGTACACAATTAGAAATTTTGTCTGCCCAGATGACCCTTAGCCAGAGGTGGATTATCAGTTGATGGTAGTTTTGTGACTGTTAAGATATATTATCAATTAGTTTCCATACAGGATTTGAGAAATGTATATTTTACAACAGGAGAAAACTGTAGTATTTGTAATGCATTCCCTCCTACATATTGATTAGTATCTCCCTTTTCTGAACCTTTCTTATGAGTAATGATAATGTGTTACTGATTTTTTGGAAACCAAGGTAAAATAAATTGTTACCTCTTTAGTTTTTTTCCCATTTCTACTTCAGTTTTCTGTTTGCTAAAATGTGGTGTAACTATAATCTTGCTAAATTTTGTGGCTATATTTCAATAAGCTGTAATGAAAATTCTGACATAATGAAATGGATCAATAAAAGAATTTAATTTTAATTTTTACTGTCTTCCATCATTTAAAACGAATTAAATGGATTATCTTGTTGATATTAGAAAAGATGGAATCTAGGCAAGACCAAATAAAACAGACAACTATTTTCTAAATCTTAAATCCATTTAAACTGACTTGGAGAATAATTCTTTGTAATTACTTAGTATTTAAGATCATCAGTCTTCTCCTCTTGTTATGCTGATCTGTGTAATCTGTAGCCAAAAATTGAAAGTATTAAATCACACCATGTTGCTTATAAAAATTACTTCAATTCTGATTGATTTTCTTCTAATATAAAAGTTAAACCTTTATGTTATGAATGTCATAATTTGTGAATGTCTATAAATACAAGTCACACATATGTGTTTAGGTGGAAATGACTACTTGGGGAAATAATAAGATATTAGTAACACTCTGGAATTGCTTTTCATTTATTTTCAAATTATGAATAGAAGTCCCAGATATATTTATTTTAACTTAGACAGTGGAAAAATTAGTATCTGGGAAAGAAGACCATATTATAGCCTCTGCATTGATGGACAGGATTATGCATCCACCTGGGCATTTGACTACCTCTCTGAAACAGATTTCGGAGTTAGCACTCTGAGAGATTATTTTTCATAGTGAACTCTATTTTAGTCTTCTTTATTATATTTTCTTAAACCATAGAAGTTCTTTATGCTTATTAACAACTCAAACAGATAAAATATAAATTAAAACATAAAACTGCCCTCTTCTCACCCATTTTTACAGTTACCTGCTATTAATGTGTTCTATGCATGTGCTGTACTATGCTGTGCTAAGTCGCTTCAGTCGTGTCCGACTCTTTGTGACCCTATGGACTGTAGCCCGCCAGGCTTCTCTGTCCATGGGATTCTCCAGGCAAAAATATTGGAGTGGATTGCCAAGCCCCTCTCCAGGGGATCTTCCTGACCCGGTGTATGAACCCCCATCTCAGATCTCTTGCATTGGCAGGTGGGTTCTTTACCACTAGCACCTTAAACATAAATGATAACACATATTCATATTTTTATCAGAAAATGAGGTCACTGTCCATATATGGTTCTGTTCTGCAACTTTTATTTCACCTAAAATCATGTGTATATTTCCATGCCTATCCTACCTCATTCAGCTTTGTTCATGGTAGTCATATCATTCAGCCTTTCCCTTTATGGCTTCTAAGTTTCTGGGCATGCTGAGGCAAGCTTTTACTCCCCGAAGAGTTTACAATAATTTTTAATATTTTATCCGCGCTTTTAAAAATAACTGTTTGTGTGTGTGTTTAGTTCTTCTTGTATATAGTTTTATATGTGGTATGAAGTAGAGACATAATTTTACTTCTTTTTCCCAGCCCTAGACGTTGACTATGCCATCCACTTTTTGGCAGACCTTTTTAGACATCATTAGTTATAGGTTATCTACCTAATGTTATTCTTCTCTATAAATGGAAACATTATTCCTCTTTCTGCTATCCTCCTGGTACGATGCACTGGAGACTTTTGGTGAAGTCCTATATTACAGAACCTGTTTATTAAAGATGGAGTGAATTATATTGGGTTGTCATACTAGTAATTAATTCTTTATGGGTCTATTATGAAATAGAGAAAAAATTGAAGAAATTTAAAACACCAAAGGATAAGTACAGTGCACTATGGGCTATGAAAATGCTACAATTTGTAAATGGTAGTCTAGCAGGTGACTTACATGAGCGTGACAACACTTCACTCAAAGCATGACAAGGAATGAGCTAATCGGTGTATTTGAGATTTTGAAAATCTGCCAACTAACTCAGTCTTCCAAGCAGAAGAGTTATTACATATTGTCACATATGCCTTGGAACCAAAGATAAGAAACTGATCTTTTTGAAACATGGAATGAACTGTTAGATCTAGAGGGCTTGAGCACTATGAATTAAGACATTTTGGAGGACACTTACAAGATAAAGTAATATTCTTATCAGAAAACTGGAAGACGTACAGATTTAAATTTGTAAAAGACACTTGTGCACAAATAATATAATTTAAAAAGTGTATCAATGACACGCTGACACTGGAGGCAAGTGATTGAAGTAGCAATTTATTAAAACATTTGATGAATGAGTTTGATATTAGATACTCTTTTCACTAGTAATATAAATACTTTTAAGCAAAAGAAATAAGAAAATGTTGGCATATGGTCTCAATAGTGCAATACTTCCTAAAAACTTGCTAGAATAGAAGAAAGCTATTGATTTTTTTGTGTTTATCTTTGCCTCACCACCTCTTCTATTTTGCTTATTGACTTCATGATCTTTAAATAGTACTTGTGTTTTAGACAAATACAGTCATATCAATTGTAAATAGAAATTGGTTTTAACTTTTCCCAGTTTTACACTAATTATTTATTTTCTTATCTTATTGCAATAAATTGAATCACCAGAAATATTATTGAATGAAAATAGAGATTGTGGATGATCTTGACTTGTTCTTGGTTTTAGTGGAAATGACTTTGGCATTTAATGGTTAAAATGAGGATTGCTGTTAACTGTTGGTAAAAAGCACTTTCAATATTTAAGTCATTCCCTTCTATTCTTGTTGGTATCCATTAGGAGTAGCTGCTGATTTTTTTCTATCCTACTAGGTCATAGTAGAGCTTTTTCGTGCCAAACTTTTTGGGTTCTGTTTGTTTATAAATTTTATACTTTGTTAATATTTTATTTTTTATATTATTATTAATATTTTTATAGTTGCCTTTTATGTACTATCTTTAGCAGATTTTGATCTTAAGTTTGCTAACTTTATAAAATTCATTAGTTAACTTTCCATTTTTTTCCTCTTTTCTGATAGAGAGTTTAAATGATATTGATCTTTGTAGTGTTAGTTGCTCAGTCATGTCCAGCTCTTTGAGACCCCATAGACTGTAGCCTCTGTCCGTGGAATTCTCCAAGCAAGGATACTGGAGTGGGTAGCCATTCCCTTCTCCAGTGGATCTTTCCAACCGAGGGATCAAACCCAGGTCTCCCCCTTGCAGGCAGATTCTTTACCATCTGAGCTATCAGGGAAGCCCAATATTAGTCTTATCTCTTCTTTAAAGGTAATACAGAACTGAATTGCAAAACCATTTGATCCTGGTTCCTTTTTTAGTGGTAGGTCTACAATCACATTTCTAATCTTATCTCTAGTGTCTTCTCAGATTTTCTGGTTCTTGGATTAATATTGATAACTTCTACTGGGAAATCATCCATTATCTTTAGATTTTTAAATTTGATATCAAAGATTATATATAAAATTACAGCTCTTTTAATCACATCTATTTATGTAGTGAAAGCCTTCATTATTCATAATTTGTGTACTTTTGTTTTTCTTCTATTATTACTTAGTTTTACTTATGAAGAGTTTATTTTATTGGTCTTTGAAAGAACCAGGATTTTATTTATCATTTCTACAATGTTTTTTTCTGATCATTATTTTTAACTTTTAGCAAATTTCTTCTATCTTTAGATTTGTTTTCTTGTACTTTTCCAATTCTTCAAGAAGAGGACTTATTTCTTTTATTTATGGGCTTCTTGAATAATAGTGGTAATTAAGATTATTTTTCTCTGAGTACAGCTTTAGTCATGCCCCATAAGCCTTGATATGATGTATTCTTTTTCTTTTTGTCTTGCTTTTAGCTTGTAGTTTTACTTTTAATTTCCTCTTTGACCCAGGGGTTATTTTGGAGAACAGTGCTACATGATCAGGCAGTTATATTTAATGGTAATCTTTTATTTACTTATAATTTTATGCTGTTAAGACAATGTACCTATAAATTCATTCCTTTTTTATAATGTATTTCCTGTTTCATTTAATCTGAGTTTTTAAATTTGAAAATCATGTTTTTCAATCCCAGAAATTATTTTTTCTGCTTTAGTTGTATTTTTTTCAGTACTGTTATTATTTTGCTAAAGATTATATCTGACTCCTTAAGTAGTTCTATTTCAGTGGGAGATAATGTAAGTTTTAAAGTGCACAGACAATGAACATGAATAGTCATTTATGGAAGTAATACAAGTGACTGGAGAAATTTGGAGACTAGAAACTCCAAGGAAGGTCTTTTGGAGATATCCCTTGGAGGCAGGACTGGGATTTGAATGAAATAAATTTTATGATTCTGTGTTTATTCTTCACTATATGTGCATTTTCTTCAAACATTGTTTCTTAGACATACCTAGTGATACCTACCTAAGTGGTAGATTACCCTCTTCCCAAGTTGCTCAAATGGAAAAGAATCTGCCTGCAATGCAGGAGACCTGGATTTGATTCCTGAGTCAGAAAGAACCCCTGGAGAAGGGCATGGTGGGCTACTCCAGTATTCTTGCCTGGAGAATTCCATGGACAGAGAAGCCTGGCAGGCTATAGTCCATGGGGTCCCAAAGAGTTGGACACAACTGAACGACTAATACTTTCACTTTCTTTCAGTGATGCCTTCGGGAAAGGTTTATGGAAGGGCTTTGTTATTTCCCAAAGCCCAAACACATGAAAGTATCGTGCTAGGTATAGTTGATGCTCTACAGTAAGCTGTGTAATAAATATGGTTTTATTTACATTCATCCTGCTGCAGAGTCAGTGTGTTCAGTATGAGGATTCATGTCTTGCTTCAGTTGTTGAAACTCCTGTGCCACAATCTCTTCAAATATCGCCTTTTGCTTATTCACTCTAGTCTTTATGGAACTTCTTCCAAGTATATTTTGATACTTTTCATTCTTTCTGCCATGTCTTCTAGCTTCTCATTCATATTTTGCACCACTTTATGTTTTTATGCTGCATTCTGGGTGATTTTTTTGAGATCTATCTTTGAACGTTGTAGTTATCTTCTTGCTTTTGAGTTTGCCTCTGCTCAGGCCACATACATTTAACCAGTTCCAGATTAATTTTTATGTTTTTGTCCTTTGGGATTGCTAACATATAGGAACTGTGATTTCAACCCTACATATTTGGGTGGAGCTGTCCTGGAGTCTGATAACTCCCATGGGTCTCTTTATCCACCCATAACCTCACATAAAAGACATGTTTTCTTGTTATATATCTTTGTTGTGAGAAAAGGTTTTCTAGTCATCATATTAGGTACTTCTTAGTACAACTTCCAGTTGTACTTCTATGGGATCTGGATTTCGATAGGAGCTTGGTACCAGCTTCCCATCTTCCAGTGTCTAGAGGTGTTGCCTCCTGTTACTGTGTGGGATTAAAACCCTGTTCCCCAGCGCTTAAAGCCAATATCCATCTTTTGTCTTTATCTCTGTTTGTCTTTATCTCTTGCTCACTGTTTTTAGTCCCTTCTTTGTTTCTTGGGGATTTCCATTTCATGATCATGAGGTTGATTATTTCATGATTACCAGGTTGACTATATTACTACTTTTAGAGGGGAGTACGTATTCTATCATTTCTGTGAGTTGTCAATGGAAGGGATCAGTGCTGAGTCAGTTCAGTCTGCTGTTAACTGGAAGTTCCTCAGATAGTTTTGTTGGATTGAATTGTGTAGATGATTTATGTGGTGCCTCTTAAGAGACATCTTGGGGGAACGTATTTTATATTTCTTCCAGTCACATAGTATAGAGTCTTAACAAGCTTTCTGTATCCTGGAATGGCAATGATAGGGAAGCAGAAGAAAAAGTCTTGATTATTCAAGGAAAACAGAAGCAAATGGAGAGCCATCATGTCGGAAGAGGCCACAAGGAGGGAATGAAATTGGTGAATTATGTAGAACAATACTAGAATCACGTGGGCTCCTTCCTTCCAAGGACTCTAAGGCACTCTTATAAGCATCTTTAAATTTAGACACACCATGGAGAAAACTGATACTGTTTCAGTCACCCCCATGGAATGAGAAGACAGAACAAAAACTGTGAGTGTTGCTATGAAAAATAAAAGTTGGTTGTCTTACACACTTGAAGTTGTGGACTGAGATTTATTATGGTTACACATAAATACACACACACACACATATATATACACGTGCATGCATATTTGTATATGGATAGTAAACAAGCTGGAAGGATACACCACAGTGTATTAGAATGGCATTCTGTAGCAATAAGATTGCAAGACATTTATATTGTCTTCTTTGCCTAGTTAACTACACTTTTCCTTATTTTAGCTCAAATTTTACTTCCTGGGGGAATTTTTTCTGTCCCCTTTCTACTCCGTCAGAGGGGTTTGATCTTCTGCTATATATTCTTATATACCAGTGTCCCATTCTTTCTTTGCACTTACACAGAATTAAAATTATACATGTACTTGTGTGATTACTTGATTAATGTGTATCTTCCACTAGTCCATGAGCTTCATGAATGCAAAGATTTAGTTTGTTTTTTTCACCATTGTATTCTTAGTACCTTGCATATGCACTCAATGAAGACTTAATAAATGGATAAATGAATACATTTCTGCATTGTTTGAATATTTTTACAATGGTTGTATTAATTTCATTATTAAAAGAAAATAAAGATTATCCCATTTAGAAAAAATATAAACATAGATCTTCTGGGCCAGTAATTATTTGAGGGTCACACTTCTTATTAAAAATGTGTTGGTAATTATAGCCAATTTCTCCTGAAAAATCCACATACACCCTCCTTTCATTCCTAAAAAGAACTTTACATATACTTTAGGTATTTCTAGATTTGGCTAAGAGAACATCTGGTCTAGGTATATCAGTGTGTGGTCAGTGGGTGAGAGTTCCTTGAACATTGGCCTAAACCTGGCTGAAGGGTGACCAGGGAGGAGGTGGAATGACAAGCAGTAACCTTGTTGCAAGGTAGACTCCTCCTGGGTTCCCAGGAGTTTGGGAATGAGAGGCCTCCCAGACTGCACTCCTCAGGCTACATGGGAGGTAGTAGAATGGCCAAGGGGGAGCTTCTACTCAGGGAAAGAAAAAGTGGGTTTGTGTCAGTTCTCTAGGCTACATGGAAACCCTGAGTTGTAGGGGTCTAAGAGAGAGGGATCCCATTCTGTTTCCATTGGTGGGAAGAGTGCTGCCATCTATATTGAGGCTGAGTTATCTCTGTGGAAATTTGGGAGCGGGATGGAAGGGGCCAAAGGCATTTACTCAGGTTACCACTTTGGTCACCTGTTCATGGTTATTTTTGAGGTGAGCAACAGAGTCAGGTGCAAAGAATGAGAGGCTGTGGAATTTGGGAAGGGGTTGAGAGACAGCACCTTATGCCCATCCTGATGGGACAGGGAAAATCAGACCATCTTTGCAACTCTTACACTCTTGGGTGCCTGGGCCTCACAGCTCTTCCCTTTGCCCAGAGTTGAATTTCACTTTTTAGAAGGATTCAGTCTGAAAACTTATCAAATAGTTTAAGCACATTTATAACTCTTCTTACATGGAAAAATAATACAATTATAAAACTTCATTGGACTAAGGCACTTGCATGAAGTGAGGCCTCCCTCTTAAGTTGGAAATATCTTTTTGGGCCATGCTGGGTCTTCGTTATGGTGTGTGGGCTTCTTTAGCTGTAGAGTGCGGGCTTATTTGTCCTTTGGACACGTGGGATCTTACTTTCCCCACCAAGGATCAAACCCATGTCCCCTGTATTAGAAGGTGGATTCTTAACTACTAGACCACCAGGGAAGTCCTGATAAGCATCCATTTTGATTGAATGCAGCCGTAAGTCTGATTCTGGGCCAATGAATTGTGGCAGAAGTGATGTAAGTCACTTCCAGATTTTTTCATACAAGATGTCTCCATGCTTCATCTTTGTTCTCTCCTTTCTCATCCAACAGCTAATAAATGTGCCGTAAAACCTCCCTGCTGACCTGAAACATTAACTTGAGACTCTTTTGTGAGAGAGAAATACTTATTCTTGCTTTTAAAATCATACTGTCTATGTTTTTGAGTCTTCTGTTATAACAGTTTTAACCTTTTATGCTACTATGACATTGATGGATTTCTTCCCTTCCTTTTCTGACTTCAGATAATGAAGATTATACTAATCAAATTCCTTCCTTCATATCACACCATTTGCATTGGTCTAATAAAAATATTTTCCTCTTTTCTTCTTCATTCATTTACTACTTTGTTTCTTTCATCTCTATTCCTCACTTCCATCTTCCTCCCAACAGGCAACTGTCCTGTTTGATGTGTACATTCTTATTTATTTGAGTTCTTTTAGAAATTACATTATTTTGTATGAATGATTTTTAATTTAATAAAGACACAGTGCTGTGGTTCTTATTCTGTTTTTTTTTTCCCCCACTCAGCAGTATTTTTTAAAATGTTACAAGTTATTCTGGGTACATTTATTCTGTAGTTTCCAGCTTTTGCTTAATGTACTAAAGTGTTCATCCACTCTAATTTACTTCATTTTCCTAGAAATAGATTCTAGACTGCTTCCAACTCCTTACTACCTCAAACACTGACATGATTGTCCTCTTGTATGTCCCCTTATGGACCTGTGTAAGAAGTGTTCTGGAATATAAAAATGGAATTGTTAGGCCATAGGGAGTATGTGTGGGCTTCCCTGGTGGCTCTGATGGTAAAGAATCTGCCTGCAATGCAGGAGATCCAGGTTCAGTCTTTGAGTCAGGAAGATCCCCTGGAGAAGGGAAAGACTACCCACTCCAGTATTTTGCCTGGAGAATTCCATGGACAGAGGAGCCTGTCAGGTGACAGTCCATGGGGTCACAAGAGTCAGAGACGACTGAATGACTAACACACACACACACACACACACACAGGGCATGTGTGTAGTTAATTTGATTAAATACTGTCAGATTACTTTTTGGAATAGCAGATACAGTCTAAAATCTAATTAGCTGCCTGTATGTGTAAGAGTTCCTATTACCCTTGCACCCTCACTAACAATTGGCATGTCCTAGCTTTTGAATTGCTAGCCAAATAGGTGTAAATGTACATGCATCCTCTGCTTTTTGAAAGTTCACTTTTACAAAAGATTTATGTTAGTACCTCTTTGTGCTAACAGGAAGAAATATGAAGAGGATTTTGCTTTTATGAAAAAATGGAGAAAAGTGAAAACAGCAATTCAGGGTTTGGTTTGCAGCAAACCATTGTAGAGACAGCGTGCACCCAGAACATCAAACTCTTTCTCCCGAAACTACACTCAGCATCTCCCGAAACTTTGAAATGTATCTGTGAGCATCTGTGTTTTATCGCACTTATTTTGTGCATCCGTTAGCAAGATGTGTCCTAAGGTGATTATTTCTATACTTTAGACCATTTCTGTTTACAAAACACCCTACTTTGGAAGACTTGGGGAAAACCTGTATTTATAATTGTATTTTAATGAACAATTATCTGATTAATGATGAGTTTGAACATCTCTTCATGTATTTTTAAGCATTTTGGTTTTCCTCTTCTCTAGGTATGTATATGTGTGTGCTAAGTCACTTTAGTCATGTACTACTCTTTGCAACCCTATGGACAGTAGCCTGCCAGGATCCTCTGTCCATGGGATTCTCCAGGCAAGAATAATGCACTGGGTTGCCATGCCCTACTCCAGGGGATCTTCCCAACCCAGGGATAGAACCTGTGTCTCTTATGTCTCCTTCATTGGCAGGTGCGTTTTTTACTCCTGAGCCACCAGGGAAGCCCTCTCTAGGTATACTTTTCATGTATTTTGCCAGTTTACAATGGTGTGTTCCTGTCTTTTTCTTTTGGTACCAGAGTACTTTGCATATGCTAGATATTAATCCTTTGTTAGTTTAAGATATTGCAAATATCTTATTTTCTGTCATCTTTTAACTTTGTTCATGGTGCCCTTTATCAAATAGAAATTCTTATTTTTATGTAATAAAATATTACATAAATATTTAAATATTACATAAATATGTATATTTGTAATATTTATGTAATATTTAAATATTTAAAATTAAACAGTAAAAATTTTTTGCCTTCTGGTATGTATTTCTGAGGTTTTGTTTAAGAAATTATTATCTATTTCAGCTGAAGGTGAAACTCCAATACTTTGGCCACCTGATGCGAAGAACTGACTCCTTGGAAAAGACCCCAATGCTGGGAAAGATTGAAGGTGGGAGAAGAAGGGGACAACAGAGGATGAGATGGTTGGATGGCATCACTGACTTGATGGACCTGAGTTTGAGCAAGCTCCGGGAGTTGGTGATGGACAGGGAGGCCTGGTGTGCTGCAGTCCATGGGGTCGCAAAGAGTTGGACACGACTGAGCGACTGAACTGATCCAATTCTCTGTCACAGAGATATTCTCTTATCCCGTATTAACTTTGTAATTTTAACCTTATATTTTGAAACAATTATAGATTTACAGGAAGTTTTAAGGATAATACAGAGAATTCTTCTGTTTTCTTCATAGTTTTCCCCAATGTGATATCAAAATTAGAAAACTCACACTAGTACAATGTTTATGTATCGTTCTATGCCATTTTCTCTCACTATTGCAACCAAGATTTGAAACTATTCTGTCACCACAAAGATCTCCTTTGTATTTTCTTTCTAGTCACACACGCACTCCCCCTCACCATCCCTTACTCCCTATTCTCCATTTCTATTGTTTTTTTTTATTTCAAGAATGTTATATAAATTGAATCACACAGTATGTGAGGGTTTTTTTTAAGATTGGCTCCCCGCCCTCCACTCAGTATAATGCTCTTGAGATCCACTCAAGTTGTTGTGTGTATTAATAATAGTTCATTCCTTTTATAGCCAAGTAGTATTCCATGGTACGGATGTATCATGGCTTGTTTAACCATTCATGTATTTTTTTATCTTTAATAATGCCTCTGTCTTAAAACCTATTTTGTATTATAAATTAATTTGGCTATTAATTTCCTTTTGGTTAGTGTTTACATGGTATATTTTTCTAACTTTTACTTTCAAAGTTTCTGCATGCTTATTCTTTATCATGTATATTGGGTTTCTAAAAATCAGACAAAATCTTTAAGCTGGTAAGTTTAGCCCATTTTTACCTATTATTTTTATTAATACATGTGAACTACGTGCTTTCTCTCTCTCTCTTTTTTTTTGCTCTTTTGAGGCTTCACTTTTCTCATTTTTCATCTTCTTTGGATTAAATCAGCTTTAGTGCATTTTTCCCTTTGATGCATTAGACATTTTACACTATCTATTATTTTAGTGGTCACTCTTCCAATTTTATCATTCATATCTGACTTCAGTCTAGAGTTATTAAATTATATTAAGAATAGGTGAGAGTCCCAACTGTGATTAATTTGGACTGACAAACTTCTTGGACATACTCAAAATCTATAAAATCTACAATTCTTTTCTTTTTTGTTCTGATAATGCAGTTTCATCCTCAGACCTAGGGTGTTTTCATATTTGAAAGTATGAGTCTCAGTGAAGGCATGAGACAAATTGGTATTTATTTTCCTTATAAGTAGGGCACAGAGATAACTATTTTTAAAAGGCCCAGAAAGGCTCAGAATTTCCCAGATAACCTACTCAAACTACCAGTTTCCCCCATTTTACTAAAGAAATATGATAAATGGTACATTCAACTGATATAAAATTAAGTAAAGAAAAAGGCCAATTTCTAACTCATTCTTCAAGTTGTCTGTCTGACAGCTTTAAGTGAAGAAAAATTCATGCAGTAGGGTTTTGTAATTGCTCTATTTTATCTTTTGCATTTAATTAGGTATTCCACAATTTAGTCTACTCATTGTTTTCACTGGAATTTGCTCATTGATTTTAGAAACAAACATCTGATCCCACTCAAATCCTCTTCTCCATGGTTATTGTCACCTAGAATGTATTGTCAGAGGGAAAGGACTCTCAGTTAATTGTAGGCTATTAGTTTTCAATGCCAGGTTGTGGAACAAATCCTTATTTGCCTTTTGCCCACCTCAGCCCATATAACTCATGTTTTCTTGAGGCTCTATTGCTTACTAACCCACTTCTGTTCTTACTCTTTGTCTGTAGACTTTTGTTAAGCACAAGAAATGAATTTAAGGAAAGATGCTGTGATATATCTTACAAGTAATGGAAAAATTGAATACCTGGCCTGATAAATGATGAAAACAAGTGCACCTCAGGGATTCCAAGAGCAGGAGTTTGTATCACTTCATCCTTGTGCTCTACCACTAAAATGACAGCCCTGTATTCTCAATTCTTACATTTGTCAAGTTCATATTCTTTAAAAATAATAAAAAAGACCATGAAAACTTATTGATCCAATTGATTTCCCAGACCAGTAAGTTAAAGCAAGGAAGGTAAGACTTTTCAATGCAAATTTGGTTGTGAGAATTGCCTCCACTTCAACGATGCCCTGGACACACACTGTAAAAGGTAAAAACTATAGTATGACAGAATGTCTAACAGTGTTTCAACAATTGTACTGCATTGGAGAAGGAAATGGCAACCCACTCCAGTGTTCTTGCCTGGAGAATCCCAGGGACAGGGGAGCCTCGTGGGCTGCCGTCTATGGGGTCGCACAGGGTTGGACACGACTGAAGTGACTTAGCAGCAGCAGCAGCAGTAATAGAACACTATGTAGCTGCTGCTCAGTTCCTGGTGCCTACTGTCATAATTTTACCAGGTTAAATCTTTCCAAAGAACTACCTTTTTAAGTCTCAGCACCACCTGGACTGTGCTGTTGATCATTCTCATCTGACCTAAGACACAAAAACTCAGACTTTAGGAAATGAAATATTTGCCTATTGTGTGATTCTTAGCTCATTCATAAGTCCAGTCTACATGTCTCTGCATGGGAATAGGTTCCATCTGAAGGCAGTGGAAATTTCCACTGTTAATCAGAGCAAAGGAAGCTGCTTGGATTACCCTCATAGCTGGGATCAAGCCAAGAGACATTAATACATCCATCTTCAGTATATAAGCTCAGATACCATCTCTACTTCATCCAGAAGAAGACATTACTATTCCAGGACTGACAACTTTTCAGATTCTCCTTATTAAGGGTTCTAACAATCTGGAATCTAGCCTCACCCAAGGTCATGTCATTACCAGAGCAATGATATTCTTTATTACACGACCACAGGTTTGATGTCATATGGGTTACAATGGTCACAGTAAAAATGAGTAAGACACACATTAGACCAAGTGTCCTCCATCATTTCTCTCCTAAAAGGAGAAAAAGAAAAAAGGCTTCCATATTCATTGTTATCACTACTGATCTCTTCAAAAAGTCCTTAAGTATTATGAGCTGTCAAGCCTATGGCTGTGGATACAAGCTTTCCAAAATTCTAATTTTGCTTGAAAGTTCAAATTTTATTGTTGGTGGCAAACACTATCAACTGTTTTCCTTGAAGTTTCACTTCATTCATTTTCAAGAAAATGTCTACCCAGTATCCAAGTCTGAAAAAGCACAGTCTTTCTGCCAGTCATCCTTTCAAGTGAAAATGGTGTTCCACATCAAAAGCAGCTAATTCAGGCACAATTCAAATGATTATGTAAACATTTTCCTTTGAGACAACCATTGTATTAAGCTATGCAGCAGAAGAGCTTTTTGCATCCTTCGATTACACAGAATTTTTAAAAGATATGCACTCAAGCATCAAGATTTAATTAAAAATATAATTTTATTATAGGGCTCCATTAAAGACATTTTAAAATGAAACTAGATTACAAGAATTTGTTGAGTGTGTGGCTACAGAGAAATTGATCACTACTAGTACAGTTTTGGGACACTGCCTTGATCTATGCTGAGGCACCAGAAATTTAACCCACCATTGCTTTGTTTTGAAAATAATTTTGATCTTACAGTTTCAGGGACCTGTAGTGGTCTGTGAACTACACATTAAGAACCGCTGATGTACAATGATTCCAATTCTGTGTAAAAATACATTGTGATGATATAATAAACATCAACATTCAGAAAACTAAGATCATGGCATCTGGTCCCATCATTTCATGGCAAATAGATGGGGAAATAATGGGAACAGTGACAGACTTTACTTTCTTGGGCTCCAAAATCACTGCAGATGGTGACTGCAGCCATGAAATTATAAGACCCTTGCTCCTTGAAAGAAAAGTTATGACAACCTAGACAGCATATTAAAAAGCAGAGACACTATGCCAACAAAGGTCCGTCTAGTTAAGTCTATGGTTTTTCCAGTAGTCATATATGGATGTGGGTTGGACTATAAAGAAAGCTGAGTGCCAAAGAATTGATGCTTTTGAACTGTGGTGTTGGAGGAGACTCTTGAGAGTCCCTTGGACTGCAAGGAGATCCAACCAGTCCATCCTAAAGGAAATAAATCCTGAATATTTATTGGTAGGACTGATGCTGAAGCTGAAACTCCTATACTTTGGCCACCTGATGCAAAGAACTGACTTCTTGGAAAAGACCCTGATGCTGGGAAAGATTGAAGGCAGGAGGAGAAGGGGACAACAGAGGATGAGATGGTTGGATGGCATCACCGACTCAATGGACATGAGTTTGAGCAAGCTCGGGGAATTGGTGATGAACAGGGAGGCCTGGCATGCTGCAGTCCACAGGGTTGCAAAGAGTCAGATATAGCTGAGCGACTGAACTGAACTGAACTAAAAGAAACTTCACTGACTTTTTTGACTGATGCCACAGACTTACATATCGTGAATATCTTTTCATGCCAATAATATAAAAGTACATCGCAGTTTTTAATAATAGTTGTATCATATTTTACTGTGTGGACATACTCTTGCATAATATTTTATATGTGGACATACCTATTGTTTAGTCAATCCCATGGTGTTAGCCATTTAAGTTGGTTCTATTTTTTCTTAGAAACATTGGTCAACTGCATATAATTGATATTCCTCTGCATACAATTATTTATTTCTCTAGGGAAAAAAAAATCCTACAAGTACAGTGCTCCGCTGAAAGGCAGGTACATCTTTAGAGCTTCTTATATAGACTACCAAATTGCCTCTAGGTAAGTTGTACCAATATGTATGCCAACCTGTCCATTTTCTATGTGCTCCCCCTCCCAGGAGTCCCTATCTCTATTTCTGCCACAGCCTACCATACACTTGCTCCAAAATGAAGATTTCATGAGAGGTGTCAGGAAAGCAGGCTGGGTTTGGAAAAATCTCTGAGACTTCTCCCATTTTCTTCTTTCATAGCTTCATTGGGCCAGGGAGTAGAGGAAGGAAGATCCTCCTGCTCTTAAGTGAACTCAGGGGTGGGGGTGGAGTTCCCATAAAGGCCTCAACCACTTCCTCTCTTCTAAAAGAAGATGGACCTAAACCTCTAACTTGAGAGGAGTGGGGAAATCACTCTTTGCACAAAGAGTCATTCTTTTTGTCACACTTCTCTTTCACATCATTATAAATGGTTAACTCAAACAAACAAACCAAAGAAAGAAAGAAATGGTAACTCATTCTGACATTACTTGGTTGCCAGAATTGCCCAAGGAAGAGGGCTTTCTTTGTCAGAGCCCGCACAAGATCATACAATCCTGTCAACCTAGAGACAAGACAGCAGATTTTGGTAATTTTTTGAAAAGCACCTCTTTATCGTTTCCTAACATTTCCAATAGTCACCACCCTATTTCACTCTTCATCATCTTATGAAGATGATGGTTTGTCATCATGCATGCATGCTGAGTCACTTCAGTAGCATCCAACTCTGTGCAACCCTATGGACCATAGCCTGCCAGGTTCCTCTGTCCATTGGATGCTCCTGGCAAGAATACTGGAGCGGGTTGCCATGCCTTCTTCCAGGGGATCTTCCCAACCCAGGGATCAAACCTGTATCTCTTATGTCTCCTGCATTGGCAGGCAGGTTCTTTACCATTAGCACCACCTGGGAAGCCCCCTGGTTTATCATAACTTCTTAACAAATGTCTCCACACCTAATGCCATCCCCGCTCCAGCCCATTTTGCACATTGCCCCATTACCTTTTCTTTTGCCAAAAATGTCCAGTAATTCCCAGAAAATGACAGGATAATATTTCAATATTCCAGCTTGCAGTTCAGGATCTTCCCCAAACTTTTCACACCCTATATTTCCACCTTAGTCTCTCATCACTTCTCTTCCCAGTTTCCATTCCAGGCAAACTGGTTAATTTCCTGTCACTGGAACAAATTGCATGTCTTCAAGTCCTTTCCCCTCCTGGAATGCCCTTCTATGTTTTCTCATGCTGCCCTTCGGGGTCCACTTTAAGTGTGCCTTTCCTTCTTGAAGCTTCCTAGCAACCTCTGCTTTCTTTAAACAGATAGCATA
Source organism: Bubalus bubalis (assembly GCF_019923935.1). Classification (NCBI taxonomy): domain Eukaryota; kingdom Metazoa; phylum Chordata; class Mammalia; order Artiodactyla; family Bovidae; genus Bubalus; species Bubalus bubalis. Next base: position 92,648,276 of record NC_059181.1, read on the forward strand.
TATTTGACAATAAGCATATGCCCAAGTACTGTTAGTAATCTTTTTGTATTTGTGTACCTCACCTCTCCAGCTAGATTTTATTTTTTATAATTGATTCCATTAAAGAAAAATGTTTGTTTTATATGTAAGTTTGGATAAAAAATGCATTTAGTTCATCTATGTAGTGTTTGGCATCATAACTTAAAAAAAATTTGATACCCCTAATGCTAATTTAAGAGATGTTTTAAACATCCGAAAGAAATTATGAAAAATTCCAGCTAGATTTTATATTCAAGCAAGAAAACCATTCTTTTAATCGATTGAAACATACAATTTTATTAATGATACACAAATGAAGTCTTTGGTGAATAAATTCAAGTCGAAACAGATGATAGAAGTATAGGCTATTCATGATGGACAGTTTCACTATCAATTCAGAGAGAGGAATCAGTAAAAATATTTCTATTCAAGCAGCACGATTAAAGTCACAAATGTGTTTTCAGGACAAGAGGACTATTTATTTGGTATTCATAAAATGGTTCAGCTTAAAACTGGAGATAGTTGCAGATAACATCACTCTGATTGATACATTATTCAAAACTGGCAGCTGAAAGGATCCCTTTACTATATGAGAGGGTGAAAAAGCAGTAACTTTCAATTTTCATTGCTCCCAGACTGCAAAACCAGACATTTCTTCAAGTTTTCAAGAGCACATAGACAATCAGAATTTGTCCACTAGTTTTATAACTTTCACTTTCACCAAGAGGTCATGGTGATCTGCTAAGGCTCGAATTTTCTTAACGCACACTCCAGATGCAGTACATAAGTAAAAAAGGGAGCCTTTATTGAATTCTCTGTAGTTGAATACTTCTGCCCTGAGATTGTCATAGATGATCTCAAATAGAGTCAGGGCATTAATAAGAATTTCTGATTCCACATAAGAATTGTAGAGGGAACTAAATGATGATGGCACTTGGGTACTGAGTAGTTTTTTTAACATATCTGGATTTTCAGCAAAATTCGAAAGTATTTTCAAAATCTCAACCTTGATTTTTCCACCTCCCTGAGATAACAAACGGAAAAAGTTTGCAATAGAATTGACAAGCAGGTGCTGGTAGTCATTAGTAATAGTCATGTTTGTTAAAAATTTTAATCCAACTACCTGTACTGCTGAGTTCAGGTTAGAGGCCATGATGTCATCCATCACTTTATTCATGTATACCTGAAGCCGGCCCTGATTTTCATAATTCTCACTCAGGTTATTCATGGCCATTAAGGCTTTTTCCTTAATGTGAGGGTCAGTTTTGTGGATCATGTTGGCAATAATTGGGAGGCCTCCCAACTTGCGAATTGTGTCTTGGTTGCATGAATAATTGGCATTATTGCTCAGAGTGAGCAAAGCTACCTGTTGGATGAAAGGATCATCCGACTTCTGAAGCAAAGCAAGGACTTTCCTGAGATCTCGGACACCCAGAATCTCATCAATTTCATAAGGAAAGGGGCGCTTCTGCATGGGAACAGGTCTCCTCCCTTTCCCTTTCTGCTGGGTCTCAGGCTCAGAGTCTGATTCCGATTCTGTGTCTGTCCATCCAGACTCTCCTTCCTCAGAATCAGGAACCTCTGCCAGGAAAGCCTGGCCCCCATTAGCAGACGCTGCCGCGGCTGCTGCAGCCCCATCTCCGGGCCGGAAGCCCAGCCCCAGTTCATCTACTTCAACCTTATTTTTTTTGCCTTTGCCCTTGCCTCCAGTCCGGGACCTGGTTACACCCTTAGCTCCACCTTTGGGTACAGCTCCAGTAGCTGACCCGGCCTTAGGTATAGCCCCAGTATGAGCCCCGGGGGTTGCTTTCTTAGTGGCTGCTGCTGTTCTAGAGGACCCTGAAGGCCCAGGAGCCTCTGCAGTCCCAGAAGGTGCTGCTACCCCTAAAGTCGCTGCTGCCCCAGTAGGCATTGCTGGTATGGAAGCCTCCACTGGCTCTGTAGGTTGTGATGCCTCAGTAGGAACTGGCACCACATGAGGCACCACTGGTGCCCTGGGAGCCTCCGCTGCGCCAGGGGCTTCTGCTAATTTAGGAGCCCCAACCATTGCGGGAGCCTTCGCAGCTGAGGGAGCCTTTGCCTCCCAGAGAGGTGGTGCCACTGCAAAAGCCACTGTGGCGACTGATTCAGCTTTAAGCCCCACCCAAGCCCCTTCTGTCTCCTGGTCCTTATTTCCTGCCCCACTCTGGGTCTCGGCACTGGATGCAGCTGGGACCACTGCTTCAACTCCAGCAGTGTCCAGAGCAGAGGATTCATCCTGAGCCCTTTTCTCTGCCCCAGTGCGGACTGGGGCTGGAGGACTGAATCCTGGCCCAAGGTCAATTGTGAATCCAGCCCTTAGTCCAGCTCTAGCCCTGGCTCCAGTCTCAGCCACAGCCCTGGTCTTGGGTTTAGCCAGTCTCTTCTTCATCATATGGTTTCTTCCCCTGGCATATTTGTAGACACAGTACCAGGCACTGGCCCCGATGACTATCCCAGCAGCTACGCAGCCAGCATCCCGAACACGGCTCATGATGCAGCTGGAGTTAATTCTCTGATCCAGACGTGCCCAAGGGGGGTGCGTGCACGTCCAAGTGAGGCGCTTCAGCTCAGGCTCAAAATTCTGCTGAGGTTGCAAGCAAAGCAGGACCTGGGGGTGTAGGATAAAAATGAGGCTTAGGGCTGGCACACTTCATGCCTAACCAGGCCTACTTACAGAAGAGTCTGGGGACATAATGCTTGGTGGGTGGGCTAGTACCCAGATATAGGTGTCCAGGCCTCTGTGTGCTGCTTCAGGTCCCTGGTTGTCCAATGTTTTCTACATCTTTATCCCTAGCCCACCCTGCCCAGTATCAACACACCTAATTTCCCAGCACCTAAATGAGGGATGAGAGGCCAAATAGACTTCAGGAAAGTAGGTAGAGAGCCAGAAGGAACCCTAGATTCTTTTCTGATTCCCTCACCCACACCCCAAAGATTCCCAGGTGATCCCCATACACTTACCAACCTGCTGGGAGAGCAGGAGCAATTTGCACTTTTCCACCAGGCTAACAGTTGTGCAGGGCCCAAAAGGCAGAGAAACCTGTGGAAAGATGCCAGAAAGGGGGTTTTGGGCACCTTTGTAGAAGGATTCTCTTCTTCTCTTGATATGAACCCCTGTGAGTAAGTTTCTCCCTCCCAGGGCTCCTCTTTCCTACCATATCTCTTCCTCCTCAAACCCTGATTTAAGAAAGCAAATGCCACACCCCTTTGGCTTCACCTAAAAGGACATATCCAGGGCAAGTGTTTTTTGTAAAGAGGGAGAAGATGAGGGAAGAGAAACCTCTGGCCCCAATTTCTGCTCTGGTTTCTGCCACATCCATACACGGGGTTCCCAGACAGTTCCCAGCCCCCCTCACACTGATCTCCAATGATTCAGGGCTGTTTCTCTTTCCTTCAGTTCAGTTACAGCTTCATCCTACAGACAGACTGAAAAGCAGAAATACAGACAGCAAAACGTTGGAGACTGAGAGCCCGGAGGATGGTACTGACTCAAGACAATAGTCCCCAATTGCTTTTTAGCATTCACAAACCCGAATGACAAAGGGCATGCACCTCTCAATTCCCTCAACTCTTCTCATCCCTACCCCAACCCTAAACCCCGCCCCCGCGCAGACTCCCCAGGCACTCAACCCCTCCTTCCCTTCGCCCCGCCCCCGTCCGCCATTTCTCCCAGACGGCCACACCCCTTCTCCTGCACCGAAACAGGAGGGGGCGGGGCGAGGGTGCTGCGGAGGCTGGTTGGGTCGCTGGACTAGGGGTTATGGCCAAACAATCGAGCGTCTCCCTCATATGACCACCCGTCCTTCACGCTCCAGCCCCCAGGCCTGGCATCAGCCAGCAACCGGGCCCCAGTGTTTGCCCTTTCGGTTTGAGGGTCGTGATTCTCCACTGTTTCTCTGCTCTGGGCTCCGCCTCCCACCCCCCATCGCAAACCCCCGTTAACCGCCATTTCTCCCGCCAGCGTACCCAAACTCCTTTTTCAGGACTGAAAAAACAGAGGTGAAGGGCTGTATGGGCCAGTGATGTCTGGAAAGAAGCCTAGGACTTAGCACGGCGGTTTCTCTCAGGGTCTTCCTTCCTGTAAAGCCCAGAGCCAACCCGCCATCTCCCCTACAAATGCTGTCACACCCATTTCCTAGCACCCCAAAGGACTGGGGGCCGGCCGGGGAAGAGGGTGTGGGGGCAGTGGTCGAAGGAGGTATCTGAAAAGTGAGAGTGGGAGTGAATAAGCCGGACTGTTTACTAATTGCGTGCCCCTCGGATCACCCTTTCCCCAACCTCCCCACTGGCCTTATATGCGCTGCCACGTTTATTTCTCTTCCCTCCTCCTCTCAAAACTGGATGGGATGTGGGGTGCGGGGCCTGAGTGTCAGAAACAAAACCAGAAAAACACTGGCTGATAGAGGAAGTGAGCGATTCTCTGCAAGTATGTCTGCGTCTTTATTTTCCCCCCTCCCCCGCTCCCCGCCGCCCACCAAAATGAGCTGCGACTAAGCGCGGGGGTCTGGAGAGTCGGCCAGGGGCGGGCGAGGTGGAGATACCCGCGGCCTCAGACTCCCGCATCTCTGTGCTACCCCCTATTCAGGGGTGCCGGGTCATGGCCACCCTCACACCCACCTGCCCGGATCTGGGGGGATTTTCTCCTCCTCCTCCGCGCCTGGGTTAAACGCACGGCAGTGCACAGCGCAATAGAGTTGGTACCCAGAGGAGAACGGAGGACGGCGGTCAGAGCTTTAAGTATCTTTGCTAACGTCAGCTCCTGGTCACGTGAGGGTTGCATCGCCAGTGAGCTTGGGGCCCCAATTTCCACTCCCACCAAGAGCAAGAGCCCCCTCCTTTACCCCCACTAGCACCTCACCCTACCCCATCAGGTCCTGTCACTCTTTTTTTTTTTTTTTTGGTCTTTATAGTCCAGAAGCCACAAGTAGCCTGTTCTCCCTGTGTTAGAATTTTGCCTTTCTCTGGTTACCGGAGAGGGGATGGAATCTTCTTGGAGAGCTATTGACATTTTTTTATTTTTTTGTCGGGGAATTCTCTCATCCTTTCTTGAGCAGCCAAACATCCTTTCTTGAGCAGCTAAACATCCTTTCTTGAGCAGCTAAACACTCTCCCCTCGCTCCACCCCCAGTCCCCCATGCACTACTGCCCACAGTCGGACCCCTGCTCCAGTATAGGTAAGCGGCAGAGTGTCAGAAAGGAGACAGGGAATGGTAGTGCGGTCTTTACTTCTGTAATACTTCTCTGTTTGTTTGGTTTTTTTTTAAGTCGTTACCACCCTTTGTTATTATAGTAAGAAAATATAAGAAAACAAGAGTTCAGTGTGAGCAGCAGCAGCAACAACAAAAAAAAGAGTAGACATGTTCTAGAAAAAAGATCTCCCACTAATATTGAAAAGCACCATTAATTTTGGTTAATTCTTACCACATAGAAAATTATATTGGCTGCATAGAAAATAGTTTTCAAAGCATGGTAATGTATTTGCATATCTAAAAATGGAATTTTTCTCAACAAGTGTGTTTCCATACCATCTGTAAATTGATCTATGGAGAGATGTTCAGTTGTCTGATCTTATTTATTTTGGACAAATAATATCCTACTTTTTCTCCTTCTGGGACAGCTTTTAAGTTGGATAAATAAATGATCCTGTCTTGTTCTGTTAGAGAAGCACATTTATTTCATGGTCCCAAACTGTTGCTGCCTACTGTGTGAACCTCTTGCAATTTGATGGCTGCAACCATGACAGTTTTGATCACCTGTCCCTGGATCAGGTTCCAGTTTTGTGATTCAGCTCTGTGCAAAAAGAATAGCTCTTGTATGAAGAAAATGATGGATATGTGGGATGCAGATATGGTCAAATCCTTCCAGTCCTGTCAAGAGGGGAGGGAGGAAGGCACTTGCCCTCCCACCTCTCCTATATTCCAGGGCCTCTCATCCTCTGGCACCTGACTCTGTTGCTTATCTCAAAAGCAACAGTATATATGGACCGGTGACTAGGGTGGTAAATCTAATATTTACTCAGATGACCAACTTGAGTAAGTGCCTTTGGCTTCCTCCCTCCCTCCCTCACAGCGGTAACTTAGGGATTCACAGAAAGCATTGCTGTTCCCACCTACCCCTGCAGCAGAGGGTTTCCATGAAGGTTGCTGGGGAAAGCACCCAGGCCTGCCTGCCCTGCTCTGCCCTGATTCATGGTGGCCCAGTTAGCCTTGTTCCTTATGCTGTCTGCTGCTACCACCTGACCTTAGAGGTGCAGCCTGCTTGCCTCTCACCTCTGACCACCTTACCTCGGGGCATCCAGGGGATCTCCCCGACTCAGGGATTGGACCCACAGTCTCTTATGTCTCCTGCATTGGCAGCCGGGTTCTTTACCACTTGCGCCACCTGGGAAGCCCCAGTGTATGCATAAATTAATGGTTACAAATATTCAAAACAATAAGGAAATGTACAGCATTCAGGGAAAGAGCTCCATGATCTCTTTTCCACTGTTAGTTGCTGCTAAAGATTTCCAGCTTTCTTTTTATGCACATATTAGTAGGTGCATTTGTGGTTACTAATCAACTTCTGAATTGAACAAGAATAAACAATAAGCATTTGGAATTTGTATTGTAATTGCAATAAATCTGCAGTTTAATTTGAGGAATATTAGCATCTTAACGTTGAGACTTCCCCTCCAGGAAAATATGTCTCCATTTTGCTCAGATCTATTTTTGTTTGTTAATCAAATATTGTAAGTTTCTTCAGCTAAGTAATTCCTATTAATTATTAGATTTTTCCTAGGTATTAGAAATTTATGTTGCAGAAATGCTATTCCTTTCTCCAATTATAATTTCTTAAAGGTGATTTTCTGCTTAAGGAAAATGTTCTATCATATAGTTATTTTGTATCTGCCCATTTCTGTGTTCTGTCTGATTGATTCCAATTGTTTTCTGGTGATGCTTTTGGTTTTTCCAGGTATGTATACATAACCATCTTCAAATTATTTTTTTTTACATTTCTTCCTTTCTAATATGTATAACTTTTCCCTTTTTCTTTGCTGCATGTGTTATAAGGACCAGAACTATGTTGAGTAATGGTGGTGCTTGAGAACCTTCTGATCTTGTTCTTGAAGAATATGGGAATACCTCTTATGTTTCATCTTTTAGTGTAACTTTTGCTGTTTCTGATACATTTTATCTGTTTTTCAAGGTTACTTTTACTTGTGTTTATCAGTACTTCACAAAAAGTAGTAGAAGGAAATAATATCAGTGAGTAGAGGTTACCTCACAGGTTCTGTGGTCTTGGTAGCCTACAAAGATGGAGGAATCTGCTAGGTCAGAATAGCCTCTGATATAGTCTTCATCAGACTAAGACTATTTTATGTGCTCAGTCGCTCAGTCACTCTTTGTGACCCCATGCAATGTAGCCCACCAGGCTCCTTTGTCCATGCAATTTTCCAGGCAAGGATACTGGAGTGGGTTGCCACTTTCTACTCCAGGGGATCTTCCCTACCCAAGGACTGAACCCGCATCTCTTGTGTCTCCTACATTGGCAGGTAGATTCTTTACCACTAGCACCACCTGGGAAGCCCATTTTCTTTTCATTAATTTAATTTAACTTAATCTAATTTAACCAATAATAATTCATTAAATTATAAATATATAATTCTTTACTACATAAGCCAAGTTTCCACTATTCCTTTTTATATATATATAAATTTACGACTGCCTGAATCAGTTTATCAAATGGTTTAATTGTATGGTTTTTTTTTCTTCTTCAGCTTGCTGTTGCAATGAAAGATGTAGATGAACCAGTCTCCCTGTCACTCTAGTCTCCCTATAGTTTATTCTCACTACCTCCCCCAAATTCAAACTCCCAACCCACCTTCCCTGGTTTAGAGTAAATGCAGATGTCTTCACTACAACTGACAAGGGCCTATTCTCTTAACCTTATTACCTTTCTGCTTCATCTTCTACTGCTCTCTCTTTCACTCAGTGATTCCAGCCTCATTGATGTTCCTGGAACATACTGGGCTTGTTACTTCCACAGAGGCTTTGCATCTGCTTGTCCTCATGCCTGGCATATTCTTCCCCCAGATGTTACCACACTTAGATTCTTCACTGACTTCATGTCTGTACTCAAAGGTCACCTTTCTAGTGATGCCATCTCTGGTCACCCTGAAAAGTTATCTGAAAGTTTAACCTGTCTCAACTTTTCATATCTCCTTCTCCTGCTTTTAATTTTTTTTTTAGTATGTATCACTGATAGTATATATATATATATATATATAGTTTATTTGCTTTTTTATTGTCTGTCTCTCTCATTACAATGTAAGAGCCACATGATTTAGAGATTTAGCTCTGTTTTATTCACCCATGTAACCACAGAATGTAGAACAATGCATGGTATGTAGGAGGTCTCAGTAAATATGTTGAATAAATGAATAAATAAAGGAATGGCTTTCCAACATTTCACTTGCAGTGACTCTCTGTGCAGTCCAGAAATAAAGCCAGTTGGTTATGCTATATTAGCAGATTTGTAAACTCTCAAGTAAATAGTTAGCTAAATCAGGGTCTTATCATGTGACTAGATGTAGAAGATATTAAGAGAGCTTTGAGTGGCACATATGGAACTCATTATAGTGAGAATGATTGTTTATGAGACATGCCTTTACAAAAAAATAATATTTTTCTTCGCATGTGAAAGTAGTTTTATCATTATTTTGCCACAATAAAATTTGCATTATAAAAAAAGAAACAGAATAGTGCTAACAAGAAAATAACAAAATCCATTCCTACTCTCTGCTTCCTTTCCTGCCACCCCTTCCCCCATCCCTATTTCCAGGTATTTTCAGGACTGCAGAGGTGAACATTAGTGATTCCAAAGAAAAAAGGTGGAGCGAGCAGGGAAAAGGACAGGACCATTCCCCAGAGAAGCAGTAGAATTGGCTAGCAGCCCAGGAGAAAATATTGCCTCTTCTAATAATCAAAGACAACACGTTTGTTGGATGTGCAATGACTAAAAAGAGGGACAGCGTCCTGTGTGGTGCTGGGGGGACAGAAAAAGGGGGCTGGAAGGGGGCGGGTCACCCTCTGCTTGGCTAATAATAAGAGGGGAAATTTGGGACCCTGAACTCACCCTTGACGTAGCTTCACGTGACTAGGAGCCTGTGTGCTGAAGTCGGTCCAGATAGCGGTTCTTACTCAGGTAACCGACTCCCGATTTCGTTGGAGGTGGTGTGACTGTGGTCAGGGAAGGAGGACAAGAGGAAACCCGTCCTGATTCCCTCCGCTCACGGTGAGGGTGGGTATTGATTGGAGACTCTTGAAATGAGGGTGGAGGGTAGATTTTCGAGTTTGGAGGGGCTTCTCAGTCTCCCCGACCCTCCCCCCCGCCCCACCCCGTCAGAGTCACACGAACCCAGCTCCTTTTTGTGTTCTGCCTTGTAAAAGACAGCTGAAAATGTTGGCGTGGGGGACTCCCGCGGGCAGAGGGGAGGGGAGGAGGAGGCTGTCGGGGAGTGGAGCCATGGGGGGGTGCGGTGTGAGGTGAGAGACAGGCCTGACTACCTGGACTGACAGGAAAAGTTCCGGTTTTGAGCCCACATTTAGCTGTTGGTGCTTTCGCTGTATTCATTGCAGCACTGAGTCCCCATTGTCTCCTATCTGTTTCTGTCTGGTTCTCGTTTTGGTCTGTCCCTGTCTGCTGGTCCATCTATCAGTGGGTTGATGATGCAAAAGAAAAAGCCTCTTAACGCCTCATTTTCTTCTTCCCTCTCCGCCCCCAACACCCCCGCCCCCTAGATCCAGCTAGATTGCGGTTTCAGACTCCTGCGTCCAGGCGGCTCTGGATAGCCTATGAGAGTCCCCTGAGAGCTTCGCTCGGCTGCAGCATGGGCCGTGCTCAGAATTTGGGCTTGATGGCAACAGGCCTGGTGGTCGGGGCTGGCTCCTGGTACTACATATACCGACTGACGTTGGGAGAGCAGAATAAGAAGAGACCTGCTGATTCGAAAGACATTAATCCTGCCTACAAAAAGTTTAGAAAATACAGAAAACTGTAAGGAAGAAAATAAAAATAAGTCACCAATAATTGCTATTCCTTGTCTTTCTGTCTGTGTAAGAATGTGGATGTGTGTGTTTAACAGTATTGAAACTATACTGTGTATGATATCCTGGAATTATTTTTTTTTCAGGTTACTTTGTAGGGTATGCCTTTCATCAGTTAATGAATATGCTTCATAAACAGTCTTTTAACAGATTGTTTCATAATAACATCATAATCTTCTCCCTTTGCTGGCCTTTCAGATAGGAAAGAAATATTAGATATCTTAATTTTCTACAAAATAACCGTGGAGGATCAGTGATAAAGAATCCGCCTGCCAATGCAGGAGACAGAGAAGACTCAGGTTCGATCCCTGAGTTGGTAAGATCCCCTGGAGGAGAAAATGGTAAGCCACTCCAGTATTCTTGCTTGGAAAATTCCATGGACAGAGGAGCCTGGAGGGCTACAAGCTCGTGAGGTCACAAAGCATGGAATGTGACTGAGCGGCTGAGCATGCACACACACATAGAGAAAGTCTACATAGACTTTTGCAGGGATGTCTTTCCATACTAGTTATAGCTGTGATATCCATCATTCTTGTTTCCAGAAGGACCAATTAGGTAGCTTTGGTGCCATGCTTGGCATAGAGGGCATAGGAATTTGGTGAGACTGACAGCCTTTGGTAGGACCCAGCCTTGTAGGAGTATCATTAAGGCCAGCAGCTTTTATTTCCTCCTCTTTTCTTTGGGCTGTCAGGAAGCAGGCTAGTGGTCTCATCTATTCAAGGGACTCTGAGATCTCTCCCATTTTCCATTGAGTGGGAGAAGGGATTTCTTTTTAGTATGAGGGAAATCCTTCACTCCCTGAGCTTCATTTTTCACAATGAATTTGGGGTTTGGAGGAAATAATATCTGGGAAATCCTGCCACAAACTTTCTCTGAGGCAAGGAAGTAACAGAATTGGCTGGACTGAGAAAGGGAGAGCAGGGAACACAGACAACCATAGAAATGAAACAAATTAAAAGCTTAAGTGAGGTTCTCTAGAAACAGAGCCTGACATGGGGCTTCTTCTGAAAGTGGTTTATTGACAGAGTGTTCTCAGATGAAACATGTATGGAGATGAGGGGCACAGGACAGGGGAAGAAACTAGGCATAACTGTTCAGCTGAAATGTAGCCTCAGCTTGAGTCCAGGGCAGCTCTGGGATGTGAAGAGCATCACAGAACTGATCCATCTTGAGACAAAGGAGCCAAGTTTCTATCCACCAACTGAAAGCCTTTTATCCATCCACCAATGGGTGAGTTGGTATGAGAGGAAAGGGGTTTTAGCTCCAAGATATCCTCTGACAAGGGTGTGGCTATGAATTTTTAGCAACCAATGCTCATAGCAACTGAGTGGGGTGGCTGTAACTAGCCCAGGAAGTGGAATCTGGGCAGGGCATCAATAGTGCCTTCTTCCCCAGTGGCTCAGATGGTAAAGAATCTACCTGCAATGCAGGAGACCCGAGTTCAATCCCTGGATCGGGAAGATCCTCTGGAGGAGGAAATGGCAACTCACTCCAATATTCTTGCCTGGGAAATCCTGTGAACAGGGGAGCCTGGTAGGCTACAGTCCATGGGGTCCAAAGAGTCACTGGACACGACTTAGCGACTAAACCACCATCACCACCACCAACAACAACCCCCTCAACTATAACTAGCCAGTCTGCATTCTTGGAATGAAAATGTGTTTCCTATCCATGGGAACTTCCCATCAGGAAGCCTTAACTTCAGCATTACTAGCTGCAGAGTTATTTCATGGGTGCGGTCTATCAGGAAATGCCCAGCTTCTCCATAAACAAAACAAAAAGAGGAGAGTGCTGCTTCTTCTCCAGTCTCCTAGTAGTTGTCTCAGAAACATTTTCTCTCAGAGGCTAATTTTCTCTCTACAACCTAAGTAAGAATCAACTCTCCTCCTTCAATATATGGATTTTGGAGGGCTAATGTGTAGCACGCAGTTTAGCACCTTGCAAAAATATGTTCTGCCTATGAGATTGGAGGCTAGTACAAAGGTTGAGAGATGTTTAGATATAGGATAGGATGTATGGCTCTAGTCCAATTAGGGTTAGGGTTAGAACCTAATTGGCAGGTTGCTGCTGCTAAGCTGCTAAGTCGCTTCAGTCGTGTCCGACTCTGTGTGACCCCACAGATGGAAGCCCACCAGGCTCCCCCGTCCCTGGGATTCTCCAGGCAAGAACACTGGAGTGGGTTGCCAGGTTAGGCCTGCCAATTAGAACAGGCCTTGGCAAGTGTTAAATTGACTGCCATACAACTCTCTTCCAAATTCTTGAAACTAGTGAAGTTGCTAGAGGAAGGGCAGGTGTTATTCACTTAGACCGAAGCAGAGGCAGGAGGATGTAAAGGCAAAAGGACCTTGTTAGCCTGACAAATGGGCTGCCCATTAATTTAACATTCATGTGGTGGCCCTGGGCTCTTGGAGATAGAAGGGTCCTTGGAGGAATTTAAAATTTGAGCCCTCATCTTGCTAATGTGAAAAAGAAGCCTCATTTTTTTTTTTCGTGGTTCCCTTATACTTCAAATGTTATCAAAATTTGGGAGCCAGAGTATCAGAAAGGCAGGCCTATTTACACAGTCTGATAAGGTATACATTGTTCCAAATTGCAAACCCGTTTCAGGTTTGAAAATTCTAGCGCCTCTGCTGTATGCCAGAGGAACAGGATTCTTTGTCAAAACTGGAGTTGTTGAGCATCTCATCATGGCTGTCCTATCTGAGGCTTGCCACATCACTGAAGCACTCTTGGGGTATCTCCTTGTTCAGGAGTCCCTCATTTCTTCACATTCACTAACCTTTCCCCAGAACAGGTGAACGTTCTTCACTAGGGGGAAATTCCTGTCTCTTCAAATCATCAGTTATCTTGCTTAACTTGACAGATGAGATCAAGAGAGAATAAGTTAACCAAGACCCTACAGGTACTGATAGGTCAATGGATAAGTTCTTTCTCATTTTAAAAACATATATCTTATTAAAATAGATATTAAGAAATTGTATTATAATTTAATTTACTTCCTTCTCCTATTCCTAACCAGTTTCACTTATAATTAAAAGTTATATCTTTTAATGTTGTGAGATAATTAAATATTACAACACATTATAGGATATTATGTAAGTCTGTTAAAAATGTCTCCATGACAAAGATTTCCAAGTCCCAGCTAATGGCTTATTTTTATACAGTGTGTGTATTTCTCTTATAACCATGTTTTTATAATTCAAATCGGATATAAAGTCTTTGATCAATTAGGAAAACCAAATTTACATTATATAAAGAGTGGTTGGTATTGCCATCAAAATCAAGAGCCGCTATCACTTATATTTTTTTAAGAACATACCAACTTGGTTGGAATGCCTTTAAATACTGTTTATCCTACCAGTGGGTGATAAAAGTGATACAAATTGATGAGACTATGTAAGAAGGTTTGTTCTAACGATAGAGATGTTGGTGATAAGGAAAAGAAGAGCCGTTCAGTTCAGTTCAGTTCAGTCGCTCAGTCGTGTCCGATTCTTTGCGACCCCATGAATTGCAGCACGCCAGGCCTCCCTGTCCATCACCGACTCCCGGAGTTTACCCAAACTCATGTCCATCCAATCAGTGATGCCATCCAGCCATCTCATCCTCTGTTGTCCCCTTCTCCTCCTGCCCCCAATCCCTCCCAGCATCAGAGTCTTTTCCAGTGAGTCAACTCTTCGAATGAGGTGGCCAAAGTACTGGAGTTTCAGCTTTAGCTGTTGGTGATAAGGAAAAGAAAAGCTGTTACTCCCGAACAAATGTTCCATGTAATCAAACCCTGAATTTGTCATCAGGAAGCCTATTTTATACCTATACACTTAAAGCTCCAATAAAACCTTTATTATTGAAATTCCTGCAGCAAACATAAATTTGCTATTGCAAATATCAACTGTTCCAGACTTAATTCCATTTCCCCCACTGAAACGAATGTTTTTAGAAGGGAATTTTGAAACTGTGGATTCCTTTGAAATGCAAATACATATACATAGAAAAGCAGGCTGTACTTACCAGTCTTGTGAACTGTTTGGTAACCATGACAGTCCTGACTACTAAATGGAGAAGAGTATTTCTATTATCTCTGTCTAGGGCCACCAGGGATCTGCAATTCAGAAAAACGTTTTACCTATTGTAGTTATTTTAAACAGTGAATATAGAACTGGTTTACTGGTTGACCATCCAATCAAAATGTCATCAAGAGAGATGCTGGAACTCCAACCTAATCAGTTGGAATATAAGAAGTTCTTGTGTCATGTGTTGTAGTAGATGAGATGGCATCTTAGGAAAGGGAACCCTTGCCTTGGGCTCTCAGTATCAACACTCAAAACTACCTCATGAAACTCAAACTAGTCCTGTGGCTTTCTCTTCATCTGGAAAGTAAAAGTTTCTTGTAATTCATGAATACTATATGCTTCTCAGGCATTCTTTCTTCGTCCTGATGCCTGGCATAAAATTCCTAGGATGGAAGGTTCCAGATTGTCCTGGAGCAAGAATAATAAAAATAGAAATGATAATAATGATAAATGTGATGAATGCTTTCTATATGTTATCTATTACAATTTTTATAAAATCTCATTAAGAATAGGGATTAGTTTATAGATGAGGAAATAAAGATTCAGAAATGTTAATCAACTTTTATAATGCATACAAAGCTAAAAATTAGTGGAGTTAGAGTCTGAACTGTCTCCTAAACCCACACTTTCCCTTGCTAGTTTATGCTGCATCTTAATGTACATGTCTAGGAAGTCCCCACCAGCGGGCTCTGGCAGACAGAACTGCACAAACAGCCTGAAAGAGGAGGGGGGAAATGAAATCGCCTTGCTCAGAAGAGGAGGAACACCAAGAGCCCTCTAATACAGCCCAAAGAATGCATGGAGAGGAAAAGGATGACACACCCTTTCCCAGGCCACCCCACCTCCAGAAACACAGATACAAAGTATGTAGGAAAGCGAAGCAGAGAGGAAAGAAATGATATTGACTTTGGGATGTTCCAAAAGTCTCTCTTGTGCACACCATGGGATGTACATTTGGTCTGTGCTGTCTGAGCCTCCAGTTTTCTCCTGGTTCCCATTTCCCTTCTCCTTCCTCTAGCCAGCTGATCCACCCACAGGCTCAGAGGCTGATGATCACCACATCTTTATCTCTGGGACAGATGTCCAGTCCAACTCCAGATTCATGTCATCAACTGGTCACTGAAGTGCTCCATGTAGACAACTCACTGACTCCTAAAACTCAACTTTTTCCACCTGAACTCCTCCACTTCCTCCTCAAACTGTTCCTCCTCCTCCTCCTGCTCCCTCTGCCCCTCTCTCTCCCACTCCCTCCTTCTCTGAGGGGTCTCACTCTCAGTGAAAGGCATGGACAACCCACCCCACTGCCTAATCAGACCCTGTCTTCTGCCTCACTCCCACATCCCATCTGTCTACTTCTGCAATATCCCCCATCCGTCCCCTCCTTCCAGTCACCACTTCTGCCAACCTTGCCCATCAAGGATGACTCCTTGCATCCAGGAATCATCTGTCTCTCTTGGATGACTGCAGCAATCCCAACAGGTCTACATGCCTCTGCCATGGGGTGGGGTGTGGAGAGCTCCAGCATACTCTGCCGCCTGAGATCTCCCTCCAATCTGTGTTCCTCCATGTCTCACTTCAGACCCCTCAGTGGCTGGCTTCCCACTGCACTGGGGTGAGTTCCAAACAGCCAAGCTTTCCATAGCCCTGTCCCTGCCTACTCTTCCTTCTTCACTCCTTTGGCATTCTGAACCTTTCCATGTTTTGTGAATGCACCATGGTCTCTCTCATCTCCTAGCTTTGGCACATATGGTCCCTTCTGCCTAGAACACGGTCTCTCTCCCCCTTCGTCTGGCTGATGCCCCCTCAACCTTGACTGCCGTATTGGGCGTGCGCGTGTGTGCTGTTGCACCTGTTCAGCCAGTCCTTTGATTGTGTCCTACAGTCTACTGTTCACACTCACTGTGGCTGGGTTTACTTGTTTAGCTTTGAGATAGAAACTTCCTTTTCTAAGCTCTTGAATGTGTGTGTGTTTAAGTCACTGAAGCTCCTATCTACCAACATGATGTCCTTCCTTTCAGTTCTCAAAAAAAAAAATAAAATAAAATAAAAAATGGTTATATGTACATGATCTAACTTATCAAACTGGGTGACAAGTATTTCATAATTTATTGCCAGAAGAAGATTTTAGCTCATTTTCTCAGTCCAAGTGTTCCTTTAATTATGCAGTGTGCTCTCTCATTACTGATCATTACCGATCCTCAAGGATATGTTATGATATAGTAACTCATGCCTGTATTCTATCAGTGTTATCACCCTGGATGCCATTTTCTCCTTTTTTTCACTCAGTTTTAAAAGCTTATAAAGCAAGTTTGACACTCTTTTACCCTGGATCCCAGTTAAATTATGTCTCATAAATTATTTTCCTGTCAAGTTTCAGTTAATTCATTATTTTTTCTGAGATCATATCCTCACCTCTTTTAGACTGTGCTAAACAGAATATTTTGTAAGGCTTCCCCAGACAGCCATTTTGCTTTTTTGCATTTCTTTTCCATGGGGATGGTCTTGATCCCTGTCTCCTGAAAGATGATGGTGTGAAAGTGCTGCACTCAATATGCCAGCAAATTTGGAAAATTCAGCAGTGGCCACAGGACTGGAAAAGGTCAGTTTTCATTCCAGTCCCAAAGAAAGGCAATGCCAAAGAACGCTCAAACTATCACACAATTGCACTCATCTCACATGCTAGTAAAGTAATGCTCAAAATTCTCCAAGCCAGGCTTCAGCAATACGTGAACCATGAACTTCCTGATGTTCAAGCTGGTTTTAGAAAAGGCAGAGGAACCAGAGATCAAATTGCCAACAACGCTGGATCATGGAAAAAGCAAGCGACTTCCAGAAAAACATCTATTTCTGCTTTATTGACTATGCCAAAGCATTTAACTGTGTGGATCACAACAAACTGTGGAAAATTCTGAAAGAGATGGGAACATCAGACCACCTGACCTGCCTCTTGAGAAATCTGTATGCAGGTCAGGAAGCAATAGTTAGAACTGGACATGGAACAACAGACTGGTTACAAATACGAAAAGGAGTACGTCAAGGCTGTATATTGTCACCCTGCTTATTT
Organism: Bubalus bubalis; assembly: GCF_019923935.1. NCBI lineage: Eukaryota > Metazoa > Chordata > Mammalia > Artiodactyla > Bovidae > Bubalus > Bubalus bubalis. The sequence goes on from NC_059181.1 coordinate 92,665,531, forward strand.
AACTTATGTGCAGAGTACATCATGAGAAACGCTGGGCTGGAAGAAGCACAGGCTGGAATCAAGATTGACGGGAGAAATATCAATAACCTCAGATATGCAGATGACACCACCCTTATGGCAGAAAGTGAAGAGGAACTAAAAAGCCTCTTGATGAAAGTCAAAGAGGAGAGTGAAAAAGTTGGCTTAAAGCTCAACATTCAGAAAACGAAGATCATGGCATCCGGTCCCATCACTTCATGGGAAATAGATGGGGAAACAGTGGAAACAGTGTCAGACTTTATTTTTTTGGGCTCCCAAATCACTGCAGATGGTGATTGCAGTCATGAAATTAAAAGACGTTTACTCCTTGGAAAGAAAGTTATGACCAACCTAGATAGCATATTCAAAAGCAGAGACATTACTTTGCCAACAAAAGTCCTTCTAGTCAAGGCTATGGTTTATCCTGTGGTCATGTATGGATGTGAGAGTTGGACTGTGAAGAAAGCTGAGTGCCAAAGAATTGATGCTCGTGAACTGTGGTGTTGGAGAAGACTCTTGAGAGTCCCTTGGACTGCAAGGAGATCCAACCAGTCCATTCTGAAGGAGATCAGCCCTGGGATTTCTTTGGAGGGAATAATGCTGAAGCTGAAACTCCAATACTTTGGCCACCTCATGCGAAGAGTTGACTCATTGGAAAAGACCCTGATGCTGGGAGGGATTGGGGACAGGAGGAGAAGGGGACGACAGAGGATGAGATGGCTGGATGGCATCACTGACTCGGTGGATGTGAGTCTGAGTGAACTCTGGGAGTTGGTGATGGACAGGGAGGCCTGGTGTGCTGCGATTCATGGGGTTGCAAGGAGTCAGACATGACTGAGTGACTGAACTGACTGAACTGACCCAGTATCAAAAAACTAAAAAACACGAAAAATAGAAAACTTACTAATATCCATAATCTCATTACCCAGAGATAGCCATTGTTATCATTTTCGTTTTCCTCTTTCCAGAATGGTTTCTTTTATATAAACATGTGTAGCTGGTATGAGGGTTTCCCTGGTGGCTCACACAGTAAAGATTCTGCCTGCACTGCAGAAAACCCAGGTTCAATCCCTGAGTCAGAAGGATCCCCTGAAGGGAATGAATCTTACTTCATAAACATGTGTATATGAAATGCCACATTGGTATCTTTTAAATGTCAAATTAAACCTGACTTTAAGCTTGCATCCCACGTGACTGGTGGAAAATGCAATTGCAGTTGATTTTTGTTGTTGTTGTTTTTGGGTTGTTCTTCCTCCACAAGGTTTCACCAGAATGAAAGAGTACCCAGAACATGGGATACTATGATTGCTGCTGATATGTTCACTGCCCAAGTCTGGATTATTTCTAGAGTGCAAGGATCTATGCTACTTCTGTGCCAAGATTGGTCCCAGGACTCTTTGCTGAGGCTAGAAGTTTTGATGTTTGGGGTCCAACCCTCTTAGTCATATCATGGAGATGTTCTTTTCTGAGCACCTACTATGTATCTTCTTTGGGCACTAGTAGGAAGTGAGGTTTCTATGTAACAAAAGATCTGTAAACTGCCAGCCCTCTTCCCAGTCTTGGAAAACTGGCTGCTTTCCTTCTCCCTCTCAATCACCTCTCCCCTAACACTTCCCTGCCTCTCCACAGCACAACCCTCCCTAGGAACTCAGGCTTTCAGAAAACAAAAGCCAGGAAGGGAGGTTATTGGCAGACAACATCTGTTTTCAGCCTTATGCCACCAACTTCCCCAGACGTAAAGGAGTACAATAAGCCTAAATCCCTTTTTGGGATTGGGGAGGGGGATTGAAAGAGAAGAAAAATATAGTGAATCAAACACTAAATAATGATTTGATGTTTAAATACATTCTTCCACCATACATGCTTTTTCTTTTACCAAACTGAGATAATATTAAAAATACATAAGAAAATGATAAAGTATATTTGCATGATTTTTAAAAAATAATATACCATGTCAACAACATACTTGAAAAATATCATTGTCAACAGTGTCTCATATTTGGAACCATCCAATGTGCTTGTTGGTATTTTCAGTTCAGTTCAGTTTAGTTCAGTCGCTCAGTCGTGTCCAACTCTTTGCAACCCCATGAATCGCAGCACACCAGGCCTCCCTGTCCATCACCAACTCCCGGAGTTCACTCAGACTCACGTCCATCAAGTCAGTGATGCCATCCAGCCATCCCATTCTCTGTCGTTCCCTTCTCCTCCTGCCCCCAATCCCTCCCAGCATCAGGGTCTTTTCCAATGAGTCAACTCTTCACATGAGGTGGGCAAAGTACTGGAGCTTCAGCTTTAGCATCATTCCTTCCAAAGAAATCCCAGGGCTGATCAGAATGGACTGGTTGGATCTCCTTGCAGTCCAAGGGACTCTCAAGAGTCTTCTCCAGCACCACAGTTCAAAAGCATCAATTCTTCAGCGATCAGCTTTCTTCACAGTTGGCATTTTAGGTTGTGTTAAATCTTTTTGTCATTATAAATTCTGCTTACATTAATATAATTTTTTAAGTACAGAAGTATAAATTAAAAGATCCCCAGATTCCCTACAGCCAGAGATAAACAGTTTAGTGTATAATTTTCTGTGTATATTCAGCAATACTAATAATATTTAAATTTTAATTGAAAGAAAATTATTGTGTATTATTCACAGTATTTTTTGTAATCTTTTTCTCATGTAATATAATATTGTAGCTATCTCTCCCATCTATAAGTATAGGTTTCAACCATTCTTTTACATGGCTTCAGAGTATCCCATTGTATGAGTATACCATAAATATTTCTAACCACTACCTATGATAATTTAGATTTTTCCCATTTTTCCCCCCTACTACAAAAAACTCTTCAATAAACATCCTGACATACACCAGGGTGCACACTTGATTGTTTTCTAGAAATAGAATTGCTGAATCAAATTGTAAATACATTTATAATTTTTAAAAAATGTCAAATTACCATCAGAAAAGCTGTATGTGCATTGACACTCAAGTTAACAGAAAACTTAAAAGCCTATTTCCTGGACTTCCCTGGTAATGCAGTGGATAGGAATCCACGTGTCAGTGAAGGGGACATGGATTTGATCCCTGGTCTTGGAAGATCTCACATGTTGCAGAGTAACTAAGCCCAAGTGCCACAGCTACTGAGCCCTTGTGCTGCAACTACCGAAGCCTATGTGTCTAGAGCCTGTTCTGCACAATAAGAGAAGCCATCGGAATGAGAAGCCGGTGCACCACAACCAAGAGTAGCCCTCGCTGCGACTACAGAAAGCCCACGTGTAGCAACAAAGATCCAGTACAACCAAAAATAGTTTTAAAAAACCTATTTATTGCACTCTTATCAGCATGGAGTTTTACCATTTTTTTAATCTTAACTAATCTATAGACAAAAAAAGATTATTTTGTTTGTAGATTTATTAATGAGATCAAACATCTTTTCCTATGTTTATTGGCTATTTGTGCTTCCACTTCTATGAATTGCTCTGGGTAGTTGTTTTTTTTTTTTTTTTTCTTTTGCAAGGTTTTTTTATATACTGAAGATATTAACGCTGATGCATTTGTTGCAAATTTTCCTTTTTTGTTTTTTTGCCTTTTACTTTGCTTACCAGATATAAAACCAGTATCACATTGCTTTATTTTTTATTTCTGATTACTGGTTAATTTGACCATGCTTTTGTTGGCATGTTTAGTATAATGCCTTTTTAAAAAAATATTTCAATTACATATGGATTAGTTTTAATTATGCCATTAAAAATTAATATCCTTTCAATTAGATAAAACATAAAAATGGAAACTATTTTAGATCAAGTCTGGTTAAAGTTGAGTATACTTAGACAAAATAAAAAGATAAAGTTTGCAATCTTTCATATTTAACTGATGAGATGTTTCTTTAATTTTGAAATTCTAGGTCTTTTTTATTCCTTTCTAGAAGAAACATCTTTATATCACACAGATTATAAAATATCACACAATGCAGAAATGACATAGAATAAATTTATTAACTTTTATGCTGTCATAACAAATGTTTTGGAACATAAAATAAAAATTAAATCTCTCATGTAAAGGAATCAGAAAAATAATATATATATGAAAGTAAAAGTGAACTCGCTCAGCCGTGTCTGACTCTTTGTGACCCCATGGACTGTAGCCTACCAGGCTCCTCCATCCATCCATGGGATTTTCCAGGCAAGAGTACTGGAATGGGTTGCCATTTCCCTCTCCAGGGGATCTTCCTGACCCAGGGATTGAACCCAGGTCTCCTGCATTGTAGGCAGATGCTTTTTACCATCTGAGCCACCCGAGAAGTTTTATATATATATATATATATATATATATATATATATATATTTGTATATATACACATATATATAATACACTCATAATGAATCACTTTGCTGTATGCCCAAAACCATCACAACTGTAATAAACTGTACTTCAATTAAAAAAAAAATTAAATTTCTCTCTTAACTCCCGAATATTATGCTCCAGAGTTAACAAGTTGTTGCTTTCCTTTACACACATTCAGCCTCAAATGTGTGACAGAGTGCAGGTAGTAAGGGTTATCCTTGGAAGCAGGTATACAAGTGCATGACTGATTGCCTCTCCCGTTTGGGAAATACTGGGCAACTTGGTAAAGGCAGGAGCAAGCTGTCCTCGTGGCAATATCATATTCCTGAATTTGGTTCCATGGGCCACCTCCTCTACCCAGTGTTTTGAGTTTGGGATCCACTGCATTTTTTGCAGTGGTTCAGTGGTGTGGGCTTTGATCTCAGTCTTCAGGACTTCAAAGAAAATACTCGTTTCCTATGTAAAACAAGAGGGTATGCTAAGGCAACAGAAAAATGTAGAGAATGGGGTAGGTGGTGGCTTCATTCCCTTATCCCTAACTCCATTCATGGGGTACATGACTCAATTGAATGGAAATTGTACAAACACCTTCTTATCTTCCCCAGCCCCATCAGGGCACTTATTTCACCACAGAAAATGGTATTGACTCACAGTGTATTTTCCTTCTTCTCTCCACCTACTCTCCAGATCATGTTGCCCCTCAAATACAGTCACATCTGTAGTTCACATTCTCCTGCCCCTTCCACTTCCACCAGATTCTTGACTCTCAGCAGATCCGTCTTCAAAAAGTATGAGTCTCTCTTCCTTTTCCCTTTGAAAGTATGGCTCATTTCCTGTCTTCACAGAAGCTTCTATCTTCACAGGCCCATTGAGGCTGGAAGGGAATGGGACCAAGGCCCCAAGTTAGACAGTGACTGCACTGTCCTCACATTCCCAGGGCGCTGAATGCCTCCTGATGAGCATCTTTCTGATCCCGGTGGAGCCATCACTCCACAGGGATGAGCAGGGTGGTGGCAGGATCTTCCTCTGGGAGAAGGCTGTTTCTAGGCAAGAGTTGGGGCTTCTCAGGTGGCTCAGTGGGTGAAGAATCTGCTTGCAATGCAGGAAACTCAGGAGACACGGGTTCAATTCCTGGGTCAGGAAGATCCTCTGGAGGAGGGAATGGCTACCCACTCCAGTATTCCTGCCTGGAGAATCCCATGGACAGAGGAGCCTGGGGGTTACTGTTCACAGGGTCACAAAGAGTTAGACACGACTGAAGCAACTGAGCACGCACAGGCAAGAGTTAGAACTCACAGGTTCTGTTCAGTTCCAGCAGTTTTAGACATAGAGAGACTTCATCACAGAGTAAGGTTGTTCATGTGGTAGATTCTCTTATGGGAATTAATTTAGGCCTTCTGGCAAAGTGAAGGGAGCTGCCTCCAATGAGAGTCAGGAAAAGGGCTTCTGAGAAATGACCTCCTCTCTCAGAGACTAATTGGAGAAGAGGGTGGAAAGAGGACCCCTGGATGAGTTCTTTCCTTGAAGGCCCTGGGGGACAAATCATCCCATGTCTAGCATAATCTACCCAAAACAAGAGTAAAGATTTATGGTGAAGCCCAGAAGGAGACAACTACATGTGACAAAGCAGTGGCTGGACCCTTGATGAATGCTGCAACATTTCTTTTCCCATTTGATAATACTGGCAAAAAAGAATCACAAGTCATTTTTCAGTACAAAATGGGAAACACCAAATAACTTAGTCAGTGAATACAGTTCCTAGGAAAACTAGCAGTAGCTTTTCTACTCAAGGCTAAACTGGAAACCAAGACTGATGAGCAGCTCTGAGTGCTTGAGTAATAATGAAAGTTCCAGAGGGGGAGAAAAAGAGACAGGTAATAATGAAGCCCCCCGTTGCCAGGTCAACAGCCAATGAATGCCTATGGTCAGACTCCCTTTAAGCCTCTTGCCCAAATCACCTATCACTGTGAACTTAGGCTGGATGAAAGAGGCAACAACCACCTGGAGAGTTTGTGACTGTGGGATGGCTCTTCTTCCAACACCTTAAAATTACGAACTTCTTAATGTTGGCAGAGTGAAGAGAGGGTCTTCTTTGAGTAAAAACCTGTTCATCACAATGGGTAACTGGTCAGACATGATTCTCTATCACTGGTTCATGTTGCAGCTGATCCTCTGTCTCCTACTCCTCATCATATTAGCATCCAGCATGGCTTTTCAAACTGGAAACAACGTCAGACAACTTAACTCCAGGAGGTGCATCTTCTCTAAGAAGAAAAATTATCGAACTCCGTTGGTGTCTTCAACTCTCAGAAGAAATAAACAAAGAGGAGGCAGAAAGAGAAGATCGTGTAATCCATTACCATCACCTCTTGGTATTAAATAGCTGGCTCTGACTTGTCTCAGAACCTCAGATCTCCACGCCATGTGAAAAAAGAGCAAAAAACATAAAACCCAGCAAATATCCTTGTCTCTGCCTCTGCATATTTTTGTTGTTATCTCCTGAAGTTTCTCATTATGTACAGCTTTTGTAAGTAAGCTTTACTGCACATACCCTACACTGTGTGACAGGGATTGTGTTAAGTGCTCTACTTGCGTCATCTAATCCTCAGCACAAGTCTATGAGGTAGGTTTTATACCTGTTTTTGTACCTTTTATACCTGTTTTACCAAAGAGGAAATTGAGGCTGAAGGGGTTTGTCTGCAGCACCAGCTAATTGTAAGTGGCAAGGGTGAGAGTCAACCCATATCTTTGATCCCTGGACAAAGGGACAAAGGGATCCTCACTCTCAACTCCTATGATGTTCCCTGGTAGGCAGGGGATGTGACAGTCTCTTGTGGTCCTGAGTGTACAACTTGGTGAGATAGGATGATTTCTCCTGGTTACTTCAATTTTACCCTAGCTTAACATGAAATCCTTTGAGGCTGTAGCCAGGTGGAGTGTCAAGACAACCAAACCTCTTAACATTTCATAAGTAGTCTGGTGACACACTTGTATAGAATAATTGCACATCAGGAAATAATGGTCTCCTTTTATTTTGTTTAGGATATTTTTCTTTGAAATACACTTCTTAGCAAATTCATGTGGAGGTAAAAGATAACAATATGTAATTTTCTTGGAATTTACTATGTAGGCAAGCACGTCATCTGCAAACAGCAGGTTTTCTTTCTTTCTTTCTGACCCGCATGCCTTCATTTCCTTTTCTTGCCCTATCACAACGGTTAGAATTTCCAATCGTGGCTGAGCAGGGAGTGCGTGCGCATGCGCAGGGCCAAGACTGGGGCCGGCTCGAGCCTGCTGGGCACGTGGTTTAAAAAAAAAAAAAAAAGAATTTCCAGCACTGCATTGAATAACAGTGTCAAGAGAAGAAATCTTTCCTTGCTTCTGATCTTATGGGAAAAAGCATTTATTCATTCATTCACAATTGAATACAGTATTAGCTGTAATCTTTTGTAGATGTTCGGTACCAAGCCAAGGAATTTCCCTCTCTATTCCTAAATGTTGAGAGTTTTTGTCATGAATGGGTGTTAAATTTTGTCAAAAATTTTTTTTTTTTAATCTCTGTCACTTGATTATTTTTCTGCTTTAGACTCTCCATGAGACTAGGGAGAAGAGGTCAGGGAACCATACTTAGGAATATAAAACTGTCATGGAAAAACTTCCTCCTGCCCCTACAAAGCTTTATACAGAATGTAAAACATAGTGTTTGGTTGGGCACTGGGGCATTGGTAATATAGTTGGAAAAATCAGGGGTGAATCCAAGAGAAACTTAACTTATACTGGCAATTTTTAAATAAAATTTTCCCTTTAAAAAATAATATCAATTATCAATTTTCTCCTTTGCTATTGTTTCAAATTCCAAAAGTAATCATTGTGATAAAAATTCAACAGTGTAAAATCATATAGTGTAAAAAGTGAATTTCTCCCCTCCCCTTTTTGCTGCCCTTTTTCTTCTTTTTCTCCAGTGCTTCTCAGATTCCAACTTTGTACTGAGCTTGCCTGCATTCCCATTTCCTTGTTCTTCTTCCCTATCCCTTTGCATGAGTTCTTCACAATTTTCACATTAAGCCAAGGCTTTCAAAAAGCCAAGGCTACTTGTGTTTTCATAAAATGCTGACTAGCAACCTCTTATTCCACACACTGCCTTGATGTATTACCCACCCTCTTTCTGTGCAAATGTCCCTGCCAGCAACAGCTATACAGGCATCTACTTCCAGCATCTGGCTGAGCCATGCCATTTTCACACTAACCTAACCACATAGAACTATTTCTAGTGAAATCTCTAATACCTTGATGAAATGACATATTCTTAGCACTTGTTATGATTTGAGGTGGACGATTATTGCATGGAAGACTGTAGATAATATGGTTTTGGCAGCGGACTCTGAGGAAGAAAACTTTTCTAACTTTACTCCCTCTCCATTTACTGGTACTTAAAGCAGGATAGCTGTGAGTGGTGAGTCATCTGAGGAAGGCATTCCTTTGTTCCTTTGTGCTGTGTGCTATGCTATGTTAAGTTGCTTCAGTCGTGCTGACTCTTTGCGACCCTAGGGATCAAAGCCCACGAAGCTCCTCTGTTCATGGGATTCTCCAGGCAAGAATATTGGAGTGGGTTGCCATGTCCTCCTGCAGGGGATCTTCCCAACCCAGGGATTGAACCCGTGTCTCTTATGTCTCCTGCATTGGCGGGTGGTTTCTTTACCACTAGCACCACCTGGGAAGCCCAGGCTTTGGAGTCAGCCCTCTCATTAGTCAAGTACACTAAGCAGTACAGGTGAAGTGGTCCAACTTGTGGATTCTAGATCCGTGCTTCCTGCCTGCCTGTCAGGTCTCCCTGCCTAGCTTTTAAATCCCAGAACTACCATTTACTAGCTGTGTGATGTTAGATAAGGTAGCTAATTCAGTGTGCATCAACTTGCTCATCAGTGAAATAGTGACGATTATACTTCAGTAGGGGTATTGTAAGGATTACACGAATAATATATGGAAAGGACTTAGAACAGGGCCAGGCACACAGTAAGTGCCATACAAGTATTAGTTCTTATTACGATTTAGGGCTTCCCAGGTGGCGCTAGTGGTAAAGAATCCACCTGCCAGTGCAAGAGACATAAGCGACACAGGGTTGATCCCTGGGTCGGGAAGATCCCCTGGAGGACGGCATGGCAACCCCCTCCAGTATTCTTGCCTGGAGAATCCCATGGACAGAGGAGCCTGGTGGGCTACAGTCCATAGGGTTGCAAAGAGTTGGACACAACTGAGCACAGCACATACAATGATTATGTAGAAAATATCTGATAGCTTATATTTGGCAGAAGGACCAAAGAATCTGTGGTTGTGGCTTACGTGGAATATAAAAGTGTGGCACAGTCATTTACTGTGCAAGAAAAAATCATAAATCATCAGAAAAAATCAGGAAAAGGTTGTAGCAATTACTAATTTCTTTGATACCCCCTGATAATGTTTGATTAACTCTTCCTACCCTCACCCTACTTGATCATTTGTATGGTTACAGTGAAGACAGACTTCCTGACAGTGGAACTGACAAAAACAGACCTAACAGAATGTTTATGGTACTCCTCTCTAAGGCCTTTTGGGTTCAGAGTAGACTTCACTTATGTAGTCTGGAAGGATGTTATATTGACAGTAAATAGGATTTGCTTCCCGACAGTCTCTTGCTCTTAATTTATATTACCCAAAGGCCCTAGAAGCCACAGATAATCTTTAAGGAAGAATCCTACAACCCATCTCCAATGCTTTCTCTCTAGTGTGTTCTCTCATTAAACCCACATGCCTGGCAGGTACTAACCCATATTGCTTTAATCTTGATTCAGTCTGGATTCATGGGTAATTGTCCTCTCAAGAGTACCTTCAATTCTCTGAGCTCATAGTCATTTTTAATCCACATTCCTCTGCCACTCCCTAGCCCTGAATCAATCTTCTCTCCTGCTGCTCCAAGGGACTCCCAGACTCCACTACTGCTGCAGTTGCTGCCACTGGATGAAGTCCTGATGACAAGGTGCTCAGGGATTTCATTTTTACATTCATGAGCCCTAAGTTCAACTGGGACAGGAAGGCTTCTGTCCCATCCTACAGCCATTTTACTTAGTCCTTTTCATCTCTCCATGCTGTGGTCTGCGGAAGAACAGAGCACTTGGGGTTCCACAAGTGAAAAACCCCTCCCTCTTACGATTGCATCATGATGATTTGCCTAAGTTGATCCAAGTACTGTGCTACTGAATCAGATGCCCCCCTCACTGATGTTAAAAGCATGCCTAATTTTGCATGCATTCTTCTACCTTAGCTGTGTGTGAAATAGTGTTTTTCAGATATCAACCTATATTCCTCTGACTCCTTTGGGCATTTCACTCTTTTGCCTTCCTGTCATTCATGCAGATATCCGTGAAGGTTTGTAGCAGGGTTTCCTGGTTTTTGTGTTTCTGTAAAAACCTGAGCCCATTATTCTAGGAGCCTCTGAGGCAAAAAAAAAAAAAAAAAAAAAAAAAAAAAAAAAACACACAAAAAACAAGAATTACAGGGAGGAGGATTTTTCCCAAATTAGAGAGAAGGCCCTCCCCCAACCCAGTGGAGAGGAGAGAAGGAAAGGAAGTGATAAGAGCAGAGATTCCAGGGAGGAAATGCATGCAAGTCATGCTGAGATGGATGAGGCCCTGAGCAACCTTACAGAGTTCCTGTGCCTTGGCATATAGAGGAAGCATCTGACAGAGGTTTTAGAGTTGAAGTGCCATCAGACAAGAATGAGGGACTTTCGGCAGCAATCTCCAAGGACTGATGACCCAGACCTTTGTGACGTATGATTCAAGGACCAGATATCCATCTCCAACCAATATCTTTACTCCTCTCTCCTTTCTGCACTGGGGATTTTAAACACAACCCTGAAAAAAGGAAGAATCCAAACTTTATGAGAACTAAATTTATGCCATCCTAGGGGAGTGATAATCTCAAAATAGAAATTAGGTTGATTCGGTTTTAAGTTTTGTTTCTGGCTCTTTAGATTCTTAAAAAATAATGTTTGCAGACTTCAGTGTGTGAAAGGTTTCTACACCCAAGTTTGTGAGCACTGCTTTTTTGCAGCGCTTTCTCTCTGCTGCTAATATTTTTAATATAATATTGACAGACATGTAAAATAGTGCTTTCAAATGTGTTCTACAGAGCTCTGTGTTACAGACAAGTTTCTTATGGCCCTAGGTAGAGACTGAAGGGAGGAGGAGATTAAAGGGAGCAAGTTGTCAGGAGTCTAGTCACCCCCAGCACAGCTTTCTCCAGATTACTTTCCCTATTATCTGTTTACTGTGAAGATTATTGTAACATCCCCTTTAAATAGAAAATTCAGCAGCTCATGAAAGTTGGAAAGTCCTTTATGTAAAGTATAAAATAATTTATAACTATACTATGGAATATACCTATACAGGCATAGCAATGGTTTTTATTTTCATTTGGACTGGTTTTGTTTTGCCTGTATGACTTTGGAACCGGTTCCGAAAGCAATTCCCAAGGTATTTTAAACAAAGACAACAGAGGCACATGCCTTCTTTCAAAGGTAACTATTTTGAAGGTCAGTACTTATTTGCATTTTAAGTTCTCATGTTTGTTAAAGAAAGTCAGTCTCTTGACCAGCGTCACATGCTACATTTTCACTGTCAGTACAGTTCGGTTAAAACAGGACTAATATTTCTGTTTCTTAAAATGCAGGGCTTTGAATAAATTATAGTTTAGTAGGAACTACTAAGTGAAATATTCCTTGGCAGTGAAGTTTATTAGTTTCATTGAAATAATCTTTTCCATTTCACAAACAACCATCCTCTAACAATATTGGAAATGATTTTCTCTTTCCAAGTTTCAAGGAAGAATACTTGGAAAAGATTAATATGTTCCTCCATCACGTCTTACACCCTTAATCCAGTGCTGACATACTGGGTATTTCTTCTTTCCTAAGACTATCCAGAACTTTACATAGGGGAACTCCTTGGGCTCTGGGTTGTAGCAGGAGCCCTCTAGCAGGGGAATAATGCCAGAGAAGAAACTATCTCTCCCTAGGTCACTGGTTTGTACTCAGCTTTCTCTTGGTCAGCACAGTCTGAGAGCCATTTGGGTTGGGTTTGCTGTTAAGGAGTTCAGATCACACAACAGGTAGCTGCTGCAGCTTGAAAGATTTGGATGTCTTACATTACTTCATAAAACCCTTGGTACTGATGAGGTTGGTAAAGATTAGAGGCAGAAAACCTCTAAGAAAGAGGAGGGGGAGTTCCATTCAGAATGCCCTGCTGACGCTTAGTGGACACAAGGAATCAGAACTAATCAGGACAGTAAGGATAATCTGGGCTTCCCAAGTGGTGCAATGGTCAAGAATCTGCCTGCAGTGCAGGAGCAGCAGGTTCGATCCCTGAGTCAAGAAGAGCCCTTGGAGGCGGAAATGACAACCCTCTCCAGTGTTTTTGCCTGAAAAATTCCATGGACAGAGGAGTCTGGCAGGCTACAGTCCATGGGAACACAGAGTCAGACACGACTGAGCGACTGAGCATGCACACACAGGGATAATCTATGAGGGTGGTTAGTCACTCGGGTAGATCAAGATGCATGTGTTTTAATGAACAGCAGTGCTGTCTTTGGTCTCTGTTGCTCTCTTTCTTTTCTCAACAAGTCAGAGTCTCTAAATACCTATTTAACATGTGGCATCTTCTTTTCCAAATGGTTTTGAATTTAGCTGATTTCCAAATTGAATGCAGAGAAGCTCTCCTCTTAGTCTTCTCTAGATTGAAACTTGAGGTGATAATAAAAAATACATGAAAATCATTTGAGCTCATTGATTTCATAACTCAATGTAATATAAAATCTCAAAGGATTAAATGTTCAATTCAACATCCTTAGTCTGAAAATTAGAAACTTATTGCTGTCTCTGTCAACCAACATTTCTATGTTGGATAGGAATAACAAAGAAATTACAAATAAAAGATCAATTAATTAGTATGAAAAAGTTAATTGTACCACACTGGACTTGAGTAATAAATTTATCATAAATGAATAATAAAATTTTAAATTGAAAACAGGAACTGAACAAGGATGTTCAGTGTATTTAGCTAAAAATTTTGAATGCTTGAATTTCTTTCCTTGTAATCTTTGAATTAAAATAATGTAAGAAGTCAGAAAAAAGATCAGTTAGAAGTTGTAAATATCTCCAACTCTACAATGAGATGCAGCTCTAAGTATTAACCTATTTCTTTTACAAAGACTCATGATTTTTATTTCAGAAAATTATAGTTATACTTGCTTAGTGTTTTGCATTTTTCCTTTAAACTTAAATTATTTTAAGTTAAGCAATACTGTGAAAATAATCTGTGACTCAAAATTCTCTTTTAATATTTGAAAAAAATCCTATGGCTCTAGTCAAGAATATAGAACATACACTCAAAATTTTCACCATTCTTCAGAGTCACAAAGTTAGAACAAATGACTTAAGCATTTTAGTATCAAAATCTCCTTCTAAAAAGAAATCCTTCCTTTGTGAAACCCAAACTACTCAGAAAAAATATTTTGGCTTTTTAAAATCATGTTCATTTGTTCTACTTTCGTACCATCCTTTCATTACTTCAGTGAAGCAGGAAAGGAAAAAAGGAAGATGCATTTTTTTCTTAAGTAAACTCAGTGCTGTCATAAAAAGTCTTACCATTGTCCTTGTTCTGAAAGAAAACAGACTTAAACTTCTAACCTCATAAAACAAATCATGTGTGAACTCTAGGTTGTTCTTTCCACTGCTGCTCTTTTCTCATTATTCAAAATGGTAATTTTTTTCCCGTTACACAATCACTAGAGTTGCTCAAGAGAAAGAGCTTTTACCCATCAAAATGTGCATTGGATTATACAATCTTTCCTCTGTGTCACTCAATATTTGGCGCCCAGTATTTTATTTGGCAACATTATCAGCTACCAAATTCTCTCCTTTTATTGAAGTGTCTTTCAGTTCTATAACCATGCCTCCAATTGCAGCATTCTCACCTCTCCCTCTTTGTATCAGTCCTTCTTCATCTCATGCCTATACTATTAAATGACTTCTAGACTGTTTTCCTGTCTCCAGTCTCTTCTGCACATTACTGCCAGGAGAGATTTTTATTAAGCCACTTCCCAGATTAAAACGTCAATGGTTCTTTAAGAAGCAGATAATTCCCCTATGATTTAAACTATTCAAGAGCATGAAGGAAATATTAAAACGTTCACATACCTTTTTATAAACCTTCCCTGGTGGCTCAGATGGTAAAAAAAATCCACCTGCAATGCAGGAGACCCGGGTTTGATCCCTGGGTTGGGAAGATCCCCTGGAGAAGGGAATGGCAATGCACTCCAGTATTCTTGGGCTTCTCTGGTGGCTCAGACAGTAAAGAATCTGCCTGCAATGCGGGAGACCTGGGATGGATCCCTGGGTTGGGAAGATCCCTTGGAGGAGGGCATGGCAACCCACTCTTATCTGGAGAATCCCCATGGACAGAGGAGCCTGGTGGGCTACAGTCCCCGGGGTCGAAAAGAGTTGGACATGACTGAGCGACTAAGCACAGCATAGCAATAATTATAGAAGTTATAAATATATTTTCCCAAAATATCTTCCACAATTGAATAACAATGCAAAACTCTTATAAAATAGAAAAACAACAAGAACCTACTGTATAATACAGAGACTACATTCAGTATCTTCTAATAACCTATAAGGGAAAAGAATTTGAAAAAAAATACATATTTATAATTGAATCACTTTGCTGTACACTTGAAACTAACACAACATTAAATTAACTACACTTCAAAAAATAAAAAATGCAAAAGCTCAAATAGAATATTAGCAAATAGCATTCAACATTGCATTAAAAATAATATTCCTTGTTAAGTTTCATTTCAGCTAGGTAAACTTGTGGCAATATTAAAAAATGTATTGCTATAATTTTCAAATTAATAATTATAGGAGGAAAACCATATGATCATTCTTAAAGATGCAGAAAAGGAATGTGTTAATACTTCTCAACTAATCCTTCTTTTAAAAATACTTTATAAAGTTTATAAATATTATATTTTCAGTTAAAGTCATTAATGAGGGAACACCACAGAAGCATTTTCAGCAAAATCAGAAACAAGGGAACAGTGATTTCATCATTTTATTTTAACATGGTTCTGGAAATATCAGCCCAGTTGAATTAGAAAAAAAAAAAAGATATGTAAAGTATTGAAAAGGTGAAAGCAAATTTTATCTTTATTTATAGGTGATAGGATTCAATAACTGGAAAAATCCAATAAAAAGAACTGGAAAGCCATTGGAAGCAATGAGCCAGTTCAATAAGTGACCATTAACAAGATAAATACATAAAAATGAATAGATTTCCTGTGACTAAATAAAAACCAGCTGGAAAACAAGGAAAAGGAAGTTTTTCTTTATTATTGCAGTTGCTAAGAAGTCCACTAAGCCTCTTTTGCCTGAATATGCGAAAATCAGTGATTTTTCTTGGGGATTAAGAAGGAATAATGTATCCTGACATGATGAACTGGCATCCAGCTGCGGCTCAATAAAAGCTATTTCCTTCCTTCTAGAAGCTCTGACTTCAACCTCCACACCTCCCAACTGGAAGTCAACCCTGAACTAAGGCCCCAATAAGATTGGGAAGATCCCCTGGAAAAGGCAATGGCATCCCACTCCAGTACTCTTGCCTGGAAAATCCCATGGACGGAAGAGGCTGGTAGGCTGCAGTCCATGGGGTTGCTAAGAGTCGGACATGACTGAGCGACTTCACTTTCACTTTTCATTTTCATGCCTTGGAGAAGGAAATGGCAACCCACTCCAGTGTCCTTGCCTGGAGAACCCCAGGGACAGGAGAGCCAGGTGGGTTTCTGTCTATGGGGTCGCACAGAGTCGAACACGACTGAAGGAACTTAGCAGCAGCAGCAGCAAGATCTGCAGTAGGTTTGTTATGGAACTGGTGCTTTCCTTGGTGCCTGTGGATGAATGAACTGTTAGGGACATGGCTGGGGCTGGGACCTCCTTAGCAACTCACTGACAGCAGTCCCTAAAAGTAGAGTAGCTGTCCCCATGTCCAGATCAAAAACAGGGCAAAGATCAATAAAGAACTTTGACCTCAAAACTCATAGTTCCTGATTCTGGGTAGTGATTTCCCAACATTTCTCACCTCACTATTACCCTTCTTATAACTTGCCTTCCTACACACACACACACAAACACACACACTGATAAAGTTGTAAATGACTGAAAGCGTAATAAATATCTGGTCTTCCCTCTACCCAACCAGAAGCCCCAAAAGTTTCCAGTTCAAGAGAAGTTGAGGGGACTTCCCTGGTGGTCCAGTGGTTAAGAATCTGCATTCCAATGCAGGGGATGTGGGTTCCATCTCTGGTCAGGGAACTAAGATCCTACATGCCCTGGGGCAACTAAACCCCCCAGCTGCAACTAAGACCCCACACAAGCAAATAAATAAATAATTAAAACAAAGAGAGAGAGAGGGAAACTGAGACTGTTTACACAGAATGTTTTCAACTACAGAAAAAGATCTCTAGATTGTAGCAGAGTAACATGTAATTAATTTCTTCTTCTGTATACTCAGTTATACTTCCTAAGGGTTTCCCTGGTGGCTCAGAAGGTAAAGAATCTGCCTGCAATGCAGGAAAGCTGGGTTCAATCCCTGTGTTGGGAAGATCCCCTGGAGGATGGCATGCCATCCCAGTCCAGTATTCTTGCCTGGAGAATCCCCATGGACAGAGTAGCCTGGTGGGCTACGGTCCATGGGGTCAAAAAGAATCGGACA
This sequence comes from Bubalus bubalis, assembly GCF_019923935.1. NCBI lineage: Eukaryota > Metazoa > Chordata > Mammalia > Artiodactyla > Bovidae > Bubalus > Bubalus bubalis. Next base: position 92,682,692 of record NC_059181.1, read on the forward strand.
TGACTGAGAGACTAAGCACAATAAAACTGTCTTAGTATCCTATTGTCTTATCATTGGGTTGATTCATTGAGGCTGGTCTCTAAGCAAATGGGAATTATAATAGATCTAATATTCAAGTTCAAAGCTATAGATAAAAAGAAAAACAAAAGCAAGTCCAGGAGAATATCAGTAAGACTTTCCTTGAGGCAAGATGGCAGAGTAGGGGAGCCTCAGATGTAGAAGCAAACCTAGTGTTCCTGAATGGAGAGAATGCTGTTGAGCAAACAGTTGAATTGCTATCTGGGTTGTGAGCCAGGAGTCTTCTCAAAGGTTATAAAGACTTTTGCATCTTATTAGGACAGGACTTAGAAAAGCACCTGATACCCAGACAAAATCCAACTTGTCTGTGCTCCCTTCCCCTTGAATCTCTGTTCTTATCCTTCACCTCCTAAATTCTCTGTTATGCATTAGGATTCAATCTTAATTTAGTGCTCTGGTGAGACTTGCAGTCAGCTGGGATCATGGTTCTATTTTCTTATGTGCAAGGTGATATTCCAAACACACAGCTTTAACAACTGCTTTGTGGACTGACCATCATTGGTCATCAGTGGCAATACCTATTATTCCTGATGTAGAACATTGGTTTTCCACTATTTCCTACTTTGTAGACTTGCTCTTACTTAGGTGATTCCATGACACCTGTTTCTAGCTACATTTTCCCTCTCTCCACAGATCAATGTATGAACAGAAACTGTAACTGTACAAATAAACAGAAAAAAGAATAATGAGAGAGGCTGAAGCAGTCCCCACCCAAAAGACAACTAGATAAATATTGGATATTAAATGTTTGATAGAAGGACAAACATTTGCAGTTCTTTATTCGTGGCCATGCTTGTCAAGCTGTTCTCACATGGAGGTTTATGCCCCCCCACCACCACTCTTTCCCTTCATACATCTCACTGAGCAGAAACAATCCCCCTCAACAGTCACAATCAGGAGTGTGAAGAGGCAGACTGATTGAAAATAGGAAAGTAATCAAGGAGTGGGAGATAAGATTGGGAGTCCAGATTTTGAGCTGGTTCTTACTCCCTGGGCAGACAAACAGAAAGTAGGGCAGCAGAGATTGCAGAGGTGTTCAGAAGAGATCACATAGGCAGTACAGAGTGCAAGAGGCCATGGCTACCACCAGGATCCCAGCTGGTCTCAGTCATTCCCACTCCACAGGCAAAGAAAGGTGTATAATTGGGTACTCACTGAGTATCCAGTTACTTAATCAGCCCCAGGACACACGTCTTAATATCAGTCTTTTCCAACTGAAACATCCCACTTAAATTCTACCCACTGTATCCCCAAATCTCACTCCAGGCTTCTCTGTTACCAGCCACTTTCCTAGAAAGTCTTTAAATATTTCAATTCATAATTTTTAAGGTAATCAGGGTATTTTAACTAGGATTGACAAGTCACAGGCTAAAATTTTAGGATAAAGGAAAGTATACAGCATGAACTTAACTATAGTTTCTCTCCCTCACCCCAGACAGACATTAGATTCATAATATCCCAAATCATAGGAACAATAAATTCCCAAATTAGTGTTTTCTCCATTAAGCATTGGTTAGTTCTTTTTAATTTCTTTGTGGTCTTTGAAGTTGTAATAATCTTTGGATATACTTAATTTTCACTTTGTAAATGGGCAAGAAGCTGGCAGAGTAAGGTATATTTCAAAAGTTACAGTTGAAAGAGACCTAATAGCTATAGACTCTAAAATTCAGAGAGAGTAGCACTCTCTCTCATTCTCTCTTCCATTCTGTTTTTCTTCTCTTAATATCAATGTTTGCCAGTATTTTTCTAGATAAATATGGCTTTGAGCCCTCCATAGACCTGAAAGAAGCAGTATGATTGATGAACTAAGTACATTCTGAAGACAGGGATTCCTGGTTTCCAGAGAAGGCTGACGTCTTGATACACTGAAGCACAGGATAAGGGAAGTAGTTTAAAATGTCCATGCTTTCAACACCTCGCCTGTGACCCAGCTTCATTCAATCGCTCCTGTGAGCTGGCTGCCCAGAGAAGCTTTTTAATGATGTGATTATTCTAACTCAATTGGCAGGGAATGAAAGGAACAAAGGAAACCTATTTCACAGTTGGCTGGTCATTCAAAAGCATCCTACCTTAAAATGTCAGCTAATTAAGAGATGGTAGGAGGGAGAGATTTGGCTTGAGTACTTAGACCTTGTTATCAGATCTCATTGTGATTTTTAATGTTATACTTCAATAAAACAAATCAAAAACATATTACATATCCAATTTTATTTGAAGACTGAATTTCTATCACTCTCACCACAGACAGACATTAGATTCATTATGTCCCAAATCACAGGAACAATTAATTCCCAAATTAATGTTTTCTCCATTAAGCACTGACCAGTTCCTTTTAATTCCTTTGTGGTTTTTGAAGCTGTAATAATCTTTGGATATATTTAACTCTCACTTTGTAAATGGACAAGAAGCTGAGAGAGTAAGGTATGTTTGAAAAGCTACAATTGGAAGAGACCTAATAGCTACAGACTCTAAAATACAAAGGGTAGCTGTTCTGTTCTCTGAGAAGAAAAGACACATGCAGGAGAAAGCAACATTGAGGGTGACAATTTTAGTTAAATTTACTGAGCACTTACTACATACCAGACTCTGCTCTAAATATTTTACACTAAATTATACCCTGTGAGAAAGGATGTTTGTTACCGTAATTTTTCACATAAGAAAAAAAAAAAGACGTTAAATGACTTGCTCAAAGTCATGTGTGCTGTGCTTAGTCCCTCAGTTGTGTCCGACTCTTTGCAACCCCATGGTCTGTAGCCTGGAGGGCTCCTCTGTCCATGGGGATTCTGCAGGCGAGCATACTGGAGTGGGTTGCCATGCTCTCTTCCAGGGAATCTTCCCGGGAATTGAACCAAGGTCTCCTGCATTGCTGGCAGATTCTTTAGCAGCTGAGCTACCAGGGAACCCTGCTCAAAGACCTACATATAGCAATAAAACCAGGATTTGTACCTATGCAGTCTGACTGAAGAGCCCAAATTCATAACTATTATGCAGTTCTGATAAAAATATAAAGCCACAGATATTCTTGGGCATCAATAAACACTAGCAATGAGAAAGTACACTAGAGGATTAAAAGAATGCATGACTAGAGACAAAGGGCTAAATTCAGTCTTAGCAATAAATTATTAAATCATCCTATAACCAAGTTTCTTTAAGGAAAGAAATATACACACACACATACATACACACACACCTGCAAGAGCTTAGAAATGAAGTTTGTATCTCAAAGCTAAACAAGTAAACCCAGCCACAGTGAGTGTGAACAGTAGACTGTAGGACACAATCAAAGGACTGGCTGAACAGGTGCAACAGCACACACGCGCACGCCCAATACGGCAGTCAAGGTTGAGGGGGCATCAGCCAGACGAAGGGGGAGAGAGACCGTGTTCTAGGCAGAAGGGACAATATGTGCCAAAGCTAGGAGATGAGAGAGACCATGGTGCATTCCCAAAACATGGAAAGGTTCAGAATGCCAAAGGAGTGAAGAAGGAAGAGTAGGCAGGGACAGGGCTATGGAAAGCTTGGCTGTTTGGAACTCACCCCAGTGCAGTGGGAAGCCAGCCACTGAGGGGTCTGAAGTGAGACATGGAGGAACACAGATTGGAGGGAGATCTCAGGCGGCAGAGTATGCTGGAGCTCTCCACACCCCACCCCATGGCAGAGGCATGTAGACCTGCTGGGATTGCTGCAGTCATCCAAGAGAGACAGATGATTCCTGGATGCAAGGAGTCATCCTTGATGGGCAAGGTTGGCAGAAGTGGTGACTGGAAGGAGGGGACGGATGGGGGATATTGCAGAAGTAGACAGATGGGATGTGGGAGTGAGGCAGAAGACAGGGTCTGATTAGGCAGTGGGGTGGGTTGTCCATGCCTTTCACTGAGAGTGAGACCCCTCAGAGAAGGAGGGGAGTGGGAGGGAGAGGGGCAGAGGGAGCAGAAGGAGGAGGAGGAACAGTTTGAGGAGGAAGTGGAGGAGTTCAGGTGGAAAAAGTTGAGTTTTAGGAGTCAGTGAGTTGTCTACATGGAGCACTTCAGTGACCAGTTGATGACATGAATCTGGAGTTGGACTGGACATCTGTCCCAGAGATAAAGATGTGGTGATCATCAGCCTCTGAGCCTGTGGGTGGATCAGCTGGCTAGAGGAAGGAGAAGGGAAATGGGAACCAGGAGAAAACTGGAGGCTCAGACAGCACAGACCAAATGTACATCCCATGGTGTGCACAAGAGAGACTTTTGGAACATCCCAAAGTCAATATCATTTCTTTCCTCTCTGCTTCGCTTTCCTACATACTTTGTATCTGTGTTTCTGGAGGTGGGGTGGCCTGGGAAAGGGTGTTGTCATCCTTTTCCTCTCCATGCATTCTTTGGGCTGTATTTGAGGGCTCTTGGTGTTCCTCCTCTTCTGAGCAAGGCGATTTCATTTCCCCCCTCCTCTTTCAGGCTGTTTGTGCAGTTCTGTCTGCCAGAGCCTGCTGGTGGGGACTTCCTAGACATGTACATTAAGATGCAGCATAAAGTAGCAGTGAAGAGCATGGGCAGGGTGTCAGAATCCTGATGGTTGTCATGGTTACCTAGTCATTAACATGGCTAACAAATAATGCTTGAGAAGCAGGCCATTGCCTGGATGTCAGGAATCCTTGTCAAGTCAGCAGCTTTATAGACTCAATTGATTTTCTGTAATGTAGCATAACTCCACTTTATTCTTTTAAGCACTAAAAATTTGCCTTTTAATTGTAAAAAGATGCTGTGTAAAGAGAGGGGTGTAGAATTAATTACGGGGAAAAAGTTCAATATGAGATAATTTTAAAGTAAGGTAGTAGTGGCATTCCCAACAAATCCCACACCTCGTTATATGCTTTTTTTTTTCTCATTCCAACGTCCTGTCCATCACATCATTATTGTGCTTTGTGGCTTTATAGTGTCTTAATATTTTGGGGGTGCAATGACATCACTGACATCCAGCCCATGTATAATTCCTAAAGGGGATAAAAAATCAACCTGAAAAGAGGTAAGGATTTTCCTCCAATCTACTCCATTGGGCTTCCCTTGTGGCTCAGCTGGTAAAGAATCTGCCTGCAATGCTGGAGACCTGGGTTCGATCCCTGGGTTGGGACGATCCCCTGGAGAAGGGAAAGGCTACCCACCCCAGTATTCTGGCCTGGAGAATTCCATAGACTGTATAGTTCTCGGGGTCACAAAGAGTCAAACACGACTGAGCGACTTTCCCTTTCACTCCATTGGACAACACCCTAAATCATAGAAACAACACTGACTCTCTTACGTAATCTAGATGATAGTGGCTCTTTTGCTTTTTGCTGTTACTTTGTGAAAGCTTACTATGACATAGGAAGCTTTGTTGATTAAAAGATTGGCTGCTTTGGATGGGAAGAGCTCAGGATAATAGTGAAGTATATCAGTTCAGTTGCTCAACTGTGTCTGACTCTTTGTGACCCCATGAACCACAGCACGCCAGGCCTCCCTGTCCATCACCAACTCCCAGAGTCCACCCAAACCCATGTCCATTGAGTCAGTGATACCATCCAACCATCTCATCCTCTGTCATCCCCTTCTCCTCCTGCCCTCAATCTTTCCCAGCATCAGGGTCTTTTCCAATGAGTCAGCTCTTTGCAGCATGTGGCCAAAGTACTGGAGTTTCAGCTTCAACATCAGTCCTTCTAATGAACACCCAGGACTAATTTCCTTGATGATGGACTGGTTGATCTCCTTGCAGTCCAAGGGACTCTCAAGAGTCTTCTCCAACACCACAGTTCAAAAGCATCAATTCTTCGATGCTCAGCTTGCTTTATAGTCTGACTCTCACATCCATACATGACCACTGGAAAAGCAATAGCCTTGATTAGATGGACCTTTGTTGACAAAGTGATGTCTCTACTTTTTAATATGCTGTCTAGGTTGGTCATAACTTTCAAGGAGTAAGCATCTTTTAATTTCATGGCTGCAATCACCATCTGCAGTGATTTTGGAACCCAGAAAAATAAAGTCAGCCACTGTTTCCACTGTTTCCCCATCTATTTGCCATGAAGTGATGGGACCGGATGCCATGATCTTCTTTTTCTGAATGTTGAGCTTTAAGCCAACTTTTTCACTCTCCACTTTCACTTTCATCAAGAAGCCCTTTAGTTCTTCTTCGCTTTCTGCCATAAGGGTGGTGTCATCTGCATATCTGAGGTTATTGATATTTCTCCCAGCAATCTTGATTCCAGCTTGTGCTTCATCCAGCCCAGCGTTTTTCATGATGTACTCTGCATATAAGTTAAATAAGCAGGGTGACAATACACAGCCTTGATGAACTCCTTTTCCTATTTGGAACCAGGCTGTTGTTCCATGTCCAGTTCTAACTGTTGCTTCCTGACCTGCATATAGGTTTCTCAAGAGGCAGGTCAGGTGGTCTGGTATTCCCATCTCTTTCAGAATTTTCCACAGTTTATTGTGATCCACACAGCCAAGGGCTTTGGCATAGTCAATAAAGCAGAAATAGATGTTTTTCTGGAACTCCCTTGCTTTTTCCATGATCCAGCGGATGTTGGCAATTTGATCTCTGGTTCCTCTGCCTTTTGTAAATCCAGCTTGAACATCTGGAAGTTCACGGTTCATGTATTGCTGAAGCCTGGCTTGGAGAATTTTAAGCATCACTTTACTAGCGTGTGAGATGAGTGCAATTGTGTGGTAGCTTGAGCATTCTTTGGCATTGCCTTTTTTGGGGATTGGAATGGAAACTGACCTTTTCCAGTCCTGTGGCCACTGCTGAATTTTCCAAATTTGCTGGCATATTGAGTGCAGCACTTTTACAGCATCATCTTTCAGAATTTGAAATAGCTCAACTGGAATTCCATCACCTCCACTAGCTTTGTTCGTAGTGATGATTTCTAAGGCCCACTTGACTTCACATTCCAGGATGTCTGGCTCTAGGTGAGTGATCACACCATTGTGATTATCTGGGTCATGAAGATCTTTTTTGTATAGTTCTTCTTTGTATTCTTGCCACCTCTTCTTAATATCTTCTGCTTCTGTTAGGTCCATACCATTTCTGTCCTTTATTGTGCCCATCTTTGCATGAAATGTTCCCTTGGTATCTCTCATTTTCTTGAAGAGATCTCTAGTCTTTCCCATTCTATTGTTTTCCTCTATTTCTTTGCATTGATCGCTGAGCAAGGCTTTCTTATCTCTTCTTGCTATTCTTTGGAACTCTGCATTCAAATGGGTATATCTTTCCTTTTCTCCTTTGCTTTTCGCTTCTCTTCTTTAATTATAGGGGACTGGAATGCAAAAGTAGGAAGTCAAGAAACACCTGGAGTAACAGGCAAATTTGGCCTTGAAGTATAGAATGAAACAGGGCTGCTGCTGCTGCCGCTAAGTCGCTTCAGTGGTGTCTGACTCTGTGCGACCCCATAGACGGCAGCCCACCAGGCTTCCCCGTCCCTGGGATTTTCCAGGCAAGAACACTGGAGTGGGTTGCCATTGCCTTCTAGAGTTCTACCAAAAGAATGCATTGGTCATAGCAAACACCCTCTTCCAACAACACAAGAGAAGACTCTATACATGGACATCATCAGATTGTCAACACCAAAATCGGATTGATTATACTCTTTGCAGCCAAGGATGGAGAAGCTCTATATAGTCAGCAAAACCAAGACCGGTAGCTGACTGTGGCTCAGATCATGAACTCCTTATTGCCAAATTCAGACTGAAATTGAAGAAAGTGGGGAAAACCACTAGACCATTTAAGTATGACCTAAGTCAAATCCCTTATGACTATACAGTGGAAGTGAGAAATAGATTTAAGGGGCTAGATCTGATAGACAGAGTGCCTGATGAACTATGGATGGAGGTTCGTGACATTGTACAGGAGACAGGAATCAAGACCATCCCCAAGAAAAAGAATGCAAAAAAGCAAAATGGCTGTCTGAGGAGGCCTTACAAATAGCTGTGAAAAGAAGTGAAGTATATACCCTTAGCCAAATGCTGAATATCTCCTAGACACTGTATCATTGCTTTTCTTTTCAATTTCTATCAATCAACTGAGAAATGATCATTTCTTGTTCAAAGCCTGTTTAGAAAATGACTTTCATTGCTTTTTTTCCCCTTGGACTAATGATACCTGTGAATTGGGAAATATTTAGAAAATACAAATGAGTGCCACTTGGAGTTCAAAGTCAAAACTGCAACTTGAACAGCATACAGCAGGAATGCTGGAAGGCAAGGTAGGAAGGATGTAGTAAATGCAGGAGACTGCTGCTCTAACCCCAGACAGAGCTTTCCAGAAGTTTGTGTGGCATAGGAAACACAGCTGGGACAAGCAGTCTCTGCTGAGATTTTTCTCAAAGCTAGTCAGCAAGGTCTCTACTGTGCTTTCCGCTTCTCCTCCTCCCCTTCCTCCTCTTCTTTCTCCTCCTGTCTCTCCCCCTCCTCCCCTTCCTTCCCCTCATTCTCCTCCCCCTCCTCTTCCTTCTCCTCTATCTTCCTCATCAACCTCCTCCTCCTACAACATACATAAATCAGGGTGGGAACAATTGTCAAGGCCGGTTCAGAGCAGGCAGGGAGCCAATTCAGTCCTATGGAATCTTCCACTCTCAGCTGAAGAGAAGCTGTGTGTGTGGGCGGGGGGTGTATGTGCCCACACACATGCATGGATTTAAAATAAAAATAAGATCTCATTTGAAGCTTTTTTTAAAATTATGAAAGTTATACCTGCCCATTGAGAAAAATCTATAAGGTTCAGGAAAATGTAAAGAAGAAAATACATATTACCATGTTGTTCATTCGTTCAGTCATGTCCGATTCTTTGCGAATCCCATGGACTGCAGCATGCCAGGCTTCCCTGTCCTTCACTATCTCCCAGAGTTTGCTCAAACTCATGTTTATTGAGTTGATGTTGCCATCCAACCATCTCATCCTCTGTCGCCCCCTTCTCCTTCTGCCTCAATCTTTCCCAGCATCAGGGTCTTTTCCAATGAGTCCAGTGAGTCTTAAGGAAGTAAGTAAGTGTTAGTCGCTCAGTTATGTCCAACTCTATGTGATCCCACGGACTGTAGCCTGCCAGGCTCCTTTGTCCATGAGATTTTCCAGGCAAGAATACTGGAGTTGGTTGTCATTTCCTTCTTCAGGGGATCTTCCCTACCCAGTGATCAAACCCATGTCTCCTGCTTGGCAGGCGGATTTTTTACCGCTGAACCACCTGGGAAGCCCTATAATCCAGGTAAGCAGATACAAAGTAAGTAGAAAGTCACACTGACTCCCTACAGAATTGGGAAAAATTCTCTTCTTTCAAGAAGTGCAACCACCATTTTAAATTTAACCTCATGCTGTGAATTTCAGGGTCAATAAATAGATTTGCACTTTATTTTATAAATCACTTTAAAATAAAACTCTTCAGGTTTCAAACTTTAATCTCTATTTTTCCAATTTCAAAGGTAAAATATTCTTATAAAGATCAAATAAAATACAAACGTATAACAGAGATAATGAAATTGTCTCTCATCTCCTTCACTTGGAAAATCTGTGGAAATATTCTCTGTTTATAGCTTTGAGAACATTCCTTAAGAGAATTTTCTTGGGGGATATACAAATATATTTCTTTGCAAAAGTGAGACAATACTGAAAACATAGTTATTCTTCATGTGTATTTCTAATTTTACCCATTCCTACAAAGCTTGCAGGCTGCACTTTCTACTTGTCAATAAACTCTGAACATATGCCAGGTCAATAAATATACTTCTACATCATTTTATGAATCACTCACTATTCAATAAGATTGTTTCTAATTTTAGGATTTTTTTCTGATTATAAATTATATACGCTTGCTGCAAAAATTCAAAGGATACAAATGGTATAAATTAAGAAGTGAAATTTCCCTGTATATCTCCCTTTCCCTGTCAAGGTTGTTGTTGTCACTCAGTCGTGTCTGACTCTGTGACCTCATGGACTGCAGCACAGCAGGCTTCCCTGTCCTTCACTATCTCCCAGAGTTTGCTCAGACTCATGTCCATTGAGTTGGTGATGCCATTCAATCATCTCATCCTCTGTTGCCCCCTTCATCTACCTGTCGAAGTAACTATTGGTATCTATTCTTCCAGTTTTTTCTTTGCAAAATACTAATCTCTCTGCCCACCCCCATCATGTACACACACAGACACACATATATTCTTTTGCACAAAATGAGATTATATTGGGTATATTGTGAAACAACATGCTGGTTTTTTTACTTAAAAATATATATTTGACATCTTTCTATGGCATTCGATAGAGTCCCACCTAATTTCCTTTAACCCAGTCAGAGGATTCCATTGTACAGAAGTACAATTTACAAATCATGCTGAAATGGATGCCCATTTTACTTTACTTTACTTTTGTGCACTTAACTTATGTGCACCCATTATTTTGTTAGTTCTTATGAATGAAATTAGTCTCAAAGAACAAACACATTTGATATTTGCCTTCAAAAGTCTGAAGCAATTTATAGTCACACCAAGGGTATAAGAGACTGACAATTTTTACACACTTTCTGGAACATCATAGATCATAAAGATATTCTAAAACATGTTTTCCCCTCCAGTAAAATCACACATGTAAATCCTAGAATTTGACCGTTGCTGTTATTGGTGGTGTTGCTGATAGTAGTGATATGTTTGTGTTTCTGATAATGTTTGCAACTGCCTAGAACTCTTTCCTTTTGAATCATTTTTGACACTCTTCCCGTGTAGCAATTACTCCTCTAAATTCTTGTCCTTGCCCAAATACTGAAACTAGGGATATATATAGAGATGAATATTTCTGATTTTACCCTCGTGCATATCCTGGACTATTTTCTTAGGTTGAATTCATGGAAGTGGGATTGCTGGATGAAAGAGTACATAGAATATGAAGCCAAAGGTTTTATTTATATGCTTATAACTCCCAAGTTTATTTCTTGTCCAAAATCTCCTCTGAGTTTCATACTTGTATTAAGCAACCTGCTTTTCACCTTGACATCTCAAATTCAAGATATCCAAAACTAGTCTAATCATCTCTACTTTCTCTCATTCTCCAATACAGTCCTCCCTTACCTTTCCTTATCTCAATGAATGGTAGGTAACATCATCCGTTTTTACAAACCAGAAACTGTGATACCTCTTTGTCATCTTCACCCCCAGTTTCTTCCAAGTCCTATTGATCCTATCCCCTAAATGTATTTTCAAACTCTCCGTCTTTTTCCAACTCCACTGCTACTGCACTAGTCCAAACTAACATCTTTTTCTTAGCTAAACTACTATGTTGTTGTTGTAGTCGCTCAGTCATGTCTGATTCTTTTGTGACCCCATGGACAGCCCGCAGGGCTGTCTATGAAATTTTACAGGCAAGAATACTGGAGCGGGGTGTCATTTCCTCCTCCAGGGGATCTTCCTGACCCAGGGATTGAACCCTCATCTCCTGCGTCTCCAGCATTGGCAAGCAGATTCTTTACCACTGAGCTACCTGGTAAGCCCGTATTTTAGAGTAAATGACATTTATTCCAGGAATAACTTCCAGGAACTTCCAGGAATATGAAATATAACCAAATTAAGTCACCATCCACATAAAAACACGGAATTTACCCATTTTACACAATTCTCAACATTTAGCCTTTACTTTATGCATATTAAATATGCAAAAGACACTGACTTTCATTTTTTTTTAAATTGATGTCATTAATAAGGAAAGTCTCAGAGTAAACAGAGAAAGAAAAACAAATGTAATAAAATTTTTAGAAAAAAATTAAGTTTTCCCAAAATAATTGATACAACAATTTATAAATTCTTTTTAGGTTTTGGAAATACTAGTAGATACATGGTCACATGCAAATTTTCACTATTTTGAAAACACAGCGGACAATAGAGAAGAGAAATCTCGAATTCAGAATGCAGCTTTAACCTTTTTTCCCCTGATTTTAGAAACAAACAAGGAGTAATTTCCTCTTGTTAAGTGTCTAAAATGAATGGGGAAAATGTACATAGCTGGAGTTTCTCAGTTAGCTGAGAAATTGCAGAGAACAAATGCTCACTTTTTTCTATCTGTAGTTCTAAACAAATTCACTTCTTTCTTCTTTCCTCCCTTCCTCCCATCCTTCCTCCTTTTCTTCCCTTTCTTTCCTTATTTCCTTTTTATTGAGATATAATTCACAATCATAAAATTTAAACCTCACAATTGAGTGGGTTTTTAATATAGTTAATATAGTTACACAATTTTATCACCATTGTCACTAATGTCAGAATATTTTTATCAACCCTCTCACACCCAAAAACCCTCTGTATCCATTAGCAGTCACTCTCCATTGTCCTTTCTCCTTATGGCGAAAGATCTATATTTTGCCCCTCTGGATTTCCCTATCCTGAACATTTCATATATATGGAATCATAAAATATAAGGTATTTTGAACTGGTTTCTTTTTACTTAGCATAATGTTTTTGAGGTTCATTCACAGTGTAGCATATATCAGTACTTCATTCCTTTTTAAGACTGAATAATGTTTCATTTTGTTATCCATTCATCATTAGATGGACATTAGGTTATTTCTACTTTTGAATTATTACAAATAATTCTGCTATGAACATTTATATATACAATTTTTATATGAATATGTTTTCAATTTAGGAGGTATTTTATACCTAGGAGTTGAATTGGTGAGTCATATGATAACTTTCTGATTAACGTTTTGAGTAACTGCCACTTTTCCAAAGTGACTGCACCATTTTATATTCCCACCAGAAATGTAAGAGAGTTCCAGGTTATCCACATCCTTGCCAAAACTTATTTTTGTCTATTTTTTTATTATACCTAGCCTAGTGGATGCTGATTAGTGTCTAATTGACATTTTTATATACATTTTCTTACTAACTAATGATTTTGAATATCTTTTCATATGCTTATTGGCCATTAGTATATCTTCTTTGAAGAAATACCTATTCAAATCATTTTTTCATCTTTTAAAAACTGAAATTTTGTTGGGTTTTATTAGTATTACAAATGGTAGTATTATGTCAGTAAGATTCTGATGCTGGGAAAGATTGAGGGCAGGAGGAGAAGAGGGCGACAAAGGTTGAGATGGTTGGATAGCATCACCGACTGAATGGATGTGAGTCTGAGCAAACTCCAGGAGATAGTGAAGATGCCTTGGCGTGCTGCAGTCCATGGGGTCACAAAGAGTCAGACACACCTTGGCAACTGAACAACAATTGTGTGTTTTAGTTTATTAAATATTAGCAAATAATCAAGATTATTGTTGACATTTTGTCTTCTTTGCATCTATTGAGATTACCATGTCTTTTCCCTTTAATCCATTGATGTATCTCATTATTTCATAGATTTCCTGGCATTTAACTTTGAATTCCAGCAATAAATAATACCTTGTGTGCTCAGTTCAATTTACTTATACAAAGTACTTTACAGTACATATCAATATTGAGTACAATACCTATTCAAGGTGCAATAACATAAGCCTAATAGAAGTTACTAACACAAATACAATAGTTCTGTTAGGAGAAAGCTCATGTTCAGAGGAATTTCAGAGAAGCAGGTGGGGTCAAGCCATTCATAGCTTCTCCCTTAAGAATGTGTTCTGAATTGAAGAGATGAACCATTTGAACAGAGCATTAATATGGTCAGTGAACATGTCAGCCCACCTACATTCACCTATTTTAAATTGAGTTGTCTTTTCTTGTTGTTCAGTTGTAAGAGTTCTTTAAGTAGTCTGAATATTAAAGTCTTTTCAGATATATGATTTGCAGATACTTTTTTCCCATTCTATAGATTGTGTTTTCATTTTCTTGATGATAATCCTTTGAAGCATGAAAATTTCTAAATTTGATAAAGTCAAATTTATTTTCTCTTTTGTTGTTTGTATTTTTGGTGTTTTATCTAAGAAACCATTGATTAATTCAAACTCACAGAGATTTCTCCCTATGTTTTCATCTAAGAGTTTTGTAGTTTTAGCTCCTACAATTGGATGTTTGACTCATTTGGAATTAACTTTGTTATATGGTGTGAAATAGGGGTTCAAATTAATTCTTTGGCATGAGTATATGCACTTGCCCTAGAACCATTTGTTGAAAAGCCTATTCTTTTCCCATTGAATTGTCTTGCCATCCTTGTTCAAAGTCAATTAATGTAAATAAATGAGTTTACTTATGACTGTCCCTATCAGGATTACACAGTCTTAATTACAGAAGCTTTGTGGTAATTTTTGAAATTTGGTTGTTTGAGTGCCCCCAACTTTGCTCTTTTTTGAGACTGTTTTTAGCTATATTTTCTGTTTCTTATATTTTGGTATTAATTTTAATTTCAGTTTGAGTATTTCTGCAGAAAAAGAAAGCCAACTTGGATTTTGAAAGCAATTGTGTTGGATGTGTTGATCAATTTGAGGAGTACTGCTATCTTAGCAACAGTAAATCTTCCAATCCATTAACATAACGGCCTCTCCTTTTATGTAGGTCTTTGAAAATTTTCTTACAACAACAATGTTTTGTAGTTTTCAGTGTATAATTTTTGCATTTCCTTGATTCCAAAGTATTGTATTCTTTTTGATGCTATTTTTAATAAAATTGTTTTCTTAATTTCATTTTTGGGTTGTTCATTGTTGGTGTATTAAAATATAAAGGATTTTTTCATGTTGATTCTTTAGCTTGGAAATCTTTCTGAACTTGTTTACTAATTCTAATAGTTTATTTGTGGATCCTTAGAATTTTCTATGTACAAGATCATGTCATCTGGGAATAGAGATTGTTTTACTTCTTTTCCTATTTGGACAACTTTTTCTCCTTCCTAAGTTCCCTGGCAAGAGCATCTAGTACACTGTTGAATAGAAATGGCAAAAGTGAGGATCCTTGCTTTGTTCTTGATTTTAGTGTCTTCATCTAATCTTGCTCCAGATTTATTCTTCATCTAGAGCAACCATTTAAAAAGTTAATTTATATCCGATTACTACCCTTCCTAAAAACTCCAATAGATTCTTGTCATACTTAGAATACCCAAATTATTTTTCTTGGCTCTTAAAGATCTTTTTCTCCAATCTTATCTCATATTACTCTTTTTACTCTCTGCACACTAGCCACATGAACTGTTAAAGAATCTAAAATGCACCATGATCTATCCTGCCACAAGACTTCTATACATGCTGCCCCTCTCTTTGACAAGGCAATTTCTTTAACTCCCTTGCCTCTTTGTGCTAATCTGAAACCACCTGGAGAAACCCCATTCATGGACGAACAATTCAGTTTCCATTCTTTTGTTCCTAATATTGTTTCTGAGTGCTGCTGGGAAAACTATGTAACATTTGGTCTCAAAGTCCAGGTATGCCCAGGGTTTCTTCAATGTTTCACTGCTTTTGTCTCTCATTCACTTTCATAGTGTCAAGACTTTTTCCACTCTTAAACCTCAGAACCTTCCCCACTATCTCATCGTTTTCTTCTTTAATGCTAAGCCCTTCACCTTTGTTTTGGATCTGCCTCTTCTGTGAGCTTACTTCTTCAGTTATTCTCAATTTCTTCTGTAATTTCAACCTCTCATCCAACTACTTTCCCAATAAATTTTAAGTATACTCAAATTGTTCCCAGAAAAAAGGACAAATTGACAAAACAAAGCCCTACTTTGCCCCTACACCCCTCTCCAGCGATTGCCACCCCCCTTCTCAGACAAAGTACTGCAAAGAATTGTATACTTCTCTATTTCCACTTTCTCACCTCCCACTTTTTCTAGCCTGGATTGTAGCACTCTCTCCTATGAAATTGCTCTTTGTAAATGACTTCAGTGTTGCAGAATCAAATGGGTAACTCAATTTTACCCACACGTTATCTCAAGCTAGCATTTGATCATTCCCTCCTTTTCTAAATTGTTTTTCTTTTTCTATGTACAAAGAAAACTCTATAATACTTAAAAAAAATCTGTATGCCAAAACCAATACAATATTGTAAAGTAGTTAGCCTCCAATTAAAATAAATAAATTTAAATTAAAAAAAAATCTAGACATTTAAAAATATATGATAAAAAATAAAGAGCCCTGTAATCCCAACCTGAAACAATCAGGACTGTTAGCAGATCACTGTTTATTCTTCCAGACATTTTTTTCTGTGCCAAAACTAATATACTGTATATAATAATTGTGATGAAAAGGGGCTTATTACTAACAGCTGTTTTGCAATCTCATTTTAAATTTATATCTTCAACTGCTTTCCATGTTAGTCCATATTGTGGTTCTACCTAACTCCTTTTAATTGATTCATCATTTTTCCATGGAGAGAATTTACTTAATTTACAGAAGTCTTCTATATTGATGGATGTTTGTTTATAAATGCTTGCAGTTACAGACAATGCTGTAGTAAACATTCTTGTAACTTATGTGAATATTTTTGTGGAACAAATGTGTAGAGCCAGTATAAAACTACCTTAATCATGAAAGAAGATAATTTTCATTTTATTACAAATATGAGATTATTTTAAAAGTTTAGGCAGTATATCAAGGTTTAAAGAAAATAAAAATCATTACCAATCTCCTATTTACAGATGATCAATTTTATCTACCACTTAGTGTGTGTCTACAAAGGTACTGTGCTGTCATTTTGTATACAATAACACATCTAACGCCTAAGGATGATCCTGAAGGACAACATTATTATATCCAATGTTATACATGAAGAAGCTAAGTTCTGGAGAGGATGAGAAAACTTATTGATGATCACATGACTAGTAACAGCATTCTGGTCAAGGCCCTGTGCTAGTGACCCTACATGTGCAATGCATGGAACTATTATCTCCATTCTCTTGATTGGAAAACTGAGGTTTAGAGAAAGTTTAGGCATCTTGTCATGGGTCAGCAATAAGTAATTGGCATGGTTGAGTTTCCAATCTGGGTCTCCCTTCCAAGCCTTTGCATTTTCTTCTAAATTACATTTTCCATGTCTTCTTATTATTAATATTTTAATGGTTTTTATGATCATGAAAGTAATTTTTCTTATTTTTGAAACTATAGAAACCATGCTCAAGTTTACACCAAAAAAAATGTACGTAACAAATCATCCTGCTGCTGCTGCTGCTGCTAAGTTGTGTCAGTCATGTCCGACTCTGTGCGACCCCATAGATGGCAGCCCACCAGGCTCCCCCGTCCCTGGGATTCTCCACACAAGAATATTGGAGTAGATTGCCATTTCCTTCTCCAGTGCATGAAAGTGAAAAGTGAAAGTGAAGTCGCTCAGTCGTGTCCGACCCTTTGCGACCCCATGGACTGCAGCCTACCAGGCTCCTCCGTCCATGGGATTCCCCAGGCAGGAGTACTGGAGTGGGGTGCCATTGCCTTCTCCAACAAATCATCCTATCACCCACTAAAAACTACTATTTTGGTATATTTCCTTCCTTTATTTTCTATAAACATAAGCTTTTCCTTTCCTGTCTTGTGACCTTTTCATATTCATTCCTTTTGTTTTCTTTCTTCTTCCAGATATTTACTTGACTGATTCCTTGTCATTCAGGGCTTAGTTTAAATGTCACCCTCTCAGAGTGCTTTCCTAATTATCTAAAGGAACCCAAAGTTACTTTCTACTCCTTACCTGGTTTAATATTCTTCTTTAAATTTTTTTAATTGAAGTATAGTTGATTTACAATGTTTCAGGTGTACAGCAAAGTGATTCAGATGTTTACATATATCTTTTCCAGATTCTTTTCCATTATAGGTAGTTTAAAGATATTGAGTATAGTTCCCTGTGCTGTAC
Source organism: Bubalus bubalis (assembly GCF_019923935.1). Classification (NCBI taxonomy): domain Eukaryota; kingdom Metazoa; phylum Chordata; class Mammalia; order Artiodactyla; family Bovidae; genus Bubalus; species Bubalus bubalis. The sequence goes on from NC_059181.1 coordinate 92,700,498, forward strand.
AGTAGGACCTTGTTGTTTATCTATTTTATATATAGTAGTATGAATCTCTTAATCCCAAATCCCTAATTTATCCCTCCACCACTTTCCCTTTTGGTAACCCTAAGTGTTTTCCATGTCTGTGAGACTATTTCTATTTTGTAAGTGAGTTCATTTTAATCTTTTTTTTTTAGATTCTACTTGTAAGTGATATCATATGATATTTGCCCTTCTCTGACTTACTTCACTGAGTATGATAATCTCTAGGTCTATATATGTTGATACAAATGGCATTATGTCATTCTTTTTAATCTCTGTATCTGAGTAATATTCCATTATATATGTGTGTGTGTGTATACACATATACATACAACATCTTCTTTATCCATTTCTCCATCAATGGACATTTATGTTGCTTTCATGTCTTGGCTATTGTAAATAGTGCTGCTATGAACACTGGAAATTTGGAAAACTCAGCAGTGGCCACAGGACTGGAAAAGGTCAGTTTTCATTCCAATCCCAAAGAATGCTCAAACTACCATACAATTGCACTCATCTCACATACTAGTAAAGTAATGCACAAAATTCTTCAAGCCAGGCTTCAGCAATACATGAACTGTGAACTTCCAGATGTTCAAGCTGGTTTTAGAAAAGGCAGAAGAACTAGAGATCAAATTGCCGACATCTACTGGATCATCGAGAAAGCAAGAGAGTTCCAGAAAAACATTTATTTCTGCTTTATTGACTAAGCCAAAGCCTTTGACTGTGTGGATCACAACAAACTGTGGAAAATTCTTCAAGAGATGGGAATACCAGACCACCTGACCTGCCTCTTGAGAAACCTGTATGCAGGTCAGGAAGCAACATTAGAACTGGACATGGAACAACAGACTGGTTCCAAATAGGAAAAGGAGTACATCAAGACTGTATATTGTCACCCTGCTTATTTAACTTATGTGCAGAGTACATCATGAGAAACGCTGGGCTGGAAGAAGCACAAGCTGGAATCAAGATTGTCGGGAGAAATATCAATAACCTCAGATATGCAGATGACACCACCCTTATGGCAGAAAGTGAAGAGGAACTAAAAGCCTCTTGATGAAAGTAAAAGAGGAGAGTGAAAAAGTTGGCTTAAAGCTCAACATTCAGAAAACGAAGATCATGGCATCTGGTTCCATCACTTCATGGCAAATAGATGGGGAAACAGTGGAAACAGTGTCAGACTTTATTTTTGGGGGCTCCAAAATCACTGTAGATGGTGATTGCAGCCATGAAATTAAAAGACCCTCACTCCTTGGAAGGAAAGTTATGACCAACCTGGATAGTATATTCAAAAGCAGAGACAGTACTTTGTCCACAAAAGTCCATCTAGTCAAGGCTATGGTTTTTCCAGTGGTCATGTGTGATGTGAGAGTTGGACTGTGAAGAAAGCTGAGCGCCGAAGAATTGATGCTTCTGAACTGTGGTGTTGGAGAAGACTCTTGAGGGTCCCTTGGACTGCAAGGAGATCCAGCCAGTCCATTCTAAAGGAGATCAGCCCTGGGTGTTCTTTGGAAGGAATGATGCTAAAGCTGAAACTCCAGTACTTTGGCCACCTCATGCGAAGAGTTGACTCATTGGAAAAGACCCTGATGCTGGGAGGAACTGGGGGCAGGAGGAGAAGGGGATGACAGAGGATGAGATGGCTGGATGGCATCACTGACTCAATGGACATGAGTTTGGGTAAATTCCGGGAGTTGGTGATGGACAGGGAGGCCTGGCATGCTGCGGTTCATGGGGTTGCAAAGAGTCGGACACAACTGACGACTGAACTGAACTGAACTGATGAACACTGGGGAGCATGTATCTTTTTGAATTAGAGTTTTCACCTTTTCCAGATATATGCCTAGGCTTTGGATTGCTGAATAATATGGTAACTCTGTATTTAGTTTTTTAAGGAACCTCCATACTATTTTCCATAGTGGCTGCACCAATTACATTCCCACCAACAACTTAGGAGGATTCCCTTTTCTCTGCACACCTCTCCAGCATTTATTTGTAGACTTCTTGATGATGGTCATTTTGGCCAGTGTGAGATAAAACTTTTTTATAGTTTCGATTTGTGTTTCCTGAATAATTAGACTTTGAGAATATTTTCATGTGTCTCTTGGCCATCTTTATGTCTTCTTTGCAGAAATGTCTATTAATGTTTTCTGTGCATTCTTGATTGTTTTTTTTTTTTTAATATTGAGCTGTATGACATAGACGGTAAACTTCTTAGTGTAGGTTTTGGCAATGATGTTTGGACTCTGACACTGAAAGCAAAAGCAACAAAAGCAAAAAACAAGTATAACTACTCCAAACTAAAACAAAGGACCCCATCAACAAAATGAAAAGGCAACCTACTAAATGGGAGAAAATATTTGTAAATCATATATCTGATAAAGGGTTAATAACCAAAATATATAAAGAACTAACATAGCTCAATAGCAAAAAAAAAAAAAAAAAAAAAAAAGCCCTAAAGAGTTCAATTAAATATTGGATAGAAAAAAACACTTTTTCAAAGAAAACATAGATGACCAATAGACACATAAAAAGATACTCCATATCATAATAATTAGGAAAATGCAGATCAAAACCACAATGAATTATCATGTCATACCTGTTAGAATGGCTATTGCCAAAGAATACAAGAGTTATTAAATGCTGGTGAAAATGTGAAGAAAAGGGAGACTTGTGTACTGCTGGTGGAAATGTAAATTGGTTCAGCCACTATGGAAAACAGTATGATGATTCCTCAAAAGTTAAAAATAGAACTTCTATGTGATCCAGCAATTCCACCTCTGGGTATTTTCTCAAAGAAAACAAAAATACTAATTTCAAAAGTTATATATGCATCCCCATGCTCATTGTAGCATTATTTGCAGTAGCCAAGACTTGGAAACGTAAGTGTCTATCAATGGATGAATGGATAAGGAAAAATCAAATATTATTCAGCCATGAAAAAATGAAATCTTGCCGTTTTTGACTACATGGATGGGCCTCGATGCTAAATGAAATGTCAAAGACAAATACCATATAATCTCTCTTATATGTGGACTATTATAATTAAGTCCACTATATATCTATATCTATATATATATCTCCAAGCTCACAGATAACAGAGAACAGATTAGTGATTTCCAGAGGTAAGGGGTAGGGGTAGGAGAAATGTGTGAACTGTTTTGAACTGTTTGGGTTTTTTTTTATTTAAATTAATTTAATTTTCAAATTGGAGAAAGGATAGTCTTTCCAATCAATAGTACTGGAACCACTAGAAGTCTATATAAAAATATGAACCTAAACAGAATAAAATAAAATGCCATACACATTTATGGTAATATGCTAAAAGGTGCATAAGCCAGCTAAAAGAGCACCCAATGGCCAAGGCTAGAACAATTTGAGGAGTAAAATAAATAACAAGGTGTTGGATTATAACAAAGTATGAAATAAATATCATGAGCTCATTTTTGCTGTTTCAGTCGCTAAGTTGTGTCTGACACTTTTGCTACCCCATGGACTACAGCTCACCAGGTTCCTCCGTCCATGAGATTTCCCAGGCAAGAATACCAGAGTGGGTTGCCATTTCTTTCTCCAGGGGATTTTCCCGACCCAGGGATTGAACCTGCGTCTCCTGCATTGACAGGCGATTCTTTACTACTGAGCCAGCCACCTGGGAAATCCCATGACCACATACTGATATAAATAAGTGATTCAAAAATAAATAAATAAATGGAGAAGAATAGCCAAGTTTCCTCTGCAGAAGAATTCCAAATAATTTATATAGCTACTCCCTTTTCACTGTAAGGAGAGTGGGCATCACTCTTTATCCCCTAAGTGTGACTTCTTTCCAAAGTATAGTTTATGGAAAGGAGAAAGAGTAAGTTTACACTAGAGAAATCTGAGAAACACTACCTCAACTGGGTGATTGTGGTTTATATCCACACTGATGTCATGTTGGTAGCATGAACTCTTGTTATCTGATGAGAATGACCCCTTAACCTTGTTGACCTTTTTCTCAAAAACCTACGTGTGTGCACATGCATGCTCATTTGCTAAGTTGTGTGTGACTCTTTGCAACGTCATGGACTGTAGCCCGCCAGGCTCCTCTGTCCATGGGATTTCCTACACAAAAATACTGGAGTGAGTTGCCTTTTCCTTCTCCAGGGGGTCTTCTCTACACAGGAATTGAATCTGCATCTCCTGCATTGGCAGGTGGAATATTTACTGCTGAGCCACCTGGGAAGCCCTCCTCAAAAACCCAAAACTGCGGTTTGATTGTAAAGTAAAAGAAATCCCAATTCTTAAATATTATACAAAATGTGTCTCCACAGACCCTCAGAACTTTTAAAGTCATCAAAAACAAGGAAAGTCTGAGAAATTGTAGCAGTGTAGAAAAGTCTAAGAAATCATGTCATTTGAATGTAATGTGGTCTCCTGGATGAAATCCTGGAACAGAGAAACATTAGGTAAAATCTAAGGAATAATAATAAAGTGTCCAAAAAAATTAAAAAGTGTGAATCTCCTAGACTATATAAATCAGATGCAGAAGAAATGCCAGTGGGCTCATCAAGATGCAAATGAGGGAGAGAGTAACACGTAAGACTTTCCACTGAGAAGCTGACTGGATAATGAGTGTCTGAATAGTAGCCCCAGATCCCACAGAGACTTACTGACCATAGACGTTGAAAGTGGAAAATGTTAAGAGAAAAGCAGATCTGTTCTCTGAAAAAAAGAGTCAAGGATAGGGTGAGGGTCAGGGATGGCTGTTACGTACATAGCTTGTTAATCAAAAGCAGTCTTTTGATATTCAGCACTGACATTTTGAAGCAACTCCAGCATAACAGCTGCATTAAATAAGCCTTGTCCAAAAGTCTTCTTTTCATCTGAGAGAAAGGGCCTCTGAAAGGGAAACTGGCATGAAGGATGACAATGAGTATGCTCTGAGATACTTGGGATTAAACATAGACCTATAATTTAAAAAGAGAGAGAGAGAGAGAGAGAGAGAGAGAGAGAGAGAGAAGTGAAAGTGAAGTCGCTCAGTCGTGTCTGACTCTTTGTGACCCCATGGACTGTAGCCTACCAGGCTCCTCTGTCCATGGGATTTTCCAGGCGAGAGTCCTAGAGTGGGTTGCCATTTCCTTCTCCAGGGAATCTTCCCAACCCAGGGATCGAACCTGGGTCTCCCACATTGCAGGCAGATGCTATACCATCTGAGCCACCAGGTAATAAGAAAACTTACCATGTTATTAGAATAATACTTGCCCAAACTCAGGCTCTAGTGACTGGAAAAATATGAGTATTTCCTCAACCAGTTTGATGGAACTGGTCATATACTTGTCATGAATTATTTCTTTTCTAAAAGAAGACCCAAAATAAAGAGAATAATATAAACACATGAGAGCCAGTGAGGTGCTTTCCCAAACCCCAAGATAACTTGGCAAAAAGCATACAACTTGAGAATTTAAGAAGAATAATCTACTGGCAATGAGGTTTTTATCCAACAGAAGAACTAAAGAGCCTCTTGATGAAAGTGAAAGAGGAGAGTGAAAAAGTTGGCTTAAAACTCAACATTCAGAAAACTAAGATCATGCCATCCAGTCCCATCACTTCATGGCAAATAGATGGGGAAACAATGGAAACAGTGACAGACTTTATTTTGGGGGGCTCCAAAATCACTGCAAATGGTGACTGCAACCATGAAATTAAAAGACGCCTGCTCCTTGGTAGAAAAGCTATGACCATCCTAAACAGCATATTCAAAAGCAGAGACATTACTTTGCCAACAAAGGTCTGTCTTGTCAAATCTATAGTTTTTCCAGTAGTCATGTATGGATGTGAGAGTTGGACTTATAAAGAAAGCTGAGCGCCGAAGAACTGATGCATTTGAACTGTGGTGTTGGAGAAGACTCTTGAGAGTCCCTTGGACTGCAAGGAGATCCAACCAGTCAACTCAACTGAAATCAATCATGAATATTCATTGAAAGGACTGATGCTGAAACTGAAGCTCCAATACTTTGGCCACCTGATGCAAAGAACTGACTCATTGGAAAAGACCGTGATGCTGGGAAAGATTAGGCGGGAGGAGAAGGGGACAACAGAGAATGAGATGATTGGATGGCCTCACCAACTCGATTGACATGAGTTTGAGTAAGATCCCAGAGTTGGTGATGGACAGGGAAGCCTGGTGTGCTGCAGTTCATGGGGTCACAAAGAGTCAGACACGACTGAGTGACTGAACTGACTGACTGAAGACTGAAGATGGAGATAAACAGTACATGTATTACTGAAGAATGTGTGTACTACTTCTCCATCCAAGGAGCAATAATCTCATGGTGGCAGGACTAAAAGACACTTACATTTACTGAGCAGAATTTAAGCTGTGTCCAGGAAACACATTAGAAGGCTTGGGATTAAAAAAAAAAATAGACATAAACAGTACTAGGAAAAATGTAGAAAAATATTTTTTTAAAAAAAACTAAGTAATGGATGACCTAAGTATAACTAACGATGTGGTAGAACTTAAGAAAGATTCAAGAAGAGGAAAAGAAGTAAAATGATCCAACCATTTCTAAGATATGCTGAATCTCTGGCCTTTAAGGAAAGAGTATCTGTAAGGGAAGATGACCATAGTGAACCACCAGCCTATATAACATATTTGTGGATAAATGCAGGACTAAAGACCAGTAGGTAATCAGAGGAAGCCTGGTTCAGAGATAGTAGGCAGAACTATGTTGCAAAGAACTATGTATTTTGGATGATTGATTCGAGGTGACCAAGCAACAAATAGGATAGAAATGACTCAGCAGGTACCTTCCTGGACAAAAGCTTTGGAGACCAGAAGATTTCCCCCTAATGATGTTCTCATACTATGTAAGACTCTGCACTGCAGAAAATCAGGGCAAAGCGATATAAAAGAACTATGTATCCATCTGGCCAAATGGGGAATACAATCAAACTGAAAGTTAATCAGTGGGTACTCAAGACCAAAATAAGGAAATAAAGGGGGATAATATCTCTCTGAGAGAATGTTAAAGCATACCCATTCCAATTTAGGAGTAAAGTCAGTTTCTCAAAGGCAAACAAGCAAAAACCACACAATATATACGTAAAAAGTGGCCACTGGGTTTAAATGCCAAAGGACCTTTAGATTTATTTTCTAGTAGGCAGTACTCTTGACATTTAAACCCACTGGCCACTTTTTACATATATATCGTGTGGTTTTTGCTTGTTTGCCTTTCAGACATTGATTTTACTCCTAAGTTGAAACAAGTATGCTTTAACATTTGCTCAGAGAGATGTTATCCCCCTTTATTTCCTTATTTTGGTCTTGAGTATCCACTGATTAACTTTTGGTTTTCTCAAGAGCAAAAATTATAGCAGTCTGATCATGTAAATTTTGAAATAAATGGAAGGAACAAAAAAGAAAAAAAATATCATCATTACCTCTTTTTTTTAGATTTTTTATTTTAAAATTTTTCCAGATATAATTGAGATACATATAGCACTGTATAAGATTAAGGTGTACAACGTAATGATTTTATTTACATACATCACAAAATGATTGCCGCAATAGGCTTACTAAACATCCACCATCTCATATAGACACAATATTAAAGAAACAGAAAAACTATTTTCTCCTTGTGTTGAGAACTCTTTAGATTTACTTTCTTAACTTCCATTTATAACATAGAGCAGTGTAATTATCTTTATCATATTGTATATTACACTTCTCATTATCTTCTCTTAATTTTATTTCATTCATTAGATATTCAAAATTTGAGGTTCTGTTCTAACATTACTATAATATTACTCACACTTATAGTTGAAAAGGAGGCAAGAGTATTGCCCTCTAGAAAATGAATCTAAAGTTTATTTATGCTTGCACTTTGCAGTAACTGCAGAAACAGGTGGCTGGTCTGGAATATTACTTCTGAGTGTTGTTACTATAGGCTTCTCTGGTGGCTCAGACAGTAAAGAATCTTCCTGCAATGCAGGAGACCCAGGTTCAATTCCCCTGGAGAGGGGAATGGCTATCCACTCCAGTATTCTTCCATGGAGAATTCCAAGGTCAGAGGAGCCTGGCTGGTTATTACATTGAAGAGTTATTCACAAGATTGGTGTCAAGTGTTAGGAAATGAAAACTCTTTTTTTCCCTGTTAACTTTTAGTATCCGGAACCCTTTCTCTCCACATGTGAAGAGATAATGATTCCAGCTTCCATAGGATATTGTAGTGATGTACAAGTACCCATGGAACCTCAACATCAACTTTAATAAAAAAAGTCTGAATACTAACCAATGATAAGTATCCATTTGTAACATGAATCTGAGCTGATAGGCACTGAATTGAGGAATAGAAGCCCCATCTCTTAACAAAAACTTAGGATTTGCATATTGATTTCTTTGATATTATGGTACAAGCAGGTACAGACTATACCATCTGCTAGACTGTGCTAAGTTGATTCAGTCGTGTCCAACTCTTTGTGACCCCATGGACTGTAGCCCATCAGGCTCCTCTGTCCACGGGATTCTCCAGGCAAGAATACTGGAGTGGGTTGCCATGTCCTCCTCCAGGGGCTCTTCCTTACCCAGGGATCAAATCCACATCTCTTATGTCTCCTGCACTGGCAGGTGGGTTCTTTACCACTAATGCCACCTGGGAAGCCCATCTGCTAGATAAGGGATTTGTAAATTGTGGTCTATATCTGGCTCACTCTTTATTTTTGTAAATCAAGTTCTACTGGAACACACCCATAATGCTTTAGCACTACAACAGAGTTAGATAGTTGAGACAGATGCTACATGGCCCCCAAAGACCAAAATACTTACTATCTGGTCCTTTACTGAAAAAAAAAAAAAAAGTTTGCCAACCCCTGGGCTAGATGATCAACATAGATAAAGAACTACTATAATTCTTTCAGCAGGTCTACTTCATGGTCAGCCTGCCAAATTATGTATTGGATCCTCTGTTCATGTTGTCCATTTTCTATTTTTCTAGAATTCACAAACATGGGGACTCATCTTGTCCTTTGCTTGTTGTGCAACCAACCAAAAGCTGAACCTGAGATTTGAGGCAAATAAAGTTTATTAATGAGGCAGCCAAGTGAGGAGACAGAAGAACAAATCTCATATCTGCCTTCCTGAAGGTGAAGGGCTTGGGATATATATGGGATAAAGCTAGGAGAATATGGGGAAAGATGACTGAAAAAGAAAAAGGTGAGGTAATCATCCTTCTGCACAGGCACAACTAAGCTACAGGATTCTTCATGGGACATATGTTTAGAAAACGGTGGCATCAACATGTTCTGAGAGGAAAGTTTTGGGGCTTCTGACATCAAGAGGCCACTGAGTGGGCACTCACGCTTGCCCAGTTGGAGGGTTGGTGGTCCCAGCCAGTCTTCTCTGGCTCGGGTTCTAACTGGACACAAGCTGACTTCAAGTTCCTGAAAAACAACTTGGGCAAACATTTTTTGTTTAGACTATGTGACACTTGGAAGACATGCAAGTTTTCTGTAAAAGCCCAGCTTGATCAGTGAAGGCAGGTTGCAGTTCATTATTTATTAAGCGAATTATAGTTTAATGGATGTAACTGATGACCACCCATAGTTACAGTATCTTCTTTCTCAATGAGCTGCAGTCTCCCTGGGGACAATATGATTAAGAAATGTATATAATTTTTATTTATTTCTAAATACTATTTTAAAAGTAAACAAAAATACACACTATCAAATCTAGATGAGAGGCATTAGAATTTGACCACTCTGTCATTGTGTCAAGCAACATCTAATTCACAGATGTGGATAACCAAGGCTTGAGGACTCCTCAAAATAATATACAAGTTTAAGAGAAGGGGAAATCATGACTTCTGGATGTAGGTAAGGAGAAAGTATGAGATCTTTGCAGCAGAAGATTGAAATGGATGATGGGGATGTCCTATAGGACATTGTAGAGTCTAGGAGAGATGATGGTTCAGATTGTACTAACACATTTGGAGAAAAGCAGAAGTTTGTGATGTCTCTTAAGATTGGAAATTCATACAAAGTTTGCTGGACCATTGAACTCTCTGGCTCACTCCATGAAAGGGCCTCTCATACACAGGGGCCTCTCAGAAAGGGAGACACCAGCTGTGAGTTATATTTTAAAGTTCTAGGAAACACATTACACAGAGGGTCTATGTTTATATTATGAGTCACAGCAGGGACAGGTGGTGGGTCTGAAGCTTAAGGTCTGCAAATGATGTCTCTGACTGCTAAGATTGTTCTGAGACATTGTTTGTAAAAATGAGTTTGGAAAAGAAATGAGGAAATGAAAAGGCCTCTTTCTCTCACGGACCATTTTATATTTTGGACCCGTTTCTTGCATTTGTTAAGGAAAAATGATACCCATATACAAGGGTTGTTGTAGCAACTTAAACACATCAGCAAAATATCAGCAGAACCTCCAGGGAAAAGTACTGAACACTAGATACTTTCAGGCTTGGGAATAATATAAGAATGAATAAAGAAATAAATTAATGAATAATATAGGATACCCTGGATGAGGAAAAACAAACAAATAAACAAATGCTCCATTTTTCTTAAATAGAGAGTCAGAATTCAAATATGAGCTGTCTGGGAACACCACTCTCTTGACCATAAAGCTCTCCTGTATTTTTAAACTTGCATGTCTAGAATGCTATGTGCCATCTGGTAGATGTCCTAGCTTTTCATTATAAGGTCCATCAACATTTTTTGGGTCGACTCCTCAGTCAGCAAAGATTGACATATTACACAGAACTGCCAAGGAAGCAAGGCCAAGTATGATTTCTTGTACGTACTTAAATTTTGAATTAACTTCTTTGACAAAGACCTGAATTAGAGAACAAAAAAGAAACTGACAACAACAAAGGAGAAAGACACAGAACTGCTCTAGGCAGAAGCACACAAATGTACACATGCAAAGACAAATTACAGTAGGACTTTTTTGGACAGCTGCAGAAACCAGCACACCCTACCACTGATGAGGTTTTCATCTCCCAGTCCATTTTTAACCCAGGTGAGTTTGATGAGGAACATGGAGGACATGCTCCACAATTCTGATGACAAAATTCAACCTGCAAAATTCAACCTTCAATTTGAGTTAGAGGATAACAACAAAGGGAAAGATATTTCTTCCAAATTTTGCCCACCTTCTCTAGGCAGATATAAGGGCCTAATGGTGTCTCTGACCCATAGTTAGTCCTAGTTCTGTTAAACTTTGATTTTAAAATTTGAACTGATTTATGAATGTGAAACTAATAATGAAGAATAATAAGCCTCAAATAATTTTAAAAACGTATTTGGCTTCCAGTTGTGCTATATCTTTACCTGAAATGTACAGTTGGGTTTTTGACTGATGAGACCATTCTAGTCTGAAGAACTCCTTTCTTCAGAGTGTTTAGTCAGTTCCAGTTCTCAGGTAGGCCAAATGGTCCTTTGAATTCCATGTTTTGCTTACGTTGTTCCATCTGCATGGTGTGTCATATACCACAAGCACACAATCACATTCTTGAGTGTTTGGTGGTGTTGGTAACAGACATGCCATTCTTATCATTGGGCTAAAAGGCCTAGGGCTGTACACACCAGGAACTTGATTAGCACCATGCTAATGTCCTGGAGAGAAAAGAGCACAGATTGGGAAAATAGAAAGGCCAGATGTGAATTCTGGGCTCTTTACTTACATAGTTAACATTGAAATAATGAAAGGTAAAAATACTCATCTGAAAACTAAAATAATAAATGTTGCCTCATAGGCTCACTTTAAGTGTTAAAGGAGGCAACACATGGAAAGCCCATAGCACACTAGCAGGTACAATTCACATTGGGTTTTCCTAGTTTTGTAGAGGTCAGGATCCATATCCATCTGGGTGTCATTTGTGTTTTACAAGTTTGTTGACATTTCATGAATAATTGCCTTTTGAGTGTCTAATGTGTTCTGTTATTCTTGCAAATTAATTTCTGTTAAAATAATTCTTTGGCCTTAAGAGATTTTCATAGGTGAGGACCCAGAGTGCTTGCTCAGCTTAGGTCTCATGGGTTTCCATTACACTCCAGGATGTCTTGGTAGGCTCCTCAACTTCATTCCAGTGATGAGACTAGGCTAGCAAAGGGGAAGTGACACAGCCAAGGTCCTGTCATAGGTGATGCTTCCAGTCCTGGGAGCCAGGCAGCTCTCCCGACCCTCTCTCCAGCACTCTGCCTGATAGAGCTATCACTGTAGTTTTGTGCACCCATAGTCTTTTTGGGCTAAAAGAATAGTAGAGACACCTGTATTATGTGCTTTCTTTTTGGGAAAGAGACACGAGTACCCCAATGTTCATCGCAGCACTGTTTATAATAGCCAGGACATGGAAGCAACCTAGATGTCCATCAGCAGATGAATGGATAAGAAAGCTGTGGTACATATACACAATGGAGTATTATTCAGCCATTAAAAAGAATACATTTGAATCAGTTCTAATGAGGTGGATGAAACTGGAGCCTATTATCCAGAGTGAAGTAAGCCAGAAAGAAAAACACCAATACAGTATACTAACGCATATATATGGAATTTAGAAAGATGGTAACAATAACCCTGTGTACGAGACAGCAAAAGAGACACCGATGTATAGAACAGTCTTATGGACTCTGTGGGAGAGGGAGAGGGTGGGAAGATTTGGGAGAATGGCATTGAAACATGTAAAATATCATGTATGAAATGAGTTGCCAGTCCAGGTTCTTTTTAAACAAATTTTTAATGTTTTTAATGTGCTTTCTTGATGTCTACCTTGAGCAATAGGAGGGGGGAAAACTCAGTTCAACAGAAAAAGGGTGAACATTGTCCCCCTCTTTCAAGTCAACATGCACATTGCTCTATTAGATTTAAAGATATGAAATTGTTGTTTTATAGGTCAAAAAGAATTAAATATCAGCAATTTCTTATGGTTTGGCCACAAGAAATATAACAAAGAATATAGTATATTTCCAGTGTAACATAAATGTATCTTGGTGTTTTATTTCTATTCTAGCCACTCCAAATGTTTTAATCACATATTTGTGCTATTTCATTTATGGCAATGCCACCTCTGCCGCAGAAAGGAGGGAATGGGATGGGATGTAAACTTTTGCTGAGCGCCCAGTGTGGACCAAAACCTGTTAAGCACTTTACCTACTTTTTTCTTTTTAAATGCTTAAAAATGCTGTACAACGATCTCTCTTATTGCTTATCTTTTCACTAAGTATGCTCTGTGAAGCTCAGAGAAGTTAATTACATTTTCCAAGTTTATGCAGTTAATAACAGGCAGAGCCAGAGTTCTAACCCAGTCGTAGTTTGACTTAAAAACCCAAGCTGTCTTCATTCTTATATATGGCCTTCCTTTTATATGCTGAGTTTTTAGGATTCAGGGCCAAGATTGGTCTAAATTTGTTTGGTACAGTCCATGTGGGACCATAGGCATTCAGTAGGTTAGTACTATTTAGCTTCCTCAAATGGGCATGTATAGCAAGGAATTTGCCATATGAGTCTGCAATTTAGGAGAAATAAGTTATGGGATGAAGCTATGGAATTGAATTTTCAGTGCCTGATGCATAATAGCACCAAATAAATATTTCTTGAATAAATGAATTATTGGATGAATTATTGACTTTGAGAGTCACCAGCAAGTAAAATTGAGTGCTTATCCTAATATTTTTCTATGCACATCCATTTTTCAAAGTATTTGAGATCAGACTGTACAAACTGTTTCATAATCTCTTTAGAAATAACTTTTATTGATTTTTTTTAAGTGGGTATAAATTTTCAGGATATTTCTCAGCTGGTAGAGAGATCTCTGTTTTTATATAACTGTTCTTAGGATGCATTTTGAGTCCCATTCTGCTAGTTGTGGGAAACCTAATCTTGCTCATTGAAGGTAAATTCAGTCACCACAGGGTTTTTCCCAATCAACTCAGTGTGGGCTAAATAAATTTAGGCTGAAATTTAAATCCCAGAAGTGGAGGACTTATACTGCATCATTGAATCGTAGATGAAGGGGGTAAGAATGATTTGTCTGGCAACAATTGTCTGGCCTGGAAAAATGAGTGCTAAGTTGCTTCAGTTGTGTCCAACTCTTTGCAACCCCATTAACTATAGCCCGCCAGGCTCCTCTGTCCATGGGATTCTCTAGGCAAGAATACTTGAGTGGTTTGCCATGCCCTCCTCCAGGGAATCTTCCTGACTCAGGGATCGAACCCACGTTTCCTGTGGCTCCTGAATTGCAGATGGGTTCTTTACTGCTGAGCTACTGGGAGAATAAGAAGAAGCCCAGAAGAACACGTAACCACCCTTAAATGAGGGAGATGAAAAACCTACCCAGTATCCATTTTTATCTACCTGACAAAAGGGAATCCTGGGAAAGATAATACCTTCTTACCTATTTGCATATGAGAATTACTATTCTAGACAAATTTTGGACAACAAGTCTATTCCTACCTTATTTGATAGAGTGACACCTACATGAAAATATGTTTCTTTGTGAGGGAACTAGGATTGTCAAGGGTTAGGAAATGTGGCAAGATGAAATAACACATGACATATTTCTTGCTCCCTCACGTATAAATTTTCCCTGTGATCTTTCCCTCTCTGTAGCCTCACAAGACTTCATTTTATATAAAGGTCAGAGAAGGCCTAAGTTAGTGCTGAGTTTCTCACAAATTTTGCTGTGTTCCGCTTCCCTGGTGGCTCAAACTGTAAAGAATCCGCCTGCAATTCAAGAGACACAGATTCAGTCCCTGGGTCAGGAAAGATCCTCTGGAGAAGGGAATGGTAATCCACTCCAGTATTCTTACCTGGAGAATTCCATAGACAGAGGACCCTGATGGGGCTACAGTGCATGGGGTCGCAAAGAGTGGAACACGACTGAGTGATGAACACTTTCACTTTCACACTTTGAGCAGAGCACAAAAGTTAGCTGAAAAACAGTGCTACAGTTCTGAGTCAGCCTCATGGTTGAGATGAGAGGCTGCAGCATGGCAATATGAACCATATGCTTGAGGTTTAGATGGGAATTCAAATATCTTGGGAGATGTCAACAAGGACAGTATAGATCAAGACACTACATAAGTTCTGATAATTTAGATGTCATGTGATGAAAAATGGAGACATATAATATGATTGACATATCATACATTTGAATTTACCATACATTTACAAAGAAAACCAAGAAGGAACTGAATTTACCCTGAACTGGAGACACTATACTTCTTACTTACAGTAGACTTGGGGCTCAAAGTGGAAATTAGATTCAATTACAATATGGAAAATTACGCAAAGCAACACTTCTTATGCACCTGAGTGCTTTACTATGGCTAGAAAATTCATACTTTCCATATGTTTTCTTCCTCATAAAATATATTTATTTATTGAAGAAGTTTTATTAAACACTGTGGAATTTCAGCTCTTGATCAGAGCCATAAATGAAACTTATATATCTCAGACAAAAGGGAAAGAAGGATCATTGAGGGAAGGATCATTGCTCCAACTCAGTATAGAGCTCTGTCTGGAAATCTCTGTGTGTGCATACTCAGTCACTTCAGTAGTGTCCAACTCTTTGTGATCCTGTGGACTGTAGCCTGCCCAGCTCCCCTGTACTGGAAGACTATGTAGTAAAGGAATCATTCCTAGAATACCCAGTCATTTTCAGAACTAAGACATGTGAAAGAAATTCATACTTGTTATAATAAATTTAAATAATGCAGATATGCACAAAATGAATCTCTCTATATTTCCTCCTTTATCCAAAGATATCCTTTCATTTAAAAATCCTTTAAGAATATCTGCATGTATTATATTAATTAGAAAAGACCCTGATGCTCGGAAAGATTGAAGGCAGGAGGAGAAGGGGATGACAGAGGACAAGATGGTTGGATGACATCACCAACTCAATGAACATGAGTTTGAGAAAGCTCCGGGAGATGGTGAAGGACAGGGAAACTTGGCATGCTGAAGTCCATGGGGTTGCAAAGAGTTGGACACAACTGAGTGACTGAACAACAATATTAACATGAATATATGCACACACATAAAATGTTCATATTCTTAGCCTATTCCTCTGTTGGTTTGTAAAGACTCTATATGCATTAAGAATATTGACCACGGTTATAATACATTTTACAAGTATTTTCTCTCAAGTTTCTTTGGGCTTCCCTGGTGGCTCAGATGTAAAGAATCCACCTACAAGACAAGAGACCCAGGTTCGATCCCTGGGTCAGGAAGATCCCTTGGAGAAGAGAATGGCTTCCCACCCCAATATTCTTGCCTGGAGAATTCCATGGACAGAGGAACCTGGTGGATTATAGTCCATGGGGTCACAAAGTTTCTTTAATGGCTTTTAATTGCATTCATGATTATTTTTGTCATCTCAAATGTGTTAAAATTAGTGTATGTACAAAGTTCAACATGAATAAATTTGAACCAAATAGAGTAAGTCTTCTATATACAAACATTCAAGTTGCAAGCTTTCAAAGATGTGAGCATGTGTTTCATCAATGGCAAGCATGAGTAAAATTGCAGCTTGCCTTCTGTCTTCCATTGCTGACGACCCTTCAGCTCTACCATTTCCCACCTCCTCTACCTCCTCCAGTGAATAACTCTTCTTGCCTGTTCACTTGATGCCAGCCCTTGTATGCCAGCTATTGTACTACCATGCTTTTCAAGGTACTGCACTATAAGATTAAAGCTGTTTTATTTAGTTTGTTTTTATGTACTATTTGTGTGAGGAGTATTATAAACCTATTAGAGTACAGTACTATATAGCTGATTGTGTTAGTCAGGTTCCTAAGCTAACTTTGTTGGACTTATGAACAAATTGAACTTAAAGTGGGATATTGGAAAAGAACTCATTCATATGTAGGGGGCTTACTGTAGCAACACATTCACCACTCTGTTGATTGTATAAACCAGAAAGCCAGCTAAGCAAGAGATTAAAAGTCTACAGAATTAAAGACCCAGGAAATTAAAGACTGGGAAAGGCAGGACTCAGTGTCAGGGGCAGGGCCTTGAGTGTCCTAGTTTTGAATCCCTGCTCTCATATTTACACTTTTGGTTATCTGGTCTAAGTATTTAACTTATCTGAGCCTCTAGAGGTTTCACTAATATTAATGGATATAAAAAAGTTACCTTTATGATGTTCCTGTGTCAGTATCCTCTGTTGATATCATTTTCCCTCTCCTCTTCCTCCTGCCTCCCACTTTATATACTTTGCACACTATGTCTAGCAAGTTTAAAACAACCAGTCCCTGAACCCTAGAAAATGACTAATAGAAAGGCAGATGGTGAGAATGAGTTAGAATCTGTTATTGCCATTTATTATGTGCTCATCCTTAGAAAAGTTATTTACCTTCCATAAACCGGAAATTAATTATCTGAAAAATAAGGATTATGTCATCTTCTTTAAAGGATTCTTTTCAAAGAGAAAATGAAGCTCTTTAAAGGATTCTTTTCAAAGAGAAAATGAAGCAATCTATGGAAAGTGTCTGGCATGTTCTAGGGCTTCCAGAATATCATTATGTAATTTCACATATCTTCCTTCTCTTAAAGAAATGACTGTGACATGAAGTACACAGTATAATGATCAAACCCCATCCCCCAACTTAGATGAGTACCAGATTTCAAGAGAAAAGTTGAATGAGAGGCATTGAATCTGAACATTCAGGTACTGTGTCAAGCAGTACTTAATTCACAGGTATGGATGACTGAAGCCTGAGGACTCCTCAATGAAATACAGATGTCTAGGAGAGAATAAGGTCTTCCCATGTGGCTCAGTGGTAAAGAACCTGCCTGACAATGTAGGAGAATAAGGGATGTAGGTTCAATTCCTGGGTGAGGAAGATCCCCTGGAGGATGGCGTGGCATCCCACTCCAGTATTCTTGCCTGGAGAATTCCGTGGACAGAGGAGCCTGGTGGGCTACAGTCTTAGGGTCACAAAGAATTGAACACAACTGAGTGAATAACACACACACACACAGGAGAGAGGAAAGCAAGACTGCTTCTGGTTAAAGGTGAGGAAAAGATGTGGGATCTTTGTGTCAGAAGCTTCAAGTGGATGATGGGGTAAGGGACATTGTAGGGATCTGGGAGAGATGGTGCTTTAGATTGGTGCCTATGGTAGATCATGTTACTAAAGATGACTTCAACAATATCTCTCATCCCACATCCTCTTTTGGAATATGACCTTGCTTCAGTCCCATTAAGGAGAGAAGTTTGACTTTCCCTTTCTTCAAATCTGGATTGTCCCTGTGATTATTTATGACCAGTAAAATGCAGCAGAAGTGGTGGAGAGTTTCCAAGGCTATGCTTTATAAAGTCTTCATCTTTCACCTTTGCCTCCTGGAGTCCTCCTTTTTGGATCACAGCTGCTATGCTGTGAGGAGAGCACAAGCGGTGATGTGGAAGGGCCCATGTGGAGAGCTGAGTCTCCTTGCTGCCAGCCCTAACTGAGCTCCCAGTCAGTAGCTTGTGTCAACCCCCAGTATGTGAGTGAGGCTAGTTTTGATCTTTTGACCATCCCTGTACTCTGAAATCACCTGTAGCAAAAGAACCACCTAGCCAACTCAGGGAATCATGACAAATAATAAAATTAAACATTGATGTTTTAAGCTTCTATGTTTGGGGTGATTTGTTATGCAGCAGTGCATAACCAAGTACTGTCAATATTTGGTTTGGTAAACATGTGGGAAAGACTATATGTTTTTGAAGATCTGATGAGCCATGCTTCTCTGGCCCATACCATGAAAGGGCCTTTCCTATACAGGGGCCTCTCAGAAAAGAGAGACACAACCTTCAGACTATAATTCAAAATCTTTAAAAAGAGGGGGTTGCATAGAGATGCTACTACATAGTTAATGACTTTTAGAGCATAACATCTGCACATGATGCCTTCTGTTTTTTGTTTGTGTTTCTATTTTTTTGAAGAGTGATAAGAATATTCCAGTGATTATGAAATGGAAAGAGAGGAATGAAATGACCCCTTTCTCTCTGATTATTTTGTATCCTGGATAGACTTCTTTCATTTTGGAAGGGAGAATTTGATCAACATCCAAGGGCTGCTGCAGTATTCCATAATCACCAACAGATCCTCACTATGAAATTCAGTGAAAACAGCTATACATGAGCTATGGCTACAGTTCAATTTGTTCCAGGACAGAAGGGAAGGAAGAGAAAAGGAAATAAATCTTACAATAAGAAAAATATACCATATCATTTTAATAGAGAAAGGATTCTGAATATTGGCTGTTTGGACACCTTGTTGTCATAATTACATCTCTAGAATGGAATGTACAGTTGTTCCAGACAGTCTCAATAACATCCATTAACATTCACTAGATGCAATCCTTCGTTAGCAGAGGTCTGGCATCAGAGTCAGTATAGCCAGAACAGTCAGAAAACCCATTTCAGGTGTGATTTTAGACATTCACCTAAAAGCGAGCTAAACTCCTTCGATAAACACCCACATTTAGAGATAAAAACAGAATCCCCAACAAGAGGGTAGCAATGAAAGTTCACAAAGGCAGGTAGAAAACAGTTGCAGACAGGAGCAGGGATACAAATAACACATGTATGTTTGTGTATGTGTGCTTATAGAGCACTACTGTCTCTGAACAATCCTTCTTCCAGAACAATTTCTCTGAGAGCCTCGCCAACATACCTAAATGAGTTGATCATGTAAAGGAGTGATTCAGAATAAGAGTTCCTTTAGCTTGTTCCCTAATGGCCAGGCTTCATTGTTTGGAGTGGTCTCCAAATTCTACCAGACTCCTTGCCAAACACAACAGGCATTAAAAATGCAAAATTAATAGAAGACAAATTGTTACCTTACACATAAGAGAACTTCTTCCTTCCCTTCTGAGAACTCAGAATGCTTGCAAAAATGGTGCTCTCACTGATCTCCACAACATTGATGAATGCTTAAGAGTATTTTGTCCTGTCATCAGACACTGCTTACGAACTGAGACTCAGACAGAGTTTCTGACTCTTGTTCTTGTGTCTTTCATGCAGAATCAACGTTATGCATTGACTTTCTACTATATTTTAACATTCTGACACTCAAAGAATACTAGAGGATCCTAAGCTACACATATGCATCATGTTAATCTATAAGGTCCAGATGCATTAGGAAAAGCACAAGGATTGAACTCTATCAGCCAACTTATTCCA
Source organism: Bubalus bubalis (assembly GCF_019923935.1). NCBI lineage: Eukaryota > Metazoa > Chordata > Mammalia > Artiodactyla > Bovidae > Bubalus > Bubalus bubalis. Next base: position 92,720,681 of record NC_059181.1, read on the forward strand.
GGACATAGAGACAAAATTGGGTCACATTCATAATGTAAACATATGTTTAATTTTCTTTTAACTGTGACAATTCTGGATGTTTTCTATGATTTACAGTTATGCAATGGGCTTCCCAGGTGGCATTAAATGGTAAAGAACCTGACTGCCAATGCAGGAGACATAGGAAATGTGGGTTCAATCTGTGAGTGGGGAAGATCCCCTGGAGGAGGACATCTCAACCCACTCCAGTATTCTTGCCTGGAGAATCCTATGTATGGAAGAGCCTAGCGGGCTACAGTCCATGGGGTCACAAAGAGTCAGACACGACTGAGCATGCATGCAGCTGAAATCATTTCACAGTCATTTCTGCTAAGAAAGGGAAGAGATGGAGTAAGAAAAACTTAACATGTTGAGTTGCCAGACAGAATGAATGGGCACACTGCATTCATAGGCTATCTTTCTTTCTTTTTTCTTCCGAATAGGCTTTCTTTTGAAACACAGATAACAATCCCCTTGTACAGATCAGGAAGTTAAGTGTTAGAGTTGCTAAGTGGTTTTAGAAAAGGCAGAGGAACCAGAGATCAAATTACCAACATCCACTGGATCATCGAAAAAGCAAGAGAGTTCCCGAAAAACATCTATTTCTGCTTTATTGACTATGCCAAAGCCTTTGACTGTGTGGATCACAATAAACTGTGGAAAATTCTGAAAGAGATGGGAATACCAGACCACCTGACCTGCCTCTTGAGAAACCTGTATGCAGGTCAGGAAGCAACAGTTAGAACTGGACATGGAACAACAGACTGGTTCCAAATAGGAAAAGGAGTACGTCAAGGCTGTATATTGTCACCCTGCTTATTTAACTTCTATGCAGAGTACATCATGAGAAACGCTGGGCTGGAAGAAGCACAAGCTGGAATCAAGATTGCTGGGAGAAATATCAATAACCTCAGATATATGCAGACGACACCACCCTTATGGCAAAAAGTGAAGAGGAACTAAAAAGTCTCTTGATGAAAGTGAAAGAGGAGAGTGAAAAAGTTGGCTTAAAGCTCAACATTCAGAAAACGAAGATCATGGCATCTGGTCCCATCACTTCATGGGAAATAGGGAAACAGTGGAAACAGTGTCAGACTTTATTTTTGGGGGGGCTCCAAAATCACTGCAGATGGTGACTACAGCCATGAAACTAAAAGATGCTTGTTCCTTGGAAGGAAAGTTATGACCAACCTAGATAGCATATTCAAAAGCATAGACATTACTTTGCCAACAAAGGTCCGTCTAGTCAAGGCTATGGTTTTTCCAGTGGTCATGTATGGATGTGAAAGTTGGACTGTGAAGAAAGCTGAGTGCTGAAGAATTGATGCTTTTAAACTGTGGTGTTGGAGAAGACTCTTGAGGGTCCCATGGACTGCAAGGAGATCCAACCAGTCCATTCTAAAGGAGATCAGTCCTGGGTGTTCTTTGGAAGGACTGATGCTAAAGCTGAAACTCCAATACTTTGCCCACTTCATGCGAAGAGTTGACTCATTGGAAAAGACCCTGATGCTGGGGGGCATTGGGGGCAGGAGGAGAAGGGGACGACAGAGGATGAGATGGCTGGATGGCATCACCGACTCGATGGACATGAGTTTGAGTGAACTCTGGGAGTTGGTGATGGACAGGGAGGCCTGGCGTGCTGCAATTCATGGGGTTGCAAAGAGTCGGACATGACTGAGCGACTGAACTGAACGGAAGTGAACTTTTCAAGTTTACGTATCTTAAATAAGTGGCAAAGTGGCAGAACAAGAATTTTAACCCATGTTTGCCGATTTCCAAGCCCTAGGCTCTTCTGCTGCTACTACTACTTAGATGGTAAACTTTCAGAACTCAAGGACTGTATCATTTGAATTGGCTTGATAAAGTATTTATACCTGGTCATACACATGAATGTGTATCATGCTCTAGTTGGATAATAAGGTCTGGAATGCTGAAGAAATGCCTGTGATGAAGATACGATTTGGTCTGGCAGAGCCTTTACTAGGTGTATAGTAAATATTTGTTGACTAAATAAAAGAAATAGAGAAAGAAAGAAATATGTATTTGTTGCATTCATGCATGCTAAGTCACTTTAGCCATGTCCAACTCTTTGCGACTTCATAGACTGTAGCCCGCCAGGCTCCTCTGTCCATGGAATTCTCCAAGCAAGAATACTGGAGTGGGTTGCTATGCCCTCCTCCAAGGGATCTTTCTGACCCAGAGATCAAACCTGCATCCCTTATGTCTTCTGTATTGGCAGGCAGGTTTTTCACCACTAGCACCACCCGGGAAGCCCGTATATTTGTTAGTCATCATCAAACCAGCAAATAAAACTGAAAGACTATTTCATTTTTAAATACATGATTGAAAACAGAATTGGGAGCTATTTTCAAAAATGTTTTTTGTAAGTAAAATAAAGTCTATTTATGTTGTGAAATGATATTTTTTAGTAAACACAATGCACTATACACCGACAGAGCTAAGGCAAGGTGAAAATTACAACACTTTTAGCATTGTCTAGAACATAGTAGACTTTGACAAAGTATTACTGTTGCCTCCTTTCCTTCTCTCTCCCATTAAAGATATTATTTTAATATAAATGAAATAACAAAATTATTGTAGAGAATATTAGAAAGTGTAACGGCAACAAGTAAAATGTCAATGTATTTTTAATAATCTGTGAGCTTCAGTGTCATTTCTGAGTTGTAGGATGGATTACCTGGTGAAATTGGCAAAGGGAAAATAACCATTATGCAATTTCCTTTCTCATGTGCTTTTCTTTCTCTTATATTACCTTCTAGTAGGTCATCAGAGAAATCGTTTCCTCTTGAGTTCAAGAAATAAATGACTGTAATGACTCTCCTGGTTAGAAGACTGAAGTTAGAAGACCAGGGAGTCCAGATAGCCCACATGTAAGCAATTATTGGGCAAAGGGTACATTTCTTCCTCTTGGATAACCTCATTTTTTAAATAAAAAATACCATATATTAGGTTAATCAATGAGAAATTGACATTTTTCTTGGTTAGAAATGCTCAAATTCTGACTATTTCATGCAGTTCATTTTAATATAACAGTGGTTAGAAATATGAATTTGCTATGTTCCACATCAAACCATCTGAGTCTTCTATATTTCAAGTTTATCATCTTTCAAATGGGGATAAGAAAAGTATCTACACCCTTATTTGCTAATGAGGATTAAGTGTTATAATTTAACAGATTTTGCAGATAACTTTGCAAATGCTCAATAAATGTTAGCTACATTTATTGTTATTGCCGCTATTCCTGAATTTCCAGAGAGCAAATAATAGGGGAAATATTACTTTTTAGCTACTAGAATGTTTCATGAAGCAACAATATTAAAACAGGATAAGACTGGTGGAAAAATCTAAAATAAAATTTAATGGGACAGAATAAAATTTCAGTCCAAAGAAGGTGTTAAACTTGGCATTTCTAATCAGTGAACAACATGGATTATTCAGATAGTGGTATTGGGTCAGTTGGTAAATGTTTCATTAAAAAACATAACTTTTGATTCTCTTCTCATGTCAGTTCAGTTCAGTCGCTCAGTCGTGTTTGACTCTTTGCAACCCCATGAATTACAGCATGCCAGGCCTCCCTGTCCATCACCAACTCCCGGAGTTCACTCAGACTCACGTCCATCGAGTCAGTGATGCCATCCAGCCATCTCATCCTCTGTCGTCCCCTTATCCTCCTGCCCCCAATCCCCCCCAGCATCAGGGTCTTTTCCAATGAGTCAACGCTTCACATGAGGTGGCCAAAGTACTGGAGTTTCAGCTTTAGCCTCAGTCCTTCCAAAGAAATCCCAGGGCTGATCTCCTTCAGAATGGACTGGCTGGATCTCCTTGCAGTCCAAGGGACTCTAAAGAGTCTTCTCCAAAACCACAGTTTAAAAGCATCAATTCTTCAGCACTCAGCTTTCTTCACAGTCTAACTCTCACATCCATACATGACTACTGGAAAAACCATAGCCTTGACTAGACGGACCTTTGTTGGCAATGTCTCTGCTTTTGAATATGCTATCTAGGTTGATCATAACTTTCCTTTCAAGGAGTAAGCATCTTTTAATTTCTCATATCATAAACATGAAATTTAAAAACTCACCATGGTACTGATGCAAAAGCTAATATACAGCTTAGTGGTAAATAATAATAACAATAATAATAGTAATAAAAAAACAGAAACATAACCAAATTATATAGCACATACTTTAAGTATTTAGTGGTCAAAATCAGTAGTTGTTTCCAATAAAACAGTAAAGAAATATCATTTACCTCATAAGCAAAAATTAATGGCAAGTGTTGCTGGGGCTGTATGAGAACTCTCACAAATAGCTGGTAGAAGTACATACTGGTGCATTCATTCTGGAATCAATACAGAAGTGCTTAGTCACAGCAAGGTACACATGGTCAATGACCCAGCAATTCTGCTAATGGATGTATAGCTCAGAGTCATTTTTTACATAGTTAAGAGAATATGTATAAGGATATATCTGTGGTAGTGGGAAATTGAAGGTAATGTGGATGTCTACCACAGGGACAGTGGAAAATACATGCCTGTTGTTCAGAATCTTTAGAAGTGTTGTTTTCTGTTTCTGATACTTAGTAGTCCTTTCTCATCCACAAATCAGCTCTTTTATCCACAAGTCACTGAGCCTCTCTGAACTTGTTTCCTCAGCCATAAAAATAAGGCAACTGGATTGATCAAGGGGCCTTAACCTTTTTACATCTGCTGATGTATTATTACAGTGGACCTTCCACATATCCTTATGGTTTGGTACCTCTTTTTGATATTAGGATAATGTATAATAACTGAACAGTAGTTTAAACATTAGGGGTTTGTCTGTCTTTAAAAGGAATCTCTGTTGTAAGGTCTTTAAATTATAGTAATAACCAGTTCATACTTTACTTATTCAGAATGCTGTAGATGGAGAGAGCTTAATACAAAGTATATCTATGGAAAAATATAGGAAATGAAAGAGTATAAAATGGTATTTTGTTAACACAAATTTTGTTTGAAAAAAAGGTTAGAGAAAGTGAAAGTTGCTCAGTCTGGCCAGAATACTGTGGTGGGTAGCCTTTCCCTTCTCTAGGGGCTCTTCCCAACTCAGGGATCAAACCCATATTAAAGAAGACTGGTGTAAAACCCAGTTTATCATGGTAATGATTTTTCTCCTTATTTCCCCTCTTATTTCATACTTTGATTATTTAAAACTTTTTTTATTACAAATTTATGGTAGTTAAAGTGTGAAAAAATGTTGATGGTAATCATAAAAGAATTCAATTCTAGGAGTGTCTGAAGTAAAATGTGAAAGTCATGATCAAATTGTATTATGTAATAATGCCTGTCTACCCTTTGAAAAATTTCATTTAATTCAGCAGAATAAACCTGCTTTTTTCAGGCCTCTTTCTGTAGCATCTGGCTGAGTCATACCATTTCAGAGGATCTCTGCCATGCCAAACTGTATCTGCTGGAAAAGAGAAAGAAGAGCTTACATTCAAGTAGAAAAATAAATGTCTCTCTCTTTTCAGGGTCTAAGGCAGAGTGTCTGGAATTGCTTAATTACTTTCTGCTTCTGTCATCTGACCTTTATATTAATGCTTTACTGTTCAGAGGTTTCTTTTGGGGACCAGGCCAATTCATCACTAAAATCAGTAACCACTGTCAAAGTCATTTGTTTGAGCCTTTCTATCTCTTGGACACTAACATGAAAAGCACCAACTTTTCGGTTTCAAGAGAGGTGCTAAGCAGGCATTTTCAACATCTTGCAAAGTTCAAGCCTCTTTCTCTTTATTAGGAATCTTTAGCAAAGAGCTTTCAGGTAATAAGGAGAGCAGGATCCTTTTGGAAAACTGTTGTGATCAGCAGATAGAACAGTCTCCTGTTGTGGAACTTGGGTGGGAGGCCGGTTGATCCACACATTGGTTCAATGAGAACTTGGGTTAACTCTGGCTAAGTGTGGTACCAGCTTGCGGGGTACTATTTGTTTTGTAATAATGATAATGCAAGGTTTTTAAACCAGTTTTTCGTATTTTTTCATCAAACTACAACTGTAATCCAGGGCTACTGACTCCAAGATCTGTGCTCTGGCCATTATCTGCTATATCACCGTGTGCTCTGTTTACTGTTACCGCTCATTACTGATTGCTCTGAGCAGTATTTACCGTTATTGTGGCCTTACAGTGGCTGCTCCGTGGAATCTAAGGTCTGCACTTTCTAACAGGGCATCAGTACAGCCATGCTCGTCACTTCCCTGAGGCTTTTTTTTCCCACTTAATTCCAGTTTATGGACTTTAAATTGGTCCAACTTTTCTGGGTGGAAGGTGGGGAATTAAATTAAGCATGTGTATACAATTTGAGGCAGCAATTCCATGTCTTGAAATGTACCTTAAGGAAATAGTTAAGGATGTTCACGACTGTATAGAAACAATAACATTCATCAACTTGAATACTTAATTTTGTTTTTTACCACAGACATAAATTTACTGAAGGATAAGAAGAACACAAAGGATATCTATCAATGAAGGGGTATATGGAAACACACATAAGTGTTCCAGAAACACACAAACACACACTCACAGTATTGGGGTTTATTCCCAAAAGCCTAAAAAGTGCCCACAGGGGTTTTATGAGGGAGTAAAGACAAACTCATAAATGAACTAAATCTATTCTAAATGCAAATGTGAAACACCTTATTTCACAACAGAAACTGACAAGATGACTTTCATTTCACCATTGTTTATTATAAGAAAAATGTATTAGTTGTGTGGTAGGATTATGAAAGATTTATGTTATTTTTATCTTTTGTATTAGTTTTTTCTTCATAGGTGTTATGAGATAAAACATAAAATTAAAGAATGAAGGCTTATCAATAAAAATTGCAAGGTTCTCATCAGTATAAGTCCCTTGACAGCAAGTAGATCAAACCAGTCAGTCCTAAAGGAAATCAACCCTGAATATTCATTGGAAGGACTGATGCTAAAGCTGAAGAGCCAATACTTAGGCCACCTGATGTGAAGAGCCGACTCATTGGAAAAGACGCTGATGCTGGGAAAGATTGAGAGCAGGAAGAGAAAGGGGCGACAGGGGATGAGATGGTTGAATGGCATCACCAAATCAATGGGCATGAGTTTGAGCAAGCTTGGAGAGATAGTGAAGGATGGGGGGCCTGGCATGCTTCAGTCCATGGAGTCTCAAAGAGTCAGACACGACTTAGTGAGTGAACAACAACAACAACATCAGTATAGGTACACAAACTTCTGCAATTTTAATAGCATGTGGAAACATTTGGTATGACTTAAATTATAATGAAACTGCAAAAGAGCAAGGACACTCTTTTGTATAGCAAAAATCATCACTAAGAATCCACATTACTTTTGAACTTCAGTAAAAATATAAGAGCTTCCCTGGTGGCTCAGATGGTAAGGAATCTGCTTCTCCAGTGGCTCAGCAGGTAAAGAATCTGCCTGCAGTGCAGGAGACACAGGGAGACTTGGGTTCTATTCCTGGGTCGGGAAGATCCCCTGGAGGAGAGCACGGCAGCCCATTCCAGTATTCTTGCTGGGAAAATCCCATGGACAGAGGAGCCCAGTAGGCTACTGTGCATGGGGCCGCAAATAATCAGACATGACTGAAGTAGCTGAGCACAAAAATATATGAACATGAAGCCTTAGAGGTGTAACACATTACAATGGTGAAAACAAACAAAACAAAACACAGACATTGTCCTTGCCCTCTTTGAACTTACAGTCTAAAACCAGCAAAAATGATAGAGTGTCGTAGCTGCTCTGATAGAGGAAGTCAGAGTGTTGTGGGAACAAAACAGATAGCACAAGTACCTGACTGGTCCTGGGTGTGTTGGTGAGGCTTCCTACAGGAAGTGATGTTTAAGCTGGGACCGGAGGGAAAAGAAGGCATTAGCTGAGTAAAGAAAGGGCAAGGCTAATCTGAGACCTTAGTCAGATATAACACTCAGGAAATACTCTCTGACCTGGTTCATCCCTGGGGAAATCCTGTGTGGAAATTCATTACCCACAGTTGCGCATGTTTGGAAAACTGAAACTTAACAATACAATTGTAGAAATTGCCTGAACTCTGCAGTTCATGCCTCCCTGATAGCTCAATTGGTAAAGAATCCGCCTGCGATGCAGGAGACCCTGGTTTGATTCCTGTGTTGGGAAGATCTGCTGGAGAAGGGATAGGCTACCCACTCCAGTATTCTTGGGCTTCTCTTGTAGCTCAGCTGGTAAAGAATCTGCCTGAAATGTGGGAGACCTGGGTTCAATCTCTGGGTTGGGAAGATCCTCTGGAAAAGGGAAAGGGTACCCACGCCAGTATTCTGGCCTGGAGAATTCCACGGACAGTCCATGGGGTTGCAAAGAGTCGGACATGACTGAGTGACTTTCACTTGCAGATTCTGCAATTCATCCATGAGAGAAACCAAGAATGAGACTTCCCAAGAGTTGTCTCATCTTTAACTCTTTCTGCACCATTTTGGCAGTGAGCTCCAACCAGGAGAAATATACAAATCATTAATATGTTTTTTAGAAAGTGAATGCATGGGTAGCTAAAATGGTCAAAGCAACAGGATATCTCTAGGGTTCCTCTTCCAAGGTTCCTGGATTCTTTGGTTTACGCTCGTGGGTTATCATGTCTGAGCTCGGTCATGCATGTAGAGGTAAATGTTAACACTAGACAGATCTAGTGGAGAACAGATATTACAGTTCTGGAGCTCAGGAAAGAGGAGGTCAGGGCACAGAGATTTAGGCTGGCAGTGGCTGGCACACTGGAGACACTCAAACACTATGTAACAAATGGAAGGATGAATGAATGAATGAATGAACGACAGATTTTTGGAAACAGCAGAGAACGAAATTGTTTATCTCTTCAAAGAGTTTCCATCCATATTTATTTTTTGAAATGGACTAGGATTGTATTATATATTTCCACTCTGATTTTTAAAATATTATTGATTTTCATAATTAGAAAGTCATTTTTCCCTTTCAATAAAATATAGAAAATATCTTTTGAGATGAACCTATTCACAGGGCAGCAATGGATATGCAGACACAGAAAACAGACTTGTGGACACAGTAGGGGAGAGAGAAGGTGGGACAAATTGAGAGAGTAGCATGGAAACATATATATATGTGTGTGTGTGTGTGTGTGTGTGTGTGTAAAATAGATAGTCAGTGGGAATTTGCTGTATGATGCAGGGAGCTCAAATCAGGTGCTCTGTGACAGCCTGGAAGGGTGGGATGAGGTGGGAAATGGGAGGGAGGTGTAAGAGAGAGGGGACATATGTATACCTATGGCTGATTCATGTTGATGTATGGCAGACCAACACAATATTGTAAAGCGATTATCCTCCAATTAAAAATATGTGTGAATGTGAAGTCACTCAGTTGTGTTCGACTCTTTGTGACCCCATGGACTGTAGCCCACCAGGCTCCTCCATCCATGGAATTCTCTAGGCAAGAGTACTGGAGTGGCCATTTAATTAAAAATAAATTAATTCAAAAAAAGAAAATGCCTATTGACGTTAGTGAGGGTTGCAGTTTGAATATCATAAACCAGGAAGTTGAGAAATGAGGGAGCTGCCTATTCTCTATCAAGCAGACAGAGCTTTCTGGAAGTCTTCTGGAACCAGAATATTGCTAAGGAACTCAGCTGCTGCCTCAGACTTGAGAGAGGATGAATAGAAAGCTCTAGATCCATCTTAGGAGGAGATTGTGGGTGTGTGTGTCTGTGTGCGTGTGTGTGTAAATATTTGAGGCTATATATTTTAACATACTTCACAAATACATTGATTTATTTTGAAATAATAGGATCTTACTGCATAGTTTATAATTAGATTTTTTCCTATTGAAGAGTATATTGTAAACAACTTTCAATATCAATACATGTATTTTACATTAACAGTTTTGTGATTCAATTTAAAACTAGATGTTTTCTGTGTGTTGAAAGTATATAAGCCATATCACATGATATTTGTTTTTCTCTGTCTGACTTATTTCACTTAGTATGATAATCTCTAGGGCCATCAATGTTATGGCAAATGGCATCCTTTCATTCTTTTTTATGGCCAAGTAATATTCCATTATATATAATTGCTAAAGTCTTGGTCAATGATAATGTCAGTGCACAAGTATATGATTCATGGGACTAGAGATCTATTTTGAAGAGCGATCCTGGTCTGCATCTTACATTCTCATGTTGTTGGGAAAAGACAGAGGTATACCTCATTACTCCATCATCCCTTGAGTATAGAAAAGGGCCCTCCACTTTAGAAGAAAACACTATAGATAATGTGAGAGAACAGCTAGATGGTATATCTTAGAGCAAAGGACATACTGCAGTTTGATGGGGAGTTAAGTGACTTCTGAATACAGTGTTTAACTGGGTTCCATCTTGCAGTAAAATGATAACCAAAGCCTAATTCAGGGGCCTTTAAAGTAGTTTCATATCTTTCTCTGAAAGCTAGAATGAATCTAGGATAATAAGTGCACGACCTGTGTCATTAGCAGTGAAAAGCTCCAAGCTAATATACATTGATTCCCTACAGTCTCAGATACTTGATTGCAATATAGATCTCATTTTTCTCCTGCAAAATTTTGTTTGGTTGAGAGGCAAGACAGGTGAAATTCAGATGGGCAGAGTTATAAAGAGGTGAAGGTGTCTATCAAAAGTTGTTACATAGCTACTGGGTTAAGTCTGTCACTGGGATCCAGAGAGGTTTCCTTACTTAGGTGGACTCTCCAGAAGCCAAAGTACTGGCTTGCTTCTTAACGGACAAAAAACTGGGACTCCCTTGGCAGTCCAGTGGTTAAGACTTTACCTTTCAATGCAGGAGGTGTGGGTTCCATCCCTGTTCAGAGAGCTAAGATCCCACATGCTTGTGGGCAAAAAAACCAAAACATAAAGCAGAAGCAATATTGTAACAATTCAATAAAGACTTTTTAAAAAAAGGACAAAAAATTATTTTCTGATATTAATATCCAGAAAGTAGCATAAGAAGACAGGAAAGCACATGGAACATAAGAAGTGTATGTATAGTGTTATTTGTTTTTACCTCCCTCTACTCCCACTCCCTAGAATTTCCTGTGCACTTGAGAAAGGAACTCTGACTTGAAGCAGAAAAATGTTCCCCTTTTCAGAGAGAGCATTGGACATAAAGGACAATAGGAATTCTAAATTGAATGGATCACCATCCCAGGGGTGAGATAAGCCCCAAACTCTCCCAGAAGTCTACCACTCTGTTCTGTCAGAAAGGACTACATAGAAACTCTTCCATTTATAATAATTCATTATGCCCAGAAGATAGCTACATCTTAATAAATATTTGTCCAATTTATTTACATCAGACTGACTCTTCAGTAAGGTTTGTGTTTTTTTTTTTACCTTAGTTAGCTATAAACAATGCAACCCTTCCAATAAAGGTGACCACAAAGCTATACCAACTCTTGGATCAAAAACCCAGCTTGGCAAGATAAGACAAGTTGATAGACAAAAAGCAGAAAAAGGAGTAAAACATACAGCTTAGTCAGGTAATCCACCAATCTATGACTTTATCCACAAAGAAATATTGTACAGAAATTTAACACAGCTAAGATGAAAGTATCTGTTCCCCTGAATAAATATTTCCAGAATAAATGAATTAACAAGTGAAGTACAGATTCAGGAGTCATCATCAAGAAATAAAAAAGAATTACATTCTCTCTATCTTTTCTTATCCATACCAATTTTTCCAATATATGTTGGATCATAGAATACAAAAAGTTTCATAATCTGTTATAAATGTCACAGCAATTACTAGTGTTTCTCCTTGAGAAATTGACGCTTTCTTACTGTAGCAGAGGTAACCTATTGAGATGATTGCCACCTGCTGGTCAGAGTCAGGACATCTCTCAATATCTTTATTTAGTCCCTACGTCTTGTCTGACTCTTTTGCAACCCCATGGACTGTAGCCCTCCAGGCTCCTCTCTCCATGGGATTTCCCAGGCAAGAATACTGGAGAGGGTTGCCATTTCCTTCTCCAGGGGATCTTCCCAACACAGGGATCGAACCTGTGCCTCCTGTATAGACAGACGGATGTTTTACCACTGAGCCACCAGGAAAACCCCTCAATATCTCTGGGAAGCAGCTAAATTAGAGTTTTGGGAGAGTGGGGCATCTGGTCTGACTCTCCAAACAGGGCTTGCTGGAACTTGAAATGGCACAAACAAGCCTTCTTGCAGTATCAGGTGCTGCCTAGTTCTCTGAGAGCTCCACAGGAAGTTCTACCCCTATATGAGATGAAGAGAAAGACTCCAGTTTGAGTGTCTCCAAGGGAGGTGTGTGTGTGTGTGTGTGTGTGTGTGCGCACGCATGTGCATATTTTGTATTTGGGATCGTAGCTTTTAGATTTATAACATGTACTTTTTGCTTTATAACATGTACTTACTTATAAGCATAGGAGTATTATCAGTAATAAATGGAATCATACTGTATTTATGGTGTATCATCTGCTTTTTATGCTTAATAGTCAAAACCATTCCAAGTGAATACTTCTATAACATTAGTGTATGAATCAGATCATTAGATTTGTGCATTAAGGACATGAAGTTATAGAGAAATGTATAAATACAAACGAAACTGTGCAGTTTGTCCTCCTAAGATAAACACTCTTAATAGGATGCTAATATATTCTACAAAAGTTTTTACCCTAAGACAGTGTACTAGCACATATATAAGTACTTTTGTGCAAATATATGTACAAAATGCACATATATGCACTATATAAATGTATAGCTATGCAGTTCTATTCTTCAGAGGCTTCCCAGGTGGCTCAGTGGTAAAGCATCCACCTGCCAATGCAGGAGACTCAGGAGACGTGAGTTCTAGCCCTGGGTTGGGACGATCCCCTGGGGAAAGAAATGGCAATCCACTCCAGTATTCTTGCCTGGGAAATTGCATAGACAGCCCAGAAGATTACAGTCCATAGGGTTGCAAAGAGTCAGATACAACTTAGCAACTGAGCACACATGCTTCATTCTTTAAGAAAAAGGAGGAAACAACATGCTAATGTGCACCTCTCCCTTTTTTCACTCATGAAATCTTAAGGTTTTATTAATAGTTTATATTTCTTTCATTATTGTATTTGGGCTATCTTTTCATAGGTTTATGGGCACTTCTATTGTTTTTTATGAAAATTTAAGTTACCCTTTATCTATCTTTTACTAATCAGAATTATTTATAATGAAGATGGCCATATAGTTCATTGTTCAAACTGGACACTTTTGAGCGTGAAAGGTGCACTGTTCAACAATAGACATAAACTGGGAGCATATCAAGCTGTATGGTCACCTTCTGATATAACATGAACACTAAGTCAATAACCGTAATATATGTGAACAACTTTCATTCCCATTTTATATTTCATTTTATTTTCTTACAATGCAAATGTTTTTAAAATCATATTGATTTTCATTGTAAAAAACAATATGGTTAATTATAAATGCTGGAAGAACACACTGGGGTGGAGTAATTGGCACTCTTCTGAGAGATTAGACAGAGAGAATATTGAAAGCTCATGAGGCCACAGGGCACAGTGGGAAAAGCTTGGGTTTTAGAATAGCTCCAAGCTTAGAGTCCCTGGTGTGCAATTTAAAATATTGCTGACCTCAATATTCTGGCTTGAGCTCTAGGTTCGGAAGAAGATAACAATCTCTAACTTGAATGTTTATTTTCAGGATTAAAGGAGAGGAGATACGAAATTCCTATGGTATAGAATGTTTGATGAATGTCCATTTCCGTTTCCCAGGTCACTTTCCCAATGTCTAAAAACCTGAGCCTCTGTCAGACTCCAACTCACCACTTCAGGGATGAGCTAATGGATGTGGTCAACACCCAGGTCTCTGGACACAGAGGTGGGTTTCATCTTCTCTGTCCTCTTCCTTACCCAGAGGGGTAGGTGAGTGAGTACTGTGGGACTACAATAGAAGGGAGTGAGATTGACCATTTCTCCAGCCCTGGAAGCCCATCTTCTGAAAGGGAGGCTGCTCTTTGTATATTATGGAGAGGGCAAAAGTTGGAACTTCATTTCTGTCCCTTATTAGATGTGTGACTCTGGGAAATTTTTTTTCCTCTTTGAACCTGAACTCATCTGCTGTAAAATGGGGGAAAAAACTAACAACTTTTCCAAAGAGTTGTTGTATGAGGAAATGAGAAAACTTAAAAGAAATGTCTGTGTACTGTGTGTGCCTTCAACAAATGTTTGTCCTACCCACTGTGACTCCTTTCTATCGTAAAAGAGATTGACATGAAACAAAGAGCAGAATTGTCAGAGAGAGTCTTTGGAAATGTAGCAACAAGAAATGAGATGCTTAAATATTTACATAATGTATGAAGTTGAGTGCCAGTTCTGTGCTGTGGGATCTGAGGAAGTTAGGGAAAGGAAAGACAGTCGTTGCACTCTATGCTTTTATTCCATGTGGTTTCCTGTCCCTGTTGCTTCACTTTCTATTTGAACATCCGAAGAAACAGTTTTCCACTAAGCCCTGGAAAGGAGACAGAACAGGGGATTCAAGCATAATAAAGGGCCTCAGGACCTTACATAAGTCATTTTCCCTGTGCCATCCTCATCTCTAATATGGGGTCACACAAAATATAACAATGGTTAGGGAGTTGGGCCCTGTGTAATGACCTGGATAACCATGATGGTGTGGTCACTCACCTAGAGCTGGACATCCTGGAGTGTGAAGTCAAGTGGGCCTTAGGAAGCATTACTATGAATAAAACTAGTAGAGTTGGGAGAATTCCACCTGAGCTATTTCAAATCCTAAAAGATGATGCTGTTAAAGAGGTGCACTCAATATACCAGCAGATTTGGAGAACTCAGCAGTGGCTACAGGACTGGAAACGGTCAGTTTTCATTTCAATCCCAAAGAAGGGCAAAGTCAAAGAATGTTCAAACTACTCAATATTCGAACTACAATGAGTAAAATTGTATTCATTTTACATGCTAGCAAAGTAATGTTCAAAATCCTCCAAGCTAGGCTTCAATAGTACGTGCACTGAGAACTTCCATATGTTCAAGCTGGATTTAGAAAAGGCAGAGGAACCAGAGATCAAATTGCCAACATCTGTTGCATTATAGAGAAAGCAAGGGAATTTAAAAAGAAAAAAACAAAACTACGTCTGCTTCATTGACTACACAAAAGCCTTCAACTGTGTTGATCACAACAACCTGGAAAATTCTTAAAGAGATGGGAATACCAGATCACCTTACCAGCCTCTTGAGAAACCTGTATGCAGCTCAAGAAACACCAGTTAGAACCAGATATGGAACAATGGACTGGTTCAAAATTAAGAAAGGAGTACGTCATGGCTATATATTGTCACTTTGCTTGTTTAATTTCTATGCAGAGTACCTCATGCAGAATGCTGGGCTGGATGAATCACAAGCTGGAATCAAGATTGCTGGGAGAAATATCAATAACTTCAGATATGCAGATGATATCACCCTTATGGCAGAAAGTGAAGAGGAACTAAAGAGTCTTTTGATGAGGGTGAAAGAAGAGAGTGAAAACGCTGGCTTAAAATGCCACTTTCAGAAAACTAAGATCATGGCATCTGGTCCCATCACTTCATGGCAAATAGATGGGGGAACAATGGAAACAGTGACAGATTTTATTTTCTTGGACTCCAAAATCACTGTAGATGGTGACTGCAGCCATGAAATTAAAAGACACTTGCTCCTTGGAAGAAAAGCTATGACCAATCTAGACAGTATATTAAAAAGCAGAGACATTACTTTGCTGACAATGGTCCGTCTAGTCAAAACTATGGTTTTTCCAGTTGTCATGTATGAATGTGAGGGTTGGACCACAAAAAAGGCTGAGCGCTTTTGAACTGTGGTGTTGGAGTAGACTCTTGAGAGTCCCTTGTACTGCAAAGAGATAAAACCAGTCAATCCTAAAGGTAATGAACCCTGAATATTCATTGGAAGGATTGATGCTGAAGCTGAAGCTCCAATACTTTGGCCACCTGATGCCAAGAGCCGACTCATCAGAAAAGACCCGGATGCTGGGAAAGATTGAAGGCAAGAGGAGAAGGGGACGACAGAGGATGAGATAGTTAGATAGCATCACTTACTCAATGGACATGAATTTGAGCAAACTCTGGGAGATAGTGGAGGACAGAGGAGCCTGGTGTGCTGCAGTCCATGGGGTCACAAAGAGTCGGACATGACTTAGTGACTGAACAACAACAACACTAGTATTTTCAGGTTACATGACCTTTGGCAAATTGCTTAACTTTTCTGAACCCCCTTTAAAAAATCTTTCAAATGGCTATTGCAACAGCAACAACTCATTAGGTAGTATAGAAAATTAAATGAGAAAGTGCATGTAAAGCATTTAGTAAAATGTCTGGCACTAAGTGAGGGCTTTTCTGATGACCAAGTAGTAAAGAATCCTCCCTGGAGAAGGAAATGGCAACCCACTCCAGTATTCTTGCCTGGGAAATACCAGGGACAGAGGAGCCTTGAGGGCTACAGTCCATGGGGGTCACAAAAGAGTCAGACATGACTTAACAACTAAACAACAACAACTGGCATTAAGTGTTCTATAAATGTTATCTTCATTAGCCTTCTCAAGCCAGTCAGAAGAAGGACAAAGGTATTATTCCTGTGGAGAGATGTAGAGTATTATCTTAGATGATAAGATTCAATGAAGATGCAGTATTAAAACACTTCAATCCTGGTGAAATAACTGACATAAATTTTAATACAACAGAAAAAAAAAAAGAAACAAAACCAAGTGCACAGAAATATTGAGTATCCAATAAGTGTGGCACTTCCAATTGCTTGAGAATTCATTGAATAAGAATTGATGCTGGATCATTGGTAAATTGTTCACTACAAAGCAAAGGGAGATCTTATCCACATGACATATGATATCATGTGAAGGCCAAAGTATTCATACATAATACCACACATCCATCTAATGTAACTCAAGTTACATAGAAGTATGTGCAGCTGCACATGTATGTGCATATACGTGGATGTTTGTGGCTGCAAAGATATGCCTTGTGTTCCTTAACTAGGAAAGATTTTACACTTTGTTTCTGACTATAAATTAATTCATGTTCACTCAGGATATTATTAAAAGCACAGACAAATATAAACAGATACAAATAACCTCCAATCTCACTGTCATCGCTAAAGAGCATTCATGGTTCTTTGCATATCTTTGAAGCCACAAACATCCACATGTATAAACATACAGAAATCTGTATGCAGGTCAAGAAACAACAGTTAGAACTGAACATGAAACAACACACTGGTTTCAAATCAGGAAAAGAGTTCATCAAGGCTGTATATTGTCACTGTGCTTATTTAACTTATATGCAGAGTACATCATTAAAAAAGCTGGGCTGGAAGAAGCACAAGCTGGAATCAAGATTGCTGGGAGAAATATCAATAACCTCAGATACGCAGATGACACCACCTTTAAGGGAGCAAGTGAAGAGGAACTAAAAAGCCTGTTGATGAAAGTGAAAGAGGAGAGTGAAAAGGTTGGCTTAAAACTCAACATTCAGAAAACGAAGATCATGGCATCTGGTCCCATCACTTCATGGGAAATAGATGGGGAAGTAATGGAAACAGTGACAGACTTTATTTTTTTGGGCTCCAAAATCACTGCAGATGGTGACTGCAGCCATGAAATTAAAAGATGCTTACTCCTTGGAAGAAAAGCTATGACCAATCTAGACAGCGTATTAAAAAGTAGAGACATTATTTTACCAACAAAGGTCCATCTGGTCAAAGCTATGGTTTTTCCAGTCGTCATGTATGAATGTAAGAGTTGGACTATAAAGAAAGCTGAGAGCCAAAGAATTGATGCTTTTGAACTGTGGTGTTGGAGATGACTCTTGAAAGTCCCTTGGACTGCAAGGAGATCCAAACCAGTTGATCCTAAAGGAAATCAGTCCTGAATATTCATTGGAAGGACTGATGCTGAAGCTGAAACTCCAATACTTTGGCCGCTTGATGCAAAGAACTGCCTCATTGGAAAAGCCCTGATGCTGGGAAAGATTGAAAGCGGGAGGAGAAGGCAACGACAGAGGATGAGATGGTTGGATGGCATCACCGACTCAATGGACATGAGTTTGAGTAAACTCTGGGATTTGGTGATGGACAGGGAGGCCTGGTGTGCTGCAGTCCATGGGATCGCAAAGAGTCGGACACAACTGAGCGACTGAACTGAACTGACTTTGTGAAATTGTCAAACTACTGATTATTGTGCTGTGCTTTATTCTCAAGTATATCTGGGATCCCATTCAACTCATCTACTTATTCCAACAAGTTTCTTCACCCTTCAGAATCTCAGTTTCCTCATCTTTAAGTGTAGTGGTAATATTGATCTTGATATATACGTTGTTAGCTGTCAAACATAATGTCATGGTAGCTACTTCCCCCAGGTACCCATTTCCATGAACATTAGGTGATTATTTCTGACTGGTGGCAGAAGAATTCATGGTAATTTTTATTTTCTTTAAGTAATTCTTACTTTTTTCTATTTAATTAAATATTTTCCATCCTGAGAAGCCTTGATTCTGCCATTCTGCACTGAGGGATTTATCTTACAACAAAACTTGCTTCAAGAATTTCCCATTTGGACAATGGTACAATCATGGTGATTGTGCATATCTTTTTGCAACTTGTGTAAGATTTTCCATGGGATAAATTCCTGAGAGTGAAAAATTTTAGCTTAAGCATATGAAAGTGTTAGTTGCTCAGCCATGTCTGACTCTTTGTGACTCCCATGGATGGTAGCCCCCCAAAGCATATGGCATTTCCAAATGCAGATTTTAAATGTTCAACACTGATTCCCACTCCCACCAACAATGGGTGAGAGAGCCTCTTTCCCCACAGAGGCTCAATGATTTAAAAGGAGCTTGGGAATTCAACCCAGAAATTCCTCTTGCAGGAACTTGTCCTGCACCACAATCTGCACAGAGCTTTGTATTACAGGAATTTACCCCATGGTTGAGACAGAAGGATCAATGGACAGAAGAGTTGAAGTTTACTGAAGTGAAAGTGTTGAAGTGATGGGTCATGCACTATAAGCTGGATGGGGAAAGAATGACAGATTTAAGGAGTCTGATGCACTGAGGCAAAGCAAAAGCATAAGATGATGGGTTCCTTGGTCCATGCTCCCCACCCCTGGGGAACCCAGGAAACTCTAGATGCCTGCTTTGGGATTGCAGCCATATACAGTTTTACCTTACTTTATTCTCCTAACAGTTATGTAAAGGAGATGTTTTCAGCTCTACTCTCTAGATGAGGAAACTGAGGGTCCAACAGGTGAAGAACTATGTCTCATTGAATTTAAGATGCCATTGCTTTTAAGACTCATGCAACTTTAGGCCATACTAAGAAAGACAAAATACTTGCTGTTACAAGATACCAATGGGAAAGACTGAAGGCAGGAGGAGAAGGGGATGACTGAGGATGAGATGGCTGGATGGCATCACCAATTCAATGGAGATGAGTTTGAGCAAACTCTGGAAAATAGTGAAGGACAGGGAAGCCTGGCATAGTGCAGTCCATGGGGTTTCAAAGAGTTGGACACGACTTGGAGAGTGAACAGCATAAGATAGCAATAATTGTGTTAAAAAGTGAAACAAATGTGTGTCTTAGAAAGGGTGCAATGCAACAATTTGTGTAGGGCCATGCATCTATTCTGTTGAAAATTGAGATTGAAGCCTATCTTTTTCTAATATCAAATCCCATGCTCTTGACATAATTAAAAAGCTTAGTGATAAATCAGACTTGTTCAAATCAGTTAATGTTTTCTTCTCCTATTGTATTTATTGTGTGATACGGTAGAAATATGTATATTCATTTCTGATAGCTAGGTGCTAGTCTGTTCCCTCTTGTGCAGTGACTCTGTGTTCTTGGGCAAGCTACTGCATATCTGTATGCTATGTTTTTCTCAGCTGTAAATAAATATTAAGAAGCTGGATTCTATCACCAGAATCGCTTTAACCCATTCACATTTTGTTATCTAAAATTCTCACTTGCCTGACACTTAGCCTTATGTTGCTCTGTCTCCCTCCCACATGTTACTTACAGAGTAATATAAAAAGATTTACTTAATACCTTCTGGTCAGGGGTGAGGGTTGATTGGGAATGGGGTGAGATGATGTACAATGTTATTTTGAAAGATGCCTGCAGTTGCATTGCTAAGTAATGGAATTTACTACTTCATGCTTCCTACTTAATGGAATCCACATTACCATATATGGAGTTTTCTTACTGCAGAGCATGTACGTACAGAAACAAATGCAAAGTGCCAGGATGATCAGTTCAGTTTAGTCGCTCAGTCATGTCCGAACTTTGTGACCCCCTGAATCGCAGCACGCCAGGCCTCCCTGTCCATCACCAACTCCCGGAGTTCACTCAGACTCATGACCATCGAGTCAGTGATGCCATCCAGCCATCTCATCCTCTGTTGTCCCCTTCTCTTCCTGCCTCCAATCCCCCCCAGCATCAGAGTCTTTTCCAATGAGTCAACTCCTCGCATGAGGTGGCCAAAGTATAGGAGTTTCAGCTTTAGCATCATTCCTTCCAAAGAACACCCTGGGCTGATTTCCTTTAGAATGTACTTGGTGGATCTCCTTGCAGTCCATGGGACCTTCAAGAGTCTTCTCCAACACCACAGTTCAAAAGCATCAATTGTTCAGTGCTCAGCTTTCTTCACAGTCCAAATTTCACATCCATACATGACCACAGGAAAAACCATAGCCTTGACTAGACAGACCTTTGTTGGCAAAGTAATGTCTCTGCTTTTGAATATGCTATCTAGGTTGGTCATAACTTTCTTTCCAAGGAGTAAGCATCTTTTAATTTCATGGCTGCAATCACCATCTGCAGTGATTTTGAAGCCCCCCAAAATAAAGTCTGACACTGTTTCCACTGTTTCCCCATCTATTTGCCATGAAGGGATGGGACCAGATGCCATGATCTTAGTTTTCTGAATGTTGAGCTTTAAGCCAACTTTTTCACTCTCCTCTTTCACTTCCATCAAGAGGCATTTTAGTTCCTCTTCACTTTCTGCCATAAGGGTGGTGTCATCTGCGTATCTGAGGTTATTGATATTTCTCCCAGCAATCTTGATTCCAGCTTGTGCTTCTTCCAGCCCAGCATTTCTCATGATGTACTCTGCACATAAGTTAAATAAGCAGGGTGACAATATACAGCCTTGATGTATTCCTTTTCCTATTTGGAACCAGCCTGTTGTTCCATGTCCAGTTCTAACTGTTGCTTCCGGACCTGCATATAGGTTTCTCAAGAGGCAGGTCAGGTGGTCTGGTATTCCCATCTCTTTCAGAATTTTCCACAGTTTGTTGTGATCCACACAGTCAAAGGCTTTGGCATAGTCAGTAAAGCAGAAATAGATGTTTTTCTGGAACTCTCTTGCTTTTTCCATGATCCAGCAGATGTTGGCAATTTGGTCTCTGGTTTCTCTGTCTTTTCTAAAACAAGCTTGAACATCTGGATTTCACAGTTCATGTACTGCTGAAGCCTGGCTTGGAGAATTTTGAGCATTACTTTACTAGCGAGTGAAATGAGTGAAATTGTGCAGTAGTTTAAGTATTCTTTGGCATTGCCTTTCTTTGGGATGGGAATGGAAACTGACTTTTTCCAGTCCTGTGGCCACTGCTGAGTTTTCCAAATTTGCTGACATATTGAGTGCAGCACTTTCACAGCATCATCTTTCAGGATTTGAAATAGCTCCACTAGAATTCCATCACCTCCACTAGCTTTGTTCGTAGTGATGCTTTCTAAGGCCCACTTAACTTCACATTCCAGGATGTCTGGCTCTAGGTCAGTGATCACACCATCGTGATTATCTTGGTTGTGAAGATCTTTTTTGTACAGTTCTTCTGTGTATTCTTGCCATCTTTTCTTAATATCTTCTGCTTTTGTTAGGTCCATACCATTTCTGTCCTTTATTGTGCCCATCTTTGCATGAAACGTTCCCTTGGTATCTCTAATTTTCTTGAAGAGATCTCTAGTCTTTCCCATTCTGTTGTTTTCCTCTATTTCTTTGCATTGATCGCTGAAGAAGGCTTTCTTATCTCTCCTTGCTATTCTTTGGAACTCTGCATTCAGATGCTTATATCTTTCCTTTTCTCCTTTGCTTTTTGCTTCTCTTCTTTTCACAGCTATTTGTAAGGCCTCCTCAGACAGCCATTTTGCTTTTTTGCATTTCTTTTCCATGGGGATGGTCTTGATCCCTGTCTCCTGTACAATGTCACGAATGTCAGTCCATAGTTCATCAGGCACTCTATCTATCAGATCTAGACCCTTAAATCTATTTCTCACTTCCACTGTATAATCATAAGGGATTTGATTTAGGTCATACCTGAATGGTCTAGTGGTTTTCCCTCCTTTCTTCAATTTACGTCTGAATTTGGCAATAAAGAGTTCATGATCTGAACCACAGTCAGCTCCCGGTCTTGTTTTTGCTGACTGTATAGAGCTTCTCCATCTTTGGCTACAAAGAATATAATCAATCTGATTTTGGTGTTGACTGTCTGGAGATGTCCATATGTAGAGTCTTCTCTTGTGTTATTGGAAGAGGGCTTTTGCTATGACCAGTACGTTGTCTTGGCAAAACTCTATTAGCCTTTGCCCTACTTCATTCCGTATTCCAAGGCCCAATTTGCCTGTTACCCCATGTGTTTCTTGACTTCCTACTTTTGCATTCCAGTCCCCTATAATGAAAAGGACATCTTTTGTGGGTGTTAGTTCTAAAAGGTCTTGTAGGTCTTCATAGAACCATTCAACTTCAGCTTCTTCAGTGTTACTGGTTGGGGCATAGACTTGGGTTACTGTGATATTGAATGGTTTGCCTTGGAAACGAACAGAGATCATTCTGTCGTTTTTGAGATTGCATCCAAGTACTGCATTTCGGACTCTTTTGTTGACCATGATGACTACTCCATTTCTTCTAAGGGATTCCTGCCCACAGTAGTGGATATAATGGTCATCTGAGTTAAATTCACCCATTCCAGTCCATTTCAGTTTGCTGATTCCTAGAATGTCAACGTTCACTCTTGCCATCTCCTATTTGACTACTTCCAATTTGCCTTGATTCATGGACCTGACATTCCAGGTTCCTATGCAATATTGCTCTTTACAGCATCGGACCTTGCTTCTATCACCAGTCACATCCACAACTGGGTATTGTTTTTCCTTTAGCTCCATCCCTTCATTCTTTCTGGAGTTATTTCTCCACTCATCTCCAGTAGCATATTGGGCACCTACTGACCTGGGGAGTTCCTCTTTCAGTATCCAGGATGTTAGACATAAGCAAAACATGGCAAAAGGCTTGCCTGTAAAAGACATGGAAAGATCACTAAAGGTAGCAAGTAAATGTGCTTTTAACAAGTTTATTTTATTGAAGTAACATTGATTTATAACATTATATATGATTTTGGCTTGGCATTAAAATCTAGCTGAATAAAACAAAACTGAGGAAGGATGTGAGCAAGGCAAGTTCAAAAGGCAAAAACTTTAGTTTCAGAATTTTGACTCTCATTTCCTTTTCACAGCATTATTTTAATAATAAAATATTACTTGCCCTGTTAGACACCAAGAATATAGACATGTGTAAAGTAAAATATAAAGGTCTCTCTGACTCTATATTTCCTCATTACTCTATACTGCTAAGTATCTCCTTACATAATTGACCCTCATATGAGATTAATTGTTATTGCTTGTTTTTAGATGAAATATCAGTTTCCCAATGTGCATGGACATGGAGCACCATGTTTTTCTCCTCCCGAAAATGCACAGACCAAACAGCTAAATGGACTAAAGTGAGACCTATGGTATCTTCAAAAGGAAGGAGCAGAGTATCCCTGAGGAAAAACAAATGAGAGTGCTTTGAAATATGAAATAAGATGATTTGTATGTATATTTTGTGTGGATTATAAGATGATAAATATTGTTTACTATATATGCCTTTAACAATTTAAAAATAAATGAAATCTGAAAGTGTCCATCACTTGCAGGACCCTGTTTTTTGCTGCTTCACATCTGCTTCTGCAGGCCTGTAGGTAAAAGCATTTGGCTGATTCTGTTTTTACAAGGACTTTAAAATTCTAAGCAAAGTTATTTCTTGCTTAAAAGAGAAAAGTGGGGCATTGTGTTATCTCTGACCCATATGAAGGAATCTCTACCACTTATAGCAGCCATTTAGCTTCACACTGGAGAAGGAAATGGCAACCTACTCCAGTGTTCTTGCCTGGAGAATCCCAGGGACGGGGGAGCCTGGTGGGTGCCGTCTATGGGGTCTCACAGAGTCGGACACGACTGAAGCAACACAGCAGCAGCAGCAGCAGCTTCACACTGCTTCACATTCCATCCCTCTTCAGTCTAAGGGACTTAAGGGGCTTCTAGAAGTCCAGTCATGACCAGATATGCAGGCTGAAGAGTAGAAGCCACCCAAAATTCAAAACAGTCAAGATGTTTGAATTTTCTAGACCCTTACATAGACTACATGTGGTGATTTTCTTATTGATTCATATAAGGCACTACATAGTATTCAGGAATTTGGATACTAATCCCTTGTTCATTATACTTGTTGCAGATATGTTTTTCTAACTTGAGGTTGGCCTTTTCCTGGGCTTTAAAATGCATTCTTCGAAACACAAAGTTTTATATTTTGTTATATTTTAATTGAGCTTCCCTGGTAGCTCAGCTGGCAAAGAACTCGCCTGCAATGCAGGAGACCCCGGTTCGAGGGAGAAGGGATAGGCTACCCACTCCAGTATTCTTGGGCTTCCCTGGTGGCTCAGATGGTAAAGAATCCGCCTGCAACATGGGAGACCTAGGTTGGGAAGATCCTGGAGAGGGGCATGGCAACCCACTTGCCTGGAGAACCCCCATGGACAGAGGAGGCTGGCGGGGTACAGTTCATACAGTGGCAAAGAGTCAGACACAACTGAGCGACTAAGCACAGTACATCACAGCATACTTTAATTATCAGTCACTTGCTTTATTCTTTGTACTTTTTGGGTCTTGTTTTAGGAAGTTTTCCTACTCTAATGTCAAAAAGTTAAGCTCTATATTTAATTCTAATGTTTCAAATTTGTTTTTCATATTTAACCTTTAATCCACCTAGGATTAGATTTTGATTGGTGTAAGATCCAGATGTAATTTAAAAAATTTTTACATATAAATAAATGATTGTCCCACTACCACTTTTTAAATATCCCATCTCTTCTGAGTGACTGCTACCGCTGTCATAGATTGAGTTTCTATACCTGAATGGTTATGTGTCCAGGCTTTTTCTTAGGTTCAATGATTTATTTGTTTATAGGATAGCCAGATTTAGCATATAACACATATACCCATTGTTTATCTGAAAATTTCAACTTAACTGGGCTTCCTGTATTTTATCTGACAAGCATATTTGTTTCTTCCTGTGCCTACATCATGCTGTCTTAATTATTATAGATTTCTAATAGGTCATGTTGTCTGGTAGAGCAAGTCTCCCTACCTTGTTTTTGACTTCAGAATTATCTTTGAACTTTTGCTCCTCCCAATATAATTAAGAATCAGCTTGTAAATTTTTGAGACTTATTTTATGGACAAGTATAATGTCCATTTTTACAAGCATTTCATTTACGAAGTGCTTGAAAAGAATTCGGTTTCTCTAGTTGTTGTAGAATCCTAAGCCTATTATATCAAGCATGTTAATTTTATTTTTCAAGTCTTTTATATCTTTACTGTTTTTTTCTCTTTTTTTGCCTGCTTGATCTATCAGTTACTGAGAGAGGTATGTTAAGAACTCTCACTATAATGGTAGATTTGTCAATTTCTCTTTGTAATTCGTCAATTTTTGCTTTGTGGTGTTTGAAGCTGTGTTATTAGGAGGCATAAAAGCATATAACTGTGATACCTTCCAGGAGAATTATACCTTTCATTATTCTGTACTGACTCTGATTATCCTTAATAATGCTTTTTGCCTTAAAGACTACTTTTTTCCCTGACAATAATATAGCTACATCAGATTTCTTGTGTTCAGTTTTTGCCCAGCATATCTTTTTCTGTCCTCTTACTTTCAACATTTCTATGCCATTATGTTTCAATTGTAAATCTTGCTAACTCCATATAACTGGAATAATTTTTTCCTTTCGGTGCCATTACATTTTAGGCACGTGTCTTGTAAATCGCATACAACTAGACTTTAAAAGATCAATCAGTTATTGCTTTTTAAAAAGTTGGTTGCATTAGTTTATTTATATTTAGAAAGATTTCTTATATATTTGGATTTATTTATACAATTTTATTTTGTCCTTTCTGTTTTCCTGCCTTTTCTATGCTCCTATTTTCTCTACTTTCCTGAAATCTTTTGGATCTTTCAAGCTTTTTTCCTCCTTTTAAATCCTTTGATTTAATTCTACTTCTCTGGAAATTATACATTATTATTAGCATTATTATTTTAGTAATTAGCATTAAGTTGTTGTTGTGTGTGTGTGTTTACAGTTTGTTCACTTTATCTTAAAACTAGAAAATGTGCACAAAGGGGAAGGAAAAGAACCAAATGTTAACAATTGCTGTCTTAATTGTTTTTAAAAGTTTCCTGTGGTTTCTGACAAGTATTCTTCTCTAAGTATTGTATCAGTCTCTTCAGTTCACAACTGATCTTAAATGTGGTCTGTCTTTTTCAACTCAAGTTACTGAGGTTTAGTCACTCTGACTCCTTTTAGGTGTTCCATTCTGTAACTTTGACCAAAAATGTTAACATCCTCCACCATATTAGTCTTATAAATGAACATTTCTATTATTGGGTAAATTTCAGTTGTGCCCTGTGGTAGTCAATCTCCTCCTCTCTCCCACCAGTCCCTGACAACTTCTGACCTGATTTTTGTCTCTATAGTTTAATATTTTCCAGAATTTAGTACAAATGGAACCATATAATAAATATTCTTTTGGAGGGGTGCAGGAGGAATCTGGCTTCTTTCACTAAACATAATTATTTTTAGATTCACCCATGTTATTTCATTCTTTCTTTCTTTGCCCAGTAACATCCCATGGAATGAATATACCACATTTTGTTTATGCATTTACCAGTTGATGGACATATGGATTTTCCCACTTATTCTCTATTATTAATAATGTTGCTATGAACATTCATGTACAAGTTTTTGTGTGTATCAGTCCTGGGTGCTCATTGGAAGGACTGATGTTGAGGCTGAAACTCCAATATTTTGGCCACCTCATATGAAGGGTTGACTCATTGGAAAAGACCCTGATGCTGGGAGGGATTGGGGCCAGGAGGAGAAGGGGACGACAGAGGATGAGATGGCTGGATGGCATCACCGACTTGATGGACATGAATTTGGGTAAACTCCAGGAGTTGGTGATGGACAGGGAGGCCTGGGTTGCTGCGGTTCATGGGGTCACAAAGAGTCGGACACGACTGAACGACTAAACTGAACTGAACTGATGCTTTATATCTCTTGGGGTTGTGTTGAATCTGTAGGCAACTTTGAGTAGTATATCGTAACAATATTAAGTTTTCTAAGTATGAACAAAGAAGAGATGTCTTTCCATTTGTTTAGGTCTTCCTTAATATTTTCAACAACTTTTTTGTAGTTTTCATTGTACGTCTTTCACCTTCTTGGTTAAATTTATTTCTAGGTATGTTGTTACTTTAGATGCAATTGTGAGTAAGCTTTTCTCAATCTCCCTTTCAATTGTTATTGTACAGAAACACAATTGAGTTTTGTGTCTTGATCTTATACTCTGAAATTTGTTAAATTAGCTTATTTGCTATAATAGACTTTTGTGGATTCTTTGGGATTTTCTGCATATAGGACCATGTCACCTGTTGGTAGAAATAATTTTAGTTCCTTTCCAATTTGCATGCCTTTTATTTCTTTTCTTGCCTAATTGGTCTGACTAGAAAGCAGTGGTGAAAGTGGGCATCCTTGTCTTCTTGTTGATCTTAGAAATGCCCTTTATCATATTGGGGAAGTGCTCTTCTATTGCTACTTTTCTAAATGCTTTTATCTGACAAAATGTGTTTCTTCTTCATCAATTGAGATAATCTCATATGTTTTTCTTTTTTTTTCTATAAATATGGTACAGCTTCCCAGGTGAATCAGTAGTAAAGAATCCACCTGCCAGTGCAGGAGACACAGGTTTGATCCTTGGGTCAGGAATATCCCCTGCAAGAGAAAATGGCAACCCACTCCAGTATTCTTGCATGGAAAATTCCATGGACAGAGGAGCCTGGCAGGCTACAGTCCATGGAGTCACAAAGAGTCAGACATGATTGAGCGCGCATGCATAAATGTACAGGACATTTACTGATTTTCTTGTGTTAAGTCACCCTTGCATTCATAGGATAGATCCCACTTGCTGCTGCTGCTGCTGCTAAGTCGCTTCAGTCGTGTCTGACTCTGTGTGACCCCATAGACGGCAGCCCACCAGGCTCCTCTGCCTCTGGGATTCTCCAGGCAAGAACACTGGAGTGGGTTGCCATTTCCTTCTCCAATGCATGCATGCTAAATTGTTTCAGCCGTGTCTGACTTTGTGTGACCCCATGGACAGCAGCCCACCAGGCTCCTCTGTCCACAGGATTCTCCAGGCAAGAATACTTGAGTGGGTTGCCATTTCCTTCTCCAGATCCCACTTGGTTATGGTGTAAAATCCTTTCATCCTTGGATTCAATTTACTAGTGTTTCATACAGGAATTTTGCATCTATAGTCAAAAGGGAGACTGGTTTATATTTTTTCTTGTGGTATCAGAGGAATATTGGCTTCTTCTGTTTGGGAGTTAGGGAGTACCCTCTCCTCTTTTATTTTTTGGAACAATTTGAAAAAGATTGGTGTTTATTCTTTTTTTAATGTTTGGTAATAATTATCAATGAAGCCATCTGGTGCTGGGCTTTTCCTTGTCAGGAGATTATAGAATAGTGATTCAATTTTTTCTTGTTACAGCTTTGTTGAGATTTTCTTTTTAAGTTGTGATCATTTGTGTTTTTCTAGGAATTTTTCCATTTCATATAGATTATACAATTTGTTGGCATATCATTGTTCATAGTATTCTTTTATAATACTTTTTTATTTCAGTAAGGTCAATAGTAATACCCTTTCATTAGTGATTTCAGTTATTCAAAGCTTCTCTCTTTTCTTATTCTAATTTAAGATTTGTCAATTTTGTCGATCTTTTCAAAGCACCGACTTTTGGTTTTGTTGATTCTGTATATTGTTTTTCTATTCTCTTCTCACTTAACTCTGCCCTAATATTTAATATTTCTTTCCTCTGCTAGGCTTGGGCTTATTTTGCCCATCTTCTTCTGTTTCCTTAAGGTGTAAATGTATGTTACTTTTAAAAATCTTTTTCTTTTTAATGTAAGCATTGATACTATATTTCCCTCTGGGCACTATTTTAGCTTCATTCATAAATTGTGGTATGCTGTTTTTATTTTCATTTGTTCCAAGGTATTTTCCATTTTCTTTTGTGATTTCTCCTTGAACATTAATGCTTTAAGAGTGCATTGTTTGATTTCCATATTTATGAGTTTTTGAATTTTCATTATGTTGTTGATTCCTCATTTCATACCATTGTGTCAGATAAGATTCATTCTTAGCTTGCACTATGGCCTAACATATGGTCTAATCTAGAGAGTATTCCATGTGCACTCTGAGATGAATGACAACAAAGCCACAACATACCAAAAAGTATGCAAGGCAACAGAAATATTTTAAGGGGGAAAGTTGTGGCTGTAATTACATTAGAAGCTCACTGTATATGTTTCCCTTATTGTACTTTCCCATTGCCCAGAGGTTGAAATTTTTTTTTATGATCCCCATGCTTTTCTTTACACTTTTATTACCAGTGACTGCAAACTCTACAACCCACCAAAAGTTAACCATCAGTGGGTTGTAGGATTATTTATATATTCTCCTCCATCCTTGGATGTATTTTCCACATTGTCTAAACTGAGTGTAAACTTCTATTTATGGTCAGAAACAAAGTCCATAACAGTATTCTCAATAGGAAGAGTAGGGCTTGGGAGTCAGAAAGGTGTCAATTCCAGTGTGGGCTCTGCTGGTGGCATAGCAGGAGAGGGCACTGAGTTCCCTGAGCCTCAGGTTCTCCAATCAAGAGTTGAGGAGAGGACCCTCCCTCAAAGGGTTCTTGTCAGCATTTGATGAAGTCACAAGGCATTACAGGGGTGCTTTGATTTCAGTCAGACCTGGGATGTGAGGCTCAGTTTCCTCATCTGTGAAGAGGGAAACACCGTGTGATTAAAAATCACACCTTTTTAATTAAAAAGGTTAAAAAAACACCTTTAGATTAAAAAATAAATCAGTGCCATATAAGGCACACTATTAATGAGAATACAAAGAATGATGATATCTAACCATAGCTTAATAGCGAATTTGGCTTGCTTCTTTAGTTTTTCCTCTTTCCCAAATTCCTTTAAATATTTTGGACTTATTGTATTTAAAAGAGTATGCCACAAAGTCAATAGTTTTAAAACTTTCAAACTTGTAATTCTACCTCATATGTACTTTGTCAGGCAAAAATGTATCTGCTAAAATCACAGACTGTCATTTCAGAACTCTCATGGGATTTTTTAGAAGAGGAAGCATCAATTAACAACCTCCACAGCATCTCTGAAGTGCATGCCACTGTTGTTGCCTGTAGAATTGCTCTGGGCTTCCACTGCAGATCTGATCTGTGTCCTCAGCATCCCCCTCAAAAGTGGAAGAGCCAAATCCTGGAGCAAAGTTTCAGATGAGACATTTGAAAGCTCTTAGAGTCTTCAGTCCACTGTGTGAAGCCACAGCCCATGAGGAATTTTGAACTCACTCTCATTGGACCCCTTTTAATGAAAAAAATGTATCTGGAAATAGTGAGCTGGTGGAGGTCCTAGATGACTAACAATAATCAAACCATGAGGATGTGTCTGAGAAGGCTTCTAACAGTAAATGATGCTTAAACTGAGACCTGAGTCATAGGGAGACATTAACCAGGGGATGAAGGGAGCACAGAGCTACTCTGAGACCCTAATCAGATATGACAGTCAGGAAATACTCTATGACCTGATTCACTCATGTGGAAATCCCAAGTGGAAATACACAACCTGGCAATTGGGCATGTCCAGAAAACTATCTGAAATTTAATGGCACAATTATAAAATTACCTGAACCCTTCTACCCTCTTTATTCTAACCCCAGGCCTATAATATCCACCAGTCCTTTCAGCAGAATGTGATACTATTAGTATATTTTACATTTGTGGAACTATAGAGAAGAGAACTGTTGACTAAAGGAACTTGATCATGATTTTGTTTTACATACACTGTCACCACTCACAATACAAAGTAGATGTTTGTTAATAGACATTTGTTTATTTTTTCCAAATAATGTTTTTTTAATCTGAAAAAATCAGAAATTGGAGATAGTAGCATCTAGTGATAAGATCCACAATGGTGGTTTAGACATCATCTATCAAGGAAGGTGTAGCCTTGTCAGAAGGAATTTTCTGGAAGTTTATTAAGGAGATAAAGTAAGTCAAAGAGAGCCCCAGAACATTAAATCATATGATAGGAAGTCTTCTTCATCTTCCTCCAGGATATAAAAAGCTGCCTCTCTTGTGTGTGTGCTTCTGTGTGTGTGTGAGAGAGAGAGAGGAGTAATGTTAAAAAAATATGTTCACTTCAGTTCAGTTCAGTTGATCAGTCATGTCCGACTCTTTGCAACCCCATGGCGTGCAGCATACCAGGCCTCCCTGTCCATCACCAATTCCCTGAGCTTGCTCAAACCCATGCCCATCAAGTTGGTGATGCCATTCAACTATCTCATCCTCTGCCATCCCCTTGTCCTCCTGCCTTCAATCTTTCCCAGCATCACGGTCTTCTCCAATGAGTCAGTTCTTCTCATCAGGTGGCCAAAGTATTGGAGTTTCAGCTTCAGCATCAGTCCTTCCAATGAATATTCAGGACTGATTTCCTTTAGGATGGATTGGTTTGATCTCCTTGCAATCCAAGGGATTCTCAAAGGTCTTCTCCAACACCACAATTCAAAATCATCAGTTCTTCGGTGCTCATCTTTCTTTATGGTCCAACTCTCACATCCATACATGACTACTAGAAAAACCATAGGTTTGACTAGATGGACCTTTGTTGGCAAAGTAATGTCTCTGCTTTTTAATACACTGTCTAGATTTGTCATAGCTTTCCTTCCAAGGAGCAAGCGTCTTTTAATTTCATGGCTGCAGTCACCATCTGCAGTGATTTTGGAGCCCAGAAAATAGTCTGTCACTGTTTCCATTGTTTCCTCATCTATTTGCCATGAGGTGATGGGACAAGATGCCATGATCTTAGTGCTTTGAATGTTGAGTTTTAGCCAGCTTTTTCACTCTTCTCTTTCACTTTCATCAAGAGGCTCTTTAGTTCCTCTTTACTTGCTGCCTTAAGGGTAGTGTCATCTGCATATCTGAGGTTAGTTACTGATATTTCTCCCCCACAATCTTGATTCCAGTTTGTGCTTCATTCAGCCCAGCATTTCTCAAGATGTTCTCTGCATGTAAGTTAAATAAGCAGGGTGATAATATACAGCCTTGACATACTCCTTCCCCAATTTGGAACCAGTCCATTCATTGTTCCTTGTTCAGTTCTAACTGTTGCTTCTTGACCTGCATACAGATTTCTCAGGAGGCAGGTAAGGTGTCTGGTATTCCCATCTCTTTCAGAATTTTCCACAGTTTATTGTGATCCACATAGTCAAAGGCTTTGGCATAGTCAATAAAGCAGGAGTAGATGTTTTTCTGGAACTCTCTTGCTTTTTTGATGATCCAGCAGATGTTGGCAATTTGATCTCTGGTTCCACTGCCTTTTCTAAATCCAACTTAGACATCTGGAAGTTCTCAGTTCATGTATTGTTGAAGTTTCGCTTAGAGAATTTTGAGCATTACTTTACTAGTGTGTGAGATGAGTACAGTTGTGCAGTAGTTTGAACATTCTTTGGCATTGCCTTTCTTTGGGATTGCAATGAAAACTGACCTTTTCCAGTCCTGTGGCCACTGCTGAGTTTTCCAAATTTGTTGGCATATTGAGTACAGCACTTTCACAGCATCATCTTTCAGGATTTGAAATAGCTCAACTGGAATTCCATCACCTCCACTAGCTTTGTTTGTAGTGATGTTTCCTAAGGCCCAGTTGACTTCACACTCCAGGATGTCTGGCTCTAGGTGAGTGATCACACCATGTGGTTGTCTGGATCATGTAGATGTGTATAGTAAGACACATACATAAATGCCTGAATACAAATAACTATTTTGTAAAACTTTCTGTATATACATGTGTATCTATGTATGTATATTAAATGTATGTATATATATATATTTTTTCATGTCCATCTGTGACAAAAGAAGCAAGTCTATGTTATAGAGAAAAGACAGTCTTTTCAATGAGTGGTGATGAGAGAACTGGACAATTACATGTAAAAGAGTGAGATTAGGACATTCTCTAGCACCACACACAAAAATACAATCAAAATGGATTAATGATCTAAATGTAACATTAGAAACTAGAAAACTCCTAGAGGAAAATATATGGAGAACTTTGACATAAATCACAACATGTTTTTGAATTCGTCTACTAAAGCAAAGCAAAAAATAAACAAATGGGACCTACTTAAAAGCTTTTGCACGGCAAGGGAAACCATCAACAAAACCAAAAGACAACCTATTGAATGGGAGAAAACATTTGCAAATGGTATAACCAATAAGAGATTAATATCCATACACTAGTTTGTTCCCTCTATCTGTGAATCTGTTTCTTTTTTGTTATATTCACTAATTCATTGTACTTTTTAGATTCCACATATAAGTGATATCATACAGTGTCTTTCCTTGTATGATATTTTATTTAGCATAACACCTTCCAAGTCCATCCATGTTGCTGCAAATGGCAACATTTCATTTCTTATGGCTGAGCAATATTCGTAAATATACATGAATAAAATATATACACACACTAGTGGTTACCAGGGAGAGAGCGAAGGAAGGAGGGGCAATATAGTGGTAGGAGATTAAGAGGTACAAATATTATGCATAAAATAAGCATGCTACAAAGATAGACTGTACAACACAAGGAATATAGCCAGTATTGTATAATAACTATAAATGGATATAACCTTTACAAATTGTTAATCACTATATTGTTCACCTAAAACATATAATATTGCAGAGCAACTATACTTCAAATAAAAAATATAAATAGAAGTCTTTAAGTGAATCGCTTGCCCTGTGCTGCCTTCTACTCTAACACACTATCATCATCTATGTAGAAATATGTATTTGCTCAAGTGTTACCTTCTTCAGTGAGAACTTTTATGACTACACCACTTTCAAAATTCAGCCCCTCTCTCCCAGACACTCCCTATTCCCTCTCCCTACATTTTGTTGTTATTCAGTCACTTAGTCGTGTTGGGCTCTTTGCAACCCCATGGACTGCAGCACACCAGGCTTTCCTGTCCTTCACTGTCTCCCAAAGTTTTCTTAAATTCATGTCCATCGAGTTGGTGATGCTATCTAACCATCTCATCCTCTGTCGCCCCTTCTCCTCCTGCCCTCAATCTTTCCCAGCATCAAAGTCTTTTCCAATGAGTTGGCTCTTCACATCAGGTGGCCAAGGTATTGGAACTTGGGCTTCAGCATCAGTCCTTCCAATGAGTATTCAGGGTTGATTTCAGTTACGATTGACTGGTCTAATCTTCCTGCTGTACAAGAGACTCTCAAGAGTCTGCACTCATCTCCTGTGAGAACACCAAAATCTCAATTAACTGCTGAACAACCATCAACAGAAGAATGTTGGAACACACCAGAAAAAGATACCCTGTGTCCAAGAATAAAGGAGAAGCCACAGCAAGATGCCGTACGAGGGGCACAATCTCCCTATGTTAGTTTTTTAAAAATAAAAGCAATAACAAAAACTTAGGTAATGCTCATTCTTAGACATGCACTGTTCTAAGTGCTTTGCATGTACTAACATTTATTTCTCACATCAAGGAAGGTACTATTATTGTTACTGCTATTGTCATTACCTACATCTATGAGATGAGGAAAGGAAGGCCCTGAGAGATTTCAGTACCTTCCCTAAGGTCACACAGCTGTAATGTGGGCAGAACTGTGACTGAAACTCATCATCTTGGCTTCCAATTCCCTGATCTTAATCATTACCCTTTCTAGAGCACCTATGCCATCTCACATACTCTATACTTCTTGTTTGCTATTATTCACTCCACTATGTCATAAGCTCTGTAAAGGCAAGGACTCTGTTCATGATTACACACTGAGGCAGTGACAAAGAGAATCCTGTAGTTGCCAAGTCAAAAATCTAACATTAATATAGTCACTACACTTTTCATATGCCTACTGTTTGAATGGTACATCTTTTTCTCTCCTTTCACTTTCAGCCTATTTGATCTTTATATTTAAATTGCATTTCCTTCAGATAATGTATATTTAGATGTGACATTTTAATCCAGTCTTATAAGATCTGGTTTTTAATTGATGTGTTTAGTCTATATACATTTAAAGTAACTAGCAATAAAATTGGATTTAATTGTACTATTTTGCTATTTTTAATGTATTCTCTTAAGTATATTTCTTTTTTTCCCTTATTTGCCTTCTTTTAGGTTAAATGAATATATTTTAGAATTCCATTTCATTTATCAACTTTATAGCTAAACCTTTTTGCAGTTCTAAGTGGTTGCTTTAGGGATTATAATATGGATCCCTAACTAAATGTTCTTAGAGTTCATATTCTACCCCTTCACATACAATTAAAGAACCATGTCATGATACAGTTCCTTGTATCTCTCCTCTCTTTTGTGCTATCGTTGTCATACATCTTACATTCATATATATTGTAACCCTACAACACATGTTACGATTTTTGCTTTAAACAATTATTTGTATTTTAAAGAAATTAAGGGGAAATAAAAGACAGTGTTTAATATTTACCAGCATATTTATCATTGCTTCTGCTTTTCATTCCTTCCTACAGATTTGATTTTACATCTGCTATTATATCTCTTCATCTTGAAGAAATTTTTTAGCATATCTTGCATTGCAGATATACGGATGACTAGTTTCTGTTTGTATAACTGTCTTTGTTTTTCTTTGATTAGTGACATATTTTGCAGATAGAGATCTATGGATTGATAAGATTTTTTTTTCTTTCAACTCTCTAAAGATGTTTTCCACTGTCTTCTAGCCTCCATTGTTTCTGAAGAGAAGTCATTTATCATTTGTATTGTTGCTCTTCTGTATATAATAGATCATCTTGACCTGATTGTTTTCAAGATTTTTCTTTGTCTTTGGTATTCAACAACTTAACCATTATGTGCTTAAGTGTGATTTTCTTTGTCTTGCTTAGGATTTTCTCAGCTTCTTAAATCTGTAAATGTACACCCTTCCACTAAATTGGGGAAATTTGCATCATTATTTCTTCAAATACATTTTATTCCCCATTGTCTCTTTTGTCTTACCCTGGCAGCACTCCATGTACACATATGGTAGACTTATTGGCATTACCCACAGATTACCATGACTCTTTAAATAATTCAAACATTTTTCTCCCTGTTTTTCAGATTGTGTAATTTCTATTGATCTAACATTGTTTACCAACTTTTTTTTCCATTGGCTCCAGTTTTCTGTGAAGACCTTTCAGGATTTTTTTTTTCTTTTAGATTTATTTTCCAGTTCTCACATTTCCATTTCTAAATACTTTTTAAAAATTTTATTTTATTTAACTTTACAATATTGTATTGGTTTTGCCATATATCAAAATAAATCTGCCACAGGTATACATGTGTTCCCCATCCTGAACCCTCCTCCCTTCTCCCTCCCCATACCATCCCTCTGGGTTGTCCCAGTGCACCAGCCCCAAGTATCCAGTATCATGCATTGAACCTGGACTGGTGACTCGTTTCATATATGATATTATACATATTTCACTGCCATTCTCCCAAATCATCCCACCCTCTCCCTCTCCCACAGAGTCCAAAAGACTGTTCTATACATCAGTGTCTCTTTTTTCTGTTAAGATTTCTTATCTATTCATACATTATGAGTATATTTTTCTGCATGCTTTTGAGCACGTCATCTGGTATTTCCAAAATCTAGCTCATCTTGGTATTGATTCTATTGATCACCTTTCCGCTTTAGGATGGGTTGCATTTTCCTGTTTCTTCTTATGTCAAATAATTTTGGACTGTAATCATGGATATTGTGAAAGATATCTTGTAGATTTTGAATTTTGTTTCTCAAGAGTACTGATTGGCTTATTTTTACAAGCTGTTAACTTGCCTGAATTTTGAATCCAATCCAATCTCTTCTGCAGTTAGCACTAGCTGAAATATTTTAGCTCAGGCTAAAAGAATGGAAGCTTATCATCTTCCTCACCATGTACATGTAGTTCAGGGTCAGCCATAGGTTTGAGTCAAGATTTTACATGGAATTTGTGGCACCCTTATAGTGGCTTTCACCTTTCAGTGAGTTCCTTCCTCATTTTCCAGCTGTAGTGCTTGTCCCAAAATCTGGCCATTGATTCCTCAACTATTAAGACTATATGTGGGCATCTGAATTTTAGCCATTCTACACGTAACCATAAAAACCAT
Source organism: Bubalus bubalis (assembly GCF_019923935.1). Classification (NCBI taxonomy): domain Eukaryota; kingdom Metazoa; phylum Chordata; class Mammalia; order Artiodactyla; family Bovidae; genus Bubalus; species Bubalus bubalis. The sequence goes on from NC_059181.1 coordinate 92,758,409, forward strand.
AAAAACATGCAGCCACATTCTATTCCTTCTTCCACAAGTAAACTTCCCTTCAACCTCTACCTGCTTGCAATCTTTTTCAAGAGCTTTCAGATGGCTGTGTTAATTTGTTTCCAGAGTTAATAATTGTGAGCTATGGGAGGATTGGTCCAGTATGAGTTAATCTGTCGTTTTTCAGTGGCTAAGTCATGTCATGTGACCCCACAGACTGCAGCACACCAGGCTTCTCTGTCCTTCACTATCTCCCAGAGTTGGCTCAGATTCATATCCATTCAGTAGGTGATGCTATATAACTGTCTCATCCTCTGCTGCCCTGTTTTCCTTTTGCCTGTCTCCTTTTACTCTGTCATTACTGGGTTTGAAATATATACTCTACCTTTAATTATGGAAAGAATAAGATATTGGTTTTCTTTTCTAAAAAAGTTGGGAGCAATTTAATTGTGAAAGTGAGAACTGACTACTCCAGTGGAGACAGAGAAACCAAATAAGGATGAATTCTTCAGTCATTATGGTTTTAAAAATATATGTTTCATATATAGATGTATACATTTAGAAAACTGGAACATTTGTTAAAATGACTTGTTTTAGCTTGAGTTATAAATGTGAGTTATTGTAATGAATTATTGGAATTGATTTTCCTCAACAATATATACTGTCCTAAACCATAGTAAATGTTAGCAAGTTTTATTCAGCTATATTCTCAACTCAAGAGAACTCTGCATATGTATGTATATATACACATACACATGCATGTGTGAGATATAAATATATATATGTAATAGATAAAGGAAAATATATTTTCAAAGAAAATGTAATCTTACCATAACATATGTTCATAACATGCCTTTTCAATACAACAGTATGAGTGCAAAGTCATTTTAGTCATGGTCGACTCTTTGCCACCATATGGACTGTGTATCCCATCAGACTTTTCTGTCTATGGGATTCTCCAGGCAAGAATACTGGAGTGGGTTGCCATGCCCTCCTCCAGGGGATCTTCCCAACCCAGGGATCAAACCCGCTTCTCTTATGTCTCCTGCATTGGCAGGCAGATTCTTTACCACTAGTGCCACCTGGGAAGCCCTGTAACAGTATAATTTTCAAGTAATTGAATACAATTCTAAAATGACTTTTGTGGTTTAATTCACAGATTTGTCCCATATTTTCAAATTATTTCATTTTCACTGATTGCAAAATTAATATAATATTTTTGCTAAAAACAAATAATAGTCTGGTATTTTTTTGACCTCCATCTATATTATGGTACTAATCAAGTTTTATAAATTAAAAATCAATATGTATATGCATGTGTGCTAAGTCACTTCAGTTGTGGTTGACTCTTTGCCACGGTATGGACTGTATCCCACCAGGCTTCTCTGTCCATGGGATTCTCCAGACAAGAATACTGGAGTGGGTTGCCATGCCCTCCTCAAGGGGATCTTCCTGACCCAGGGATTGAACCCGTGGCTCCTCTGTCTCCTACATTGCAGGCAGATTCTTTACCTATGGAGCCACCTAGGAAGTCCCATGTGTATACTGTATCTAAATATTAACTTTGTTTATCAATGGGTGTTTGAGTTACTGGTTATTTATATTATCACCTCTGAACTTCATTGTATTTTCAAGCAATTTACTGCTGCTATTGTTGTTGTTCAGTTGTTCAGTCTTGTCCGACTCTTTATGACCCGCCCCCCCACCCCGCCCCATGGACTGCAGCATGCCAGGCTCCTCTGTCCTCCATTATTGCCGAGATAGTGACACTGCTGTTACTGTTGCTACTTAAATGTCCAGTGATACATGGTTCCATTGCGTATGGGTTCTGTGGTGCTTGCCCTGTAGGGAGCTCAGGGAACTCTGAGCATTAGCTCTGCATATTTTATTTATTCCTGTGAGGAAAACAATTATTATCTCTATTCTCTAGATTAGGAGACTGAAGCTGGATAACAACAGACATATTTTCTAGGGTTGTGCCTGCTCAGTCACTTCAGTCGTGTCCGACTCTGTGAAAGAGAAAGACAGAGATGGTAACCAATGCCTCTCTGACTCCCATATTCTCTTCAAGATAACACCTAGTTCAGCTGCAACATAATTCCTCAGCTACAAATTACATACTTACAAAATTGAGAGGTGTTTTCATGTTAGAAAAGCAGCAGGATGCTGTAAAAGGAATGTTTTTGTTTTAGGCTTGGTTCAGTTTTCAAGAAACTTACCTTCTTTGTCCTTGCTTTATTTTCTTCATCTATATCATAGGAATTATATATCTGGTCCCCATTGACTGTGGTTAGGATTTAAAGGGTTTAAAAGATGCTGGCATGAGGATATGTAATTTCTCACCCTCCTCAGAGGTCTTCTTTCTCCAGAGTAAAACCTTTTACAAAAGGACCTCAGGAACTTGAAAATGAAAGTGAAAGTGAAGTCGCTTAGTTGTGTCCGGCTCTTTGCAACCCGGTGGACTGTAGCCTACCAGGCTTCTCTGTCCATGGGATTCTCCAGGCAAGAATACTGGAGTGGTTACCATTTCCTTCTAGGAACTTGAGGACTGGCTAAATCACATGGCCACCATGCTAAGGCCACTTACCCCTTATCTTCATGAAACAACCCATGGAGCCAACCCAGCAAATTAAGATAACCAAGCCTTGAGCCTGGAATCCCATAAGGCCTCCAGATAGAAGACTTCTGGGTATTATGGGTCAAGATCCAGAACTTTTCATAAGTCTCCTACAGGATGGATGAGCCTTTGTGCCTTGGTTGGGTAATATGTTAAATAAGACTAACAGCATCTTCCTCATGGGATCATGGTGAGGGGGAAATGGAAAACCCATAGGAAGTGTCTGGCATGTAGCTGGCCTGCAAAAAATGCTGGACCAAGCCTTAGCCCACCTACTCCATCCTCCAATAAAAGGGATGTCTGACACCATAATCCCTCTGAAGTGTGTCTGGGAATCTAACCTAAATATTAACCCCTCATGTTATGATTGAGGACCAGGGCCATTTTAAGCAATGAGGTGACTTATCCAAAGGTGTTGGGAAAAGGAGAGGATCTATTTGTATTTTTGCCATACTCTACATTAGAGACTGTGGCTCTGATTATTAGTGTGGGGTCCCAAAGTTTCCATATGCTGTTCTGGTCTCTTGCTTTTGACCCCAAAAATCTTACATCTGCAAAGTCTCTCAGCACAGAGTCAGAGAAGTTACCTAATGCACACCAATGACATTTGTATATATACATGGATGTATATTGCACAGCTGTCTATACATATATGCACATACACACATATAATGAAATCCTCATGATAATAAGAACAAGAAAAGGTCAGTTATTGCTGAGTAGGGGCAGTGATCATAATTCTTGTTTTTTCTGATACTTATCTTTATTTTATGCATTTTAAAATTTGAGTACATTTCCCAAACATCATGTAAATATGTTTGAAAGTATGATAGCACTTAAAAACTGTAAACATACAGAACACCTGAACCTATAATAAGATGTCTGCGAATTTATCTTGGTCTTATTTCTAGATTTCTGCTTGATAAATATACCTTACAGTGTTTTTTTTGTTTTTTGTTTTTTTTTTTTTGAGCAGTGGTTTGTTTAGAAGGAGGATAAAGTGAGAAAATTCAGGAAACTGGCAGAACTGTTGAAGCAATGGCATTGAAGCTGCCTTCTAGACAGGAAGGGGCTGATATTTACTGGGGTCACAGGAGTTGAACAAAGGGAGACACCTGATCTGGAGGGCTAATGTTAAGGTCAGCAAGAGCACTGGCAATAGAATGAGGGGCCAATTTCACACTGGCATTAGTTTCCTTTGGGAGTTTCACTGACCTTTCCTTGTTTAATTACTGTGCTGGGGAAGGCTGTTAGGACCACAGAAGGTTGAGGTGTAAGGAAGAAAAAGAGGAATCAAGAAATAAAGCACGTAGTTTCTGCCTGCTTGGGAGCTGAGCCTGTCTCTTGTGTGCCAGGCAGTGTGACTGCTGCCTTATCAGTGCTGTCAGTTTTTTCCTCTCCGTTCTTGGGATGTGGGAATTTATCACCTCCATTTCCTAAGTAAAGAGACTGGGACACAAATCAGTGAATCGTCTTGACTGGGATCACACAGCCACTTAGTGTTAAACACATGAGAACTAAAGTCCTTCTGCCTCCCAGTCCTACTTTCCTTTCTGGATGCCATGGAGCCACAGCTGTAAATCCCACGGTTATAAATCAGCTGAAATAAACATCTTGACTTTCTGTGCAGGGTAATGGATATGCTTTATTTCTGAGAATCAAGTCCCAGACTTTTCTCTGTGATTAATTAACTGCATTATCTTGGACAGTTGGTTGGACTGCTCATTCCCCAGGACTGCTCATTCCCCAGTTGATTTATGTCAAAGCTCTGGCTTTGGGATGGATTTTCAAGTTTTCTTTGACTTTTTTACATCAGCTTTATGTTTCACTGTTTCCTCTTTTGGGCACTGAAGGTAATGATGTGCAGGCACTCTCTTGAGCACCTTAGGTGCGAACCTTTTCTAAACTAAATCTTACCTGATGAATGGATGTGAGATGAGAGTTTCTGGTTGAAGGCCACGACCTGGATCTGATTCACTCTACAGCAGACACATAAATACACACACACACACACACACACACACACACACACACACACACACACTCCAATGAAAGTGTCAAGTATAAGGAAGAGAGGAAAGGATCTGAATGTGTGATGTGTGACAACCAAGTTCCCTTCAGGAGAGTCAACTATCTGGACCACTCTTGATGCACCTCCATCTTCACCAAGCAAGAAGTTCCTTGTGTCTCCTGTCTGTCATTCCAGCTGTGCTTGTGTATCTGTTGCTGTTGCTCAGTTGCTCAGTCACGTCTGACGCCCTGTGACCCCATGGACTGCAGCAAGCCAGGCTTCCCTGTCCATCACCAACTCCCTGAGTTTGCTCAAACTCATGTCCATTGAGTCAGTGATACCATCCAACCATGTCATCCTTTGTCATCCCCTTTTCCTCCTGCCCTCAATCTTGCCCAGTATTAGGGTCTTTTCAAGTGAGTCAGTTCTTCGCATCAGGTGGCCAAAGTATTGGAGCTTGAGCTTCATCATCAATCCTTCCAAAGAATTTGATTTCCTTTAGGATTGACTAGTTTGATCTCCTTGGAGTCCAAAACACTCTCAAGAGTCTCTGTGAGTCTGTAGGGGAGACATAAGCTAAATATCTTAGTGCAGTGCTGACCCAAGCTTTAGTTTCTACAAGTGCTCGGAGCGATCAGCCTGCACTTCGCATTCCTTTAATTCCTTTGATTTTTAGGTTTGAGAAAATTTTTATAATTTGATTGCCATTTCTTTTTAGGATGATCTGTTTTTATTCATTGCCAATTCTTTTTATTTCATTTACTGTCTTCTCCCACCATTTTACTACCTGGTTGGATGTTAGACACAGTTTTCCATTGAGTAGTGGACGGATAAAGCAGTACATTCATTTTACAAATATTTGTTGAATGCCCACTTTGAACCAGGCATTCTTCAAGGTCAGAAGAATCAGCAGTGAAGAAAAGAGACATAAATATTTGCCATCCTGACACTTATATTTTAGCAGGTAATGATTGTAAAATGTTGGAGAATTACCCACAGTGTTCAGAAGAGAATTCACTGGCACCTTGCTAGACACAGAAGATATAGTATTAAACAAAAGTTAAACAAAAATGTCTGCCTTGCTGTAGTTGCACTGGGAGTCAATCTGAAAACTTGGATGTGGTAGCCCCAAGTACTCCTTGAACTGAAAGTTCAGTGATCAAAACCAGTGGGCTCATGTGTTTATCTTTAAAATTTACATTTTGTGACAGTTTATTGAGATATCATTCACATACCATAACATTTACCTATTTAAAGTATACAATTCAAGGGGTTTTTTTTAGTATTTTTGCAGATACATGCAACCACCATCAGAGTCAATCTTAGAATACTTTCATTAACTTTCATTAGAGAGAAATCCTGTACCTTTAGTTATCACTTCCTAGCTCTTCATTCTCCCTAGCCCCAAAAAGCCACTAATCTATTTTATGCCTCTATGGTGGCTCAAATGGTAAAGAATCTGCCTGCAATGTGGGAAACCCAGTTTCGAACCCTGGGCAGGGAAGAGCCCCTGGAGAAGGGGATGGCAACCCATTCCAGTATTCTTGCCTGGAGAATCCCATGGACAGAAGACCCTAGTGGGCTACAGTCTATGGGGCTGCAAAGAGTTGGACATAACTGAGCGACTAACATGGCTGTGCTTTTTAGGGACATGTCATATAAATGGAATCATACAATATGTGATCTTCTGCCCCTGGTTTCTTTCATTTAGCATATTTTCAAGGTTCATCCATGTTGGAGCATGTATCAGTACTTTTGACTGGATAATATTCCATAATATGAAAATGCCACATTTTGTTTGTCCATTCAAATGAAATGTGGATGGGCATTTTGTTTACTTCCACCTTTGGCTATTATAAATAATGTTGCTACAAACATTCATGCACACATTTTTATTTGAACACGTGTTTTATTTTTATTAATTTATTTGGGTGCACCAGGTCTTAGTTGCAGCATGTGGAATCCAGTTCTACGAACAGGAATCAAACCTGGGCCCCCCATTGAGAGTGCAGAGTCTTAGCTGCTGGACCACCAAGAATGTCACTTGAACACCTGTTTTAAATTCTCTTGTGTATACAACCAGGAGTGGAACTGCATGCATGTATTCATTTTAAAACCAAGGCAGATAATAACTGCATAATTGATCAGATAGACAAAAGAACAAGCCTGTTTTCATTATACTACCAAATAGCTGGATATGAACAAGAGCCAGAAGGGAGTATGGACAAATAAAATACCTGAAATTTTAAGGGAGGGCTTTAACAGTTAAGTTAATGCTTTCTCATGGTTCACAAATAAAAGTTACAAAAGTAGAAGGCAGTAGGAATTGCTTCTGTTATCTACAATTGAAGCCCATTAAATTCATTACCTAAGCTTTTATGCACTTATGTTGAATATTTGCAATACAATTCTTGTAAGGGCATAAAGCAAACCATTCTGAAAACAGACAAAGTTTGTCTTAGAGGTTTCTAATACAGACCAATATCTACCTCCTAAAAACTGAGCTGGCAAAGTTGAAATATTATTTCCATGTAGCTTCACTCATTGGGTCAGAGGAAAATATCATGGCGAGAGGTAACTTGGCACAAAACTGAATTTATATAATAAATTCAGATAACATGTTATCCTCAAAAATCCCTTTGTGATCTTCCAGCAGGAAGAATATAATCCTTTCTTTGATAAGAACACATGACAGCGCTAAATATGGCAAATGACGGTTCATTATATCCTGTCAAACATTCTTCTAGTCTGCCATTTAAAAAGTTGTTTTAAATATCCTTATCTTTTACTTGTTTAAAGATTTTACAATGTGTCTATACATCATATTCTCCTCAGAAAGATTGTGTAGCACATTAGTGGTGTGACATGGGAGACTTTTAATTCCAGGAAGGCTAAACTCAAAGGTTTATGGGGGTCATAATGGGAATGTAAATAATAGAGGCAGATATGTACATACATATAATGTGTGTGTGTATATATATATATAAATTTTGGGATGAGCCTTTGATTCCACAGATAAATGCTCTCTCTCTAGTTTTCTTAAAATGAACAATGCTCTTGGACTTTTGGCTCCCCACTTTTGTTTGACTAAGCGGAGGCAAAAGTAAAAGTGTTAGTCACCCAGTCATGTCCCACTCTTTGTGACTCTATGGCCCATAGTCCACCAGGCTCCTCTGTCCGTGGAATTCTCCAGGCAAGAATACTGAAGTGGGTAGCCATTCCCTTCTCCAGGGGATCTTCCCTACCCAGGGGTCAAACCCACATCTCTTGAACTTCAAGCAGATTCTTTAGCGTCTTAACCATGAGTATTGCACAATTACCTTTAGATATTACCTTTAGATAAAAAGTCAATTAAGGATTCTGAAATAGAAAAAGAAGGAATAAAATTAAGAAAGACAAAGAAGCTGACATTATATACTTCTTCCAAACAATAAGAGATGAGAAGAATTTATTGCTTGAGTTATTACGGAAGTTAATGAAAATGTTTACCAAAAATTCAAAACTATCAAGAGTAAGTATATTATTCAATGAGAAAAATGGGGACTCTATGGTTGGCCCCCAGGAACCTTCCTAAAATAAGAATGGCTCTCATTTTTTACCTGCCATGAGTAGTGTAAATATCACTTTCTTATGTTGTACAAGGATTGCATTTATAAGCTCTTATATATTGATCACAGTCCCCTTTGCATCAAGGAGTGATGATCCACATTTCATAGATCAGGAAATCAAGAGCATAAGGGATGTTCCAGAGAAAGGACTAGAAATAAGTAAACTTTTATTCAAGCAAACCGCAGTTACAAGTTCACATAGTGAAAACGGAAATGTCAACCGGATGTCTAGATTACAGAAAGTTAGCCCTAGTTTTGCTGAGCTTTGAACACTATTTTTAAAATCCTATTAATATGAAAACTCAGGACACCTTTCACCCCAATTTATAAAGTTTAATCTGCTAATACATTAACTGTTTACAAGAGAAAAGAAACCTATTTTTCATTTGACAGAAAAAAAATTCATCAGTTCAAAAATATCTCATTGTGAAAACTAGACAGGGAGCATAGAAAAACATAATTTCCTACTGCATGATTTTTCTTGAAATTACATATTTTAATTTTAATCCATTCACCCATACAAGATTGAATGACAATATATTTGCTTGTGGGTAACATAAATTCAGACCATACATATTGAGAACAAAATTAGACTGCCTTCATTCCTATTTAAGGGATGTCTGACAAAAACAGTTTCACTATGAATGCTCTCTATTAAATTCTCAAAATAAATACGACTGAATACAAAGCATCCTTGTTCTCCAACTGAGACAGTCCATTTTCATGCACTGGAAACAGAAATGATTTGGCAGAAGGCATGAGTACAGGATATTACATTAAAGTGAAGAGGTCATGCCGCCACCGCTAAGTCACTTCAGTCATGTCCGACTCTATGCGACCCTATGAACAGCAGCCCACTAGGTTCCTCTGTCCACAGGATTCTCCAGGCAAGAATACTGGAATGGATTACCATGCCCTCCTCCAGGGCATCTTCCAGATCCAGGGATTGAACCCACTTCTCTTAAGTCTCCTGTATTGGCAGGCAGATTCTTTACCTCTAGCGCCACTGGAAAGCTCAATATTTTATCAAGTGTACATGTGAATGGAAAATAATAACAAAAGAAATAGATATTGCTTAGTAGCAAAAATCCTGCTAACAGAATTTGTATGGACAAGATTAGATAAACTATAGAAAGTACTTGGTACATATTAGGCCTTTAAGAAGTGTTAGTCCCAGAGGCCTTTTTTCCATAAATAAGGAGATTTTGATATAAAATAAATAGCATAACTGTAATAAAGGACATATGCATATATACACACAAGATATGAAATGTACACACATTTATGGGCTGTGGTGCTATTTTGTTGTTTTGTCATAGTGTGTTTTCTGATGGAATTTGGAAGAAGAAAGGATATTTGTGCCATTTATTTTTATTATTTGATGAGTTTTCCTATCTGATTTTTACTCTTCAGTTTGGTGGTGGTTTAGTTGCTAAGTCATGTCCAACTCTTGCAACTCCATGGACTGTAGCCCGCCAGGCTCCTCTGGCCATGGATTTCCCAGGGAAGAATACTGGAATGGGTTGTCATTTCCTTCTCCAGGGATCTTCCAGACTCAGGGATCAAATCCAAGTCTCCTGCATTGCAGGCGGATTCTTAACTGACTGAGCCACTAGGGAAGCCGTGCAAGAATACTGGAGTGGGTAACCATTCCCTTTTCCAGGGGATCTTCCTGACCTAGGGATCAAACTCCAATCTCCTGCATTGGCAGGTGGATTCTTTACCATCTGAACCACCAGGAAAGCCCCACTATTCAGTTTAACACAAGAGAGAAATAAACACACACACATACTCACTCCATACAAGTAGGAGGTAATTGTAGTCATTTTTCTCCAAATAAACAAGGTCTGTAGGTGGTTGGAAATGAGAATCTGGGAATCAGAGATATGAGTGGGATGGATAAATGGACTCAAGCTAGCAGTGTCCCATATATGTATGCTGAATAAATAAGTGGTTGTGAAAGACTCAGCTTTGGGAATCATCATCAACAAAGGAGGACCTCCCTGGTGGCACAGCTGTATAGAATCCTCATGCAATGCAGGAGACACGGGTTCGATCCCTGGGGTCAGGAAGATCCCCTGGAGAAGAAATGGCAATCCATTCCAGTATCTTTGCGTGGGTAATCCCACGGACAGAGGAGCCTGGCAGGCTATAGTCCATGGCATCACAAAAGAGGAGGAAACGACTTAGTGACTAGATAACAACAAATCAACAAATGAAACTGTACATACACTTCCAATTTCATATATATATGAAAATTTCACATATGTATGATTTTTTCAAGTGTATTGAGCACTATTCATTTTATATTGTCTTTATTTCTCTTTGCAAAAATTGATGCATTTTCTTTGCAGCAAAGGTAGCCTGTTGAGACTGTCACCACCTGCTGGTCAGAGCCAGAATGGCATGTCTCAATATCTGCTGCTGCTGCTGCTAAGTCGCTTCAGTCGTGGCCGACTCTGTGCGACCCCACCACATTGACGGCAGCCCACCAGGCTCCCCCGTCCATGGGATTTTCCAGGCAAGAACACTGGAGTGGGTTGCCATTGCCTTCTCCAATGCATGAAAGCGAAAAGTGAAAGTGAAGTCGCTCAGTCCTGTCCCACTCTTAGCGACCCCATGGACCACAGCCTACCAGGCTCCTCCGTCCATGGGATTTTTCCAGGCAAGAGTACTGGAGTGGGGTGCCATTGCCTTCTCCAATATCTCTGGGAGGAGGCTAAGAAAGGGTTTGGGGAGAGAGGGGCCTTTGGTCTGACCCACTATACAGGGCTTGTTGGAGGTTCGAATGGCAGAGATAGGCCTTACTACAGAAGCAGATACTTCTTGTTTTTCTGGGCTCTCCACTGAAGCTCCACCCTTATCTCATGAAAAAAAAGCAGTCAGGGTGAGGGTCTCTGAGGGGATGTATGTCTGTGTACGTAACTATTGTGGGTTCTATCCTTTTAGACACGTTTGCTTTATACAAGCATCTATACATACACATATGCAAATTATCAACAACAATTGCAATTATATTGTTCATACATCATGTAACTTTTTAAAAACAATTAACTGTGAATTCCTTTTCAGGCCGGTAGATTTGTATGAAATGTTTCTGGGACTGGACTATAACAAGTCTTGTTTCCAAAAGTGCATCTTGTTTACTTTCCTCAACTATAAAACTAATATATGTTTGTGATTGGTAGAAATAAAACAAAAAAAGATATGCATAGCAGGAAATGAAATGATCCTATATCTACCTCATTTCCCTCTGCTGAGAAATCCTTTTTCAGTGGTGTGGAGCACATTTCGCAAATACTTTTCTCCAATATATATGTACACAATACATTCAGATGCACAAGATGTATGAGCAGATATATGCACTTCTGTGTGTGTGTGAATGGGATTACAGCAAACCGTATCAGGCAATTTACCTTTTTTGAGCTAAGAATAAAATTACCAAAACTTATTTGTATAATTATTGTGGTTGGTATCTTTTCATAAGTTTAATTGCAACCTATAGTTTTCATTTATTTATCTGTATCCTAATTCAAGAGAATTCCTTGTATACAAAATGCTTTCTGAGGTGTATATGGATAATTTTCTCTTCATTTTTTCATACATCTTTCAATCTCATTGATTTTTATGGTGAAGAACTCAGTACAGTTCATTGTCAATGTTTTGAAGGAGTGTTTTGAAATGTTTTTATTGCCGAATTAAGGAATTAATCATGATTTTATTTTGCATAGTTTCGTAACTTCCATTTGAAGTAAAACTTGCTCATTTTGCCAAATGATTATTTTTTCCATTGGAAAATAAAACAAAAATTGGAGGTCAGTGCCATCTGGTGACTAAATCCAGAATTGCAGCTTGGCATCACTTTTTTAGAAGCCTGTAGAGAAAACTGCGACCCCTTGTGTCCAACCTTCTCAGCCTGCAATGTGGGAGACCTCGGTTCGATTCTTGGGTTGGGAAGATCCACTGGAGCAGGGATAGGCTACCCACTCCAGTATTCTTGGGCTTCACTTGTGGCTCAGTTGGTAAAGAATCCGCCTGCAATGTGGGAGACCTGGGTTCAATTCCTGGGTTGGGAAGATCCCCTGGAGAAGGGAAAAGCTACCTACTCCAGTATTCTGGTTTTGAGAGTTCCATGGGCTGTACAATCCATGGGGTCGCAAAGAGTTGGACAGGACTGAGTGACTTTCACTTCCCTTCCAAGGAGACAAGGTAGGGCTTCCCAAGTGGCGCTAGCAGTAAAGAACTCGCCTGCCAATGCAGGAGACATAAGAGACTTAGGTTCGATCCCTGGGTCAGGAAGATCTCCTGAAGGAGGAAATGTCAACCCACTTCAGTATTCTTGCCTGGAGAATCCCATGGACAGAGGAGCCTGGTGGCCTACAGCCCATAGGGTCACAAAGAGTCGGACACGATTGAAGCAACTTAGCACACAGCATGCATAGAGGAAACGGAAAGAGAGCCATCTGGGGTTTATATGGCAAAGGAAATGTTAAGTGGTGACGCAGACAGCAACCATGAATATTAACTCCTTTGACAAGAAGTTTTCTATTGCCCTTCTTTCAAATTAAAAAAGGAGAGCTTTTATGTGTGTGGTTATAAATATAAATATGTGTAACTTTTTAACTTTACAATATACTTAACATCTTTTAATGATCTAAATATATATTTTCAGCATTACTTTTAAAAATTTTATTGGAGCATAGTTGATTCACAATGTTGTGTTAGTTTCAGGTGTACAGCAAAGTGACTCAGTTATACATATACATATATCTATTCTTTTTCAGATTATTTTCTTTTATAGTTATTACAAAATATTGAATAGAGTTCCCTGTTCTATAAAGTAGGTCCTTGTTACTATTTATATATAGTAGTGTGTATATGCCAATCCAAAGCTCCCAACTTAACCCCCCATCTCCATTTCCCTCCTGGTAACCGTAAGTTGTTTTCTACATCTGCAACTCTATTTCTGTTTTGTAAGTAAGTTTATTTGTACCATTGTTTTTAAATTCCACATATAAATGATATCATATGATATTTGGCTTTTTCTTACTTAAACTCAGTATGACAATCTCTATATCCATTCATGTTGCTGCATATGGCATTATTTCATTCTTTTTATGGTTAAGTAGTATTCCATTGTATATATGTACCACATCTTGTTTATCCACTCCTCTGAGCATTACTTTTGAAAATAAAAACACAACTAGGTTTATCTCATGCTGTCATAATTTTATCTTAGATATTTTGCTTATTTAAAGTAGTGTACATGTTCCTCTAAGTCCCTGGAAACACTGAAGAAATACACATTTATAAAAAGAATTATTTTGTATATAAGGATTTATCTCCCCTCTTCAACTTTTATGTCCCACCTCAAGATAACCACTTGATATATTTCTTGATATTCTCCAGATATGTTTGTGTGAGATTGTTTATTATTAAAATTACATATGGAGACTTCTCTAGCAGTGCAGTAGTTAAGACTCCATGCTGCCAATGCAGGGGGTGTGGGTTCAATCCCTGGTCAGGAAACTAAGATTCCACATGCTGCAAGGCAGGGGGAAAAATTGAAAAAAAAATAAAGGATACATTTAAAGTATAAAAAAATAAAATTACACATGTATGTTCTTATGACAATATATATTCTTCAAAATTTAGATCATATTGTACGTCAAGTTCTGTATCTTGTTATTACATTTCTTTCATCTTTGGTGTGGTTGAGCAGTTTTACTTATATTTGATTGCCATTCATTTTTCTTCTTTGAATTACCTGTTGGTACATGTGAACATGACTCTTTCAACTAGTCAGATTTCCTTACAGATCAAGCATATTAATTAAGTCTGTAAATTATGTTGCAAATGTGTCATGTTCAGTGTAGACACCTCCCCCAACCCACTGCACTGATCCTATATCGGCCTCCTTTCCTCATGCATAGATACTTGAAGGATATTCTCCTGGGAAGGGGTGGTCTGGCACCCACGGTGGACTTACCACTACTGAACTGCAATAGGTCCCTTCTGACTTCAGGGAGGTGACATTTACTGGCACCTATTGCTTACTTCTGGGATCCAGGCCACTTCTCTAGGGGCATTACATCTGTGCACATTGAAGCTACTTTGCCTAGGAAGTTTTGTCCACTGGCTTCTCAGCACAGAGCTGTAGTTATTTAAATATGGTAGCTCTTAATTTGAATAAGGAAGAGGACAGAAAAATAGTCATTTCAGAATAAGGATAATCATTATTTTAGTGAAAAGTGTTCTATAACCAGTATTTGAAAATAGTATTTTGAGGATTTTATACATTTTGCCAAATTAATACGACCCCATGAACTACAGCCCACCAGGCTCCTCTGTCCATGGGATTTCCCAGGCAAGAATACTATAGTGGGTTGCCATGCCCTCCTCCAGGGGATCTTCCCAACCCAAGGGTCGAACTTGTGTCTCTTATGTCTCCTGCATTGGCAGGTGGGTTCTTTACCGCTGGGCCACCTGGGAAGCCCTTTTTCCAGTATATATCTTAATAAAATATACAGATATTTATCCAAATATAAAGGGATGATATGGGGAGAGAGGAGGGAGGAGGGTTCAGGATGGGGAACACATGTATACCTGTGGCGGATTCATTTCGATATATGGCAAAACCAATACAATATTGTAAAGTTAAAAAATAAAATAAAATTAAAAAAAAAAGAATATTCTTTTAGAAAATTGTGATCACTCTCTACATGCTGTGTTGATATTTACCTGTTTCACTTAGAATGAGAGCTTTTTTGGCATTTCATCAGTTATATGTTCTGTCATGTTTTCAAGTGTTTCATTGTGCTTAATTTTCAAGTGTTTCATAGTTTTTAATGCACATTCTCTGTTCTAATCTTTGGCTTATTTCTCTGTTGGTTAAGACCCAGAGATACTAACTCCATATCTGCAATACAAGTTGCAGAATTTTCTTCTGTCCTTTTATATATTTGGTAGTTTAAAATTTTGCTATACAGATGGTGTTTTATGTATATACAGTGTGTATATATAATATATATATATACACACACAGAGAGATATATATATCACACACATATATATTTATCGACAATGACTTCAGATATAAAAGCAGTAAAGCTCATTGTTAAAGAGAAACCCTAGACAATACACTTAGCTTCAGTGAATGCCTGCTCACATAACAGAGCAGAAAAATAATGGCACACTTAAATTCCAGATTTTGAGTTCCTGAGCATTTTTTTTAAGTTTTTATCCTTGAGGAGATTTGCCTAACTTCTTATCAGTCCTGTATCCTGATCTGAATAATGTCAACAATGAACAGTACCTTGAATAGCTATAAGGATTAAATTAAATAAAGTATGAAGTACCTATTGATTAAAGTCCTTGTGTAAATGTCAGTAACCTTTTCTCAAGTCATTCTCCAGAGAGAGAGCAACAGCTTTGCTTTCATGTCAGGCTTGCTTAACACTTCAGGAACTAGAGTGACCATCCTGGTACAAGGTTTCATCTTGTAATCAGCACTGTGTTGAGTAAGTACCCATGAGCAAAACTCCAGGAGAGTTTGAAACAGTCAGTCCTTTAAGCTTTGGAAGCCCATCCTTAAAAAGGAAGCTAATGGGTATATAGTGGAGAAGGAAAGATTCTGTTTCTGAATCGATGTGTAACCCTGTAAGAGTACCGTGCTTTGTGGGCCTATACTTGATCATTCATAAAATGGGAATAATGATACCTTCCTCACAGGTCTCTGAGGGGAAAAAAGGAGAAAACCTATAGAAATGTCTCGCACACTGTAGGACTAGGACAAAGAGTACTGCCCAGCCCATCCCTCCATCCCATGAAAGAGATGACTTTTAAATAAACCAATGAGCATATCTGTTATAGAAAGCATCTGGAAATGTAGTCAAGGAAGAAAAACATACAGATATTTACCTGAAGCATGAGCTTTTGGTGTCATTTCTGTGTTGTGAGATGAATTGCATGAGAATTTTGAGAAAAAAAAGAAAATACTCTGCTTTTATTCTAGGTGATTTCCTGTCCCCTTTTCCACCTTCTGATTTGCTATTGGAGCAGCACTTTCCAACTGAGCCTCAGATTTAAAAAAGCATATATGGGAAAAGAGAAGTGAAAATCAACAGAGAAAGAGATATATTCAACTGAATGCAGAGTTGCAGAGAATAGCAAGGAGAGACAAGAAAGCCTTCTTCAAAGAACAATGCAAAGAAATAGAGGAAAACAATAGAATGGGAAAGACTAGAGATCTCTTCAAGAAAATTAGAGATACCAAGGGGAACATTTCATGCAAAGATAGGCCCAATAAAGGGCAGAAACGGTATGGATCTAACAGAAGAAGGGATTAAGAAGAGGTGGCAAGAATACACATAAGAACTGTACAAAAAAGATCTTAATGACCCAGATAACCACTATGGTGTGGTCACTCACCTAGAGCCAGACATTCTGGAGTGTGAAGTCAGGTGCGCCTTAGGAAGCACTGCTGCCAATAAAGCTAGTAGAGGTGGTAGAATTCCAGCAGAGCTATTTAAAATCCTGAAAGATCATGCTATTAAAGAGCTGCACTCAATATGTCAGCAAATTTGGAAAACCCAGCAGTTTTCCACAGGACTGGAAAACATCAATTTTCATCCCAGTTCCCAAGAAGGGCAGTCCTAAAGAATGTTCAAACTATTGGAAAAGCGTATATGTGGGTCAAGAAGCAACAGTTAGAACTCTGTATGGAATAACTGACTGGTTCAGGATTGAGAAAGGAATACAAGGCTGTTTATTGTCACCCTCTTCATTTAACTTATACACAGAGCACATCATACAAAATGCTGGGCTGGATGAGTTACAGGCTGGAATCAAGATTGCTGGGAGAAATACCAACAACCTCATATATGCGGAGGATATCACTCTAATGGCAGAAAATGAAGAGGAGCTAAAGAACCTCTTGATGAGGGTGAAGGAGAAGAGTGAAAAAGCTGGCTTAAAACTCAATATTTAAAAAAAAAGACAACTAATCATGGCATCCAGTCCCATCGCTTCATGGCAAATAGAAGGGGAAAGGTGGAAGCAGTGACAGATTCTCCTCTTGTTGGGCTCTAAAATCACTGCAGATGGTGACTGCAGTCATGAAATTAGAAGACAATTGCTTCTTGGAAGAAAAGCAATGACAAACTTAGGCAGTGTATTTAAAAGCAAAGACATCACTTTGCTGACAAAGGTCCATGTAGTCAAAGCTATGGTTTTTTCAGTAGTCATGTAAGGATGTGAGAGTTGGACCATAAAGAAGGCTGAGCACTGAAGATTGATGCTTTCAAACTGTGGTGTTGGAGAAGACTCTTGAGATTCCCCTGGACAGCAAGAAAATCAAACCAGTCAATCCTAAAGGAAATCAGCCCTGAATATTCATTGGAAGGACTGATGCTGAAGCTGAAGCTCCAATACTTTGGCCGCCTGATGTGAAGAGCCAACTCATTGGAAAAGACCCTGATGCTGGGAAAGATTGAAGGCAGAAGGAGAAGGGAGTGACAGAGGATGAGATAGTTGGATGGCATCACTGATTCAATGGGCATGAACTTGGGCAAACTCCAGGAGATGGTGAGGGGCAGGGAAGCCCAACGTGCTGCCTGTGTCCATGGGGTCACAAAGAGTCGGACATGACTTGGTGACTAAAGAACAACAACAACATATGGGAAAAAACAATGAAAGGTCTGCTGGACAGGAGACTGGGTTCAGGAGGCCTGTGCCCATGTCAAACCACGAGCTTGGCTGAATTCCTTACTCTGTGCTGACTTCAGTTTTAACACAGAAAAATACTCAGTACTTAAACAGTGGATCAGGGCATGGGTTTGAACTTAGGTCCCTTTACTTGCAAAATGCATGATCTTTAGTAACAGTTTCCTTTCTCTAAGTCTCACCTTTTCTCTGGTGTTAAGTGGGAATCAAGGCAGTATCTGCTCCCTAAGGTTACAGTGAACATTAAATGAAATACTATATTGAAAGCCCTCAGAGCAATGTGCAGCACCTACAGTGCTGAATGCATGTTTGCAGTATTCATTGTAATTACCATTACTCCTCCAGCCATCCAAAAGGACAGTCCTGTGAGTGGGATTTGCATAGCCAGGAAACATAATTATTCTGTGGTGCTGTACTTTCATCACCATTGGGAGCAGACTGATTGACATACAGATTAAAGGAAAACTGTAGAAAACTCATGAACAGGACTGAATATATATTTATTTAATATGAAAAAGGTGTGGCATTTCCAAAGGTGTGGATTAAGATGCATGGCTTAAGAAATTGCATATGTATAGTTATAAAAATTCAATAAAAATTGAAGTGAAAATGATGGATGCACACCATTATTCATCTGTAAACTGTGGATTAGGGGATGATTATGATGTCCAGTTCATTAATGGTAACAAATGTACAACTCTAGCATGATGTTGATAATGGGGTGGGGGAACTTCCCAGGTGGTGCTAGTGGGAAAGAATCTGCCTGCCAATGCAGGAGACATAAGAGACACGGGTTCGACCCTTGGGTCGGGAAGATCCCCTGCAGGAGGGTGTGGGAACTTACTCCAGTATTTTTGCCTGAAGAATCCCATGGACAGAGGAACCTGGTGGGCTACAGTTCGGGTTGAAAGAGTCAGACAGGACTGAGTGACTGAGCATGCACACATGCACAATATATTTGGAAATGGCCATTTACATATATTGTGAAAAGATCACCACAGTAAGTGGTGATATCATATAATATCATATAGATGTTAGAAAAGAAAAAAAGGTTTTTTCCCCTTGCAATGAGAACTTTTAGAATATACTGTCTTCATAGCTTTCCAATATACCATAAAGCAGTTTTAACTTCAGTCATCATGTTGTACATGATATCCTCAATATTTATTAATCTTATAACTGGAAGTTCATACATTTTGACCACCTTCATCCAATCCCCTCACCCTTCAAGTCTCATGTCTGGTAACCACAAATGTGGTTTCTTTATTAGTTTTCTTAGATTCCACATATAAAAGACATCATACCGTATTTATCTTTCTCTGTCTGACTTATTTCACTTAGCATAATGCCCTCAGCGCACATTCATGTTATAGCAAATAGCAGTTTCCTTAAAGGCAGAATATTATTCCATTGTATACATTTTCTCATTCACCTGCTGATATACACTTGGGTTGTTTCCATGACTTGGCTATTGTAAATAATGCTGCAGGGAATATTGAGATGCAGATATCCCTTTGACATAGTGATTTTGGTTCCTATAGATACATTCTCAGAAGTGGAATTGCTAGGTCATATGGTAGTTCTATTTTTAATTTCGAGGAACCTCCATACTATTTTCCACAGTGGCTGTGTCAATTTACAATCCCATCAACAGTGTACAGGGGTTCCCTTTACTCTGCATCCTCACTAGCATTTATCTCATCTTTTTGATGACAGCCATTCTAACAGGCATAAAGCGATACCTCATTGTGGTTTTGATTTTCATTTCCCAAATGATTAGTGATGTTGAATACCTTTTCATGTACCTCTTGACCATTTGTGACATCTTTGGAAAAAAGTCTAAATAAGGTCCTCTGCATATTTTTTTTTGTCTTTTTTTAAAATTTTATTTTATTTTTAAATTTTACAATATTGCATTGGTTCTGCCATATATCGAAATGAATCCGCCACAGGCATATATGTGTTCCCCATCCTGAACCCTCCTCCCTCCTCCCTCCCCATTCCATCCCTCTGGGTCGTCCCAGTGCACCAGCCCCAAGCATCCAGTATCATGCATCGAATCTGGACTGGCGACTCGTTTCATATATGATATTATACATATTTCAATGCCATTCTCCCAAATCATCCTACCCTCTCCCTCTCCCACAGAGTCCAAAAGACTATTCTATACATCAGCGTCTCTTTTGCTGTCTCGTACACAGGGTTATCGTTACCATCTTTCTAAATTCCATATATATGCGTTAGTATACTGTATTGGTGTTTTTCTTTCTGGCTTACTTCACTCTGTATAATAGGCTCCAGTTTCATCCACCTCATTAGAACTGATTCAAATATATTCTTTTTAATGACTGAGTAATACTCCATTGTGTATATGTACCACTGCTTTCTTATCCATTCATCTGCTGATGGACATCTAGGTTGCTTCCATGTCCTGGCTATTATAAACAGTGCTGCGATGAACATTGGGGTACACGTGTCTCTTTCAATTCTGGTTTCCTCAGTGTGTATGCCCAGCAGTGGGATTGCTGGATCATAAGGCAGTTCTACTTTCAGTTTTTTAAGGAATCGCCACACTGTTTTCCATAGTGGCTGTACTAGTTTGCATTCCCACCAACAGTGTAAGAGGGTTCCCTTGTCTCCACATCCTCTCCAGCATTTATTACTTGTAGACTTTTGGATGGCAGCCATTCCTCTGCATATTTTTAACTGGATTGCTTTTTGTTGTTGAGTTGTATGAGTTCTTTATATTTTGAATATTAACCTCTTATTACATATATGATTTGCAAAAATCTCCCTCATTCCATAGGCTGCCTTTTCATTTTGTTGATAATTTCTTTTGCTGTGAAGAAGCTTTTTAGTTTGATGTAGCTCCACCTGTTTTTCATATTATTGTTTGTTCTTTAGTTGTCATATTCAAAAAATTATTGCCAAGACTCATCTCTAGGAGTTTTCTCCTAGGAGTTTTATGGTTTGTTGTTGTTCTGTTGCTCAGTTGTGTCTGATTCTTTGCGACCCCATGGACTGCAGCATGCCAGGCTTCTTTGTACTTTACCGTCTCCTGGAGTTTGCTCAAACTCATCCCCATTGAGTCGTTGATGTGATCGAACCATCTCATCCTCTGTCGCCCCCTTCTCCTCCTGCCCTCAATCTTTCCTGCCAACAGAGTCTTTTCCAATGAGTCAGCTCTTCACATCAGATAACCAAAGTATTGGAGCTTCAGCTTCAGCATCAGTCTTTCCAATGAATATTCATGACTGATTTCCTTTAAGATTGACTTGTTTGATCTCCTTGCTATCCAAGGGAGTATCAAAAGTCTTCTCCAGCACCACAGTTCAAAAGCATCAACTCTTTGGCACTCAGCCTTCTTTATGATCCAGCTCTCATGACCATACATGACTACTGGAAGAATCATAGCTTTGACTAGATGGACCTTTGCCAGCAAAGTGATGTCTCTGCTTTCTAATATTCTGTCTTGGTCTTACATTTAAGTCCTTAATCTGTTTCAAGCTAATTTTTGTTAATGGTGGAAGA